>NW_015505408.1:90454-125900 GCF_001515645.1 Sinocyclocheilus grahami
GAGGCATTTGTTGCATCCAGTGGGGACATAATTATGGATTATAATGACTTATACTGTCTTTTTACGTGTTGTGTTGCGTATCGCGCCGCGTAAACATAAAACCATGTCTGCATTTGTGATCGGAGAAACAACAAACAACAAGCCTACTCTACACTGCTCAAAACTCGCGTTTGAATCATCAGTGGCAAATTATTTAAATATAAAAAACGTACTTACAGGCTGTGAGTCAGAAGCACCAGACTGTCCTTGCAAAGTTGGAACTGCCCAACTTTATAGAAACAGCCTTTGTGCCACAGACACGTTGTAGGCTACTAGTTCAGGAAACAGTCCTCATCCTCCATAAAATGCGCAGCACACATCTGAATATTTGGGTTGAACTGTTCTGGAACAGTGTTGTAAATACAACTTAACCACTGATTTCTAGTCGTGTCCTCTTTTGGAAGGCCAAACAAAGTAGTTTCGCTTTCGAAACACACAGTGACTCCACAACATGGCGGCAGTGGCAACAGTGAGAATAAAAGTTACGCCTTCTTTCTTTGCGTGAACATTTGGGCGGCGTTATGCAAATCTTCCCACATCGTCACGTACATGGCGGCAGTGGCAACAGTGAGAATAAAAGTTACGCCTTCTTTCTTTGCGTGAACATTTGGGCGGCGTTATGCAAATCTTCCCACATCGTGACGTAGACATGTGGGGGCGTGTTAGAACGAGCCGTTTTAGGTAGGCGTGGTTGACTCTTAACTTTTATAAAGAATATCTCTTTGGATTTGAGACTTTAATCTCTGCAACTTTACAGATCTTATTTATGCATCAAGAGCTTGTAACACTTCAAAGAGAAAGGAAAACTTGAAATTGCATCATACGACCCCTTTAATACTGATTTCATTTGATTGGTAACAGCCCTATTGTGTCTTATTATATTAAGTGAAATTATTAATAAAATGTAAGAATTTGATATGAAAGACGATGCATGCATTTAATACGGTTGAGGAAAAATTGGTCAAAAATGACCTGGAAATCAATTTAAAGAAATTTTAGTATGCAGTAAAACTTCAGTCACATAAAACGTAATTTCCCAACAACAAAATTGTGGCCAGTGAAAATGCTGAGTGGCTAGTAAATTTGGAAAACTACTAGCCACAGTGGCTGGTGAGCAAAAAAGTTACTGTCAAGCCCTGTATATATATATATATATATACATGTACAGTATGTGTATATATATATATATAGACATTAGTGCTGTCAAATGATTAATCGCATCCAAAATAAACGTTTTTGTTTACATAATATATTTATGTGTACTGTGTTTATTTATTATGTATATATAAACACACACACATTCAGTATATATTTTGAAAAAATTTACATGTATATACATTTATATATTTATATTATTATATTATATATAAATATATTTAATATATAAACATAACATATTTTTCTTAAATATATACATGCATGTGTTTGTATTTATACATACATAATAAATATACACAGTACACACTAATATATTATGTAAACAAAAACTTTTATTTTGGATGCGATTAATCATTTGACAGCACTAATATATACACACACATACACACAAACACACACACACTTATATATAGTTGAAAATAATAAGCAGACATTTTCAAGGTGAGAAATTTCAAGGACTCACGGGCAAGTGCTTTGCAGACGATTCGGCTGCGGCTGTTCAAGCAGCTTGTGTGGGTCCAGGAGCCGTTGCTGGACACCATGACTGCGCAGATCTGCGGCGTCTGCCGTGATAATTGTGGGCCTGAATTTGCATCCCAGCTAGAGAAGTCCAGTTCACTGCCATCATGCCAACCTGTGGGCTTACCTGTTGCAGAGATTAATAAAGATTTACATTAACTTTTTACATTACATAACTCTTCAACTCTTACAAAAGGAAACAGTGTGATTGAAGGCAGATGAAATCATTATTTCACCATTGGTGTCAACGTTGAGCGCCAGCCACACTCGGCTTGTGATGGAAGGGTTCTTATTCATGTAGTCAGAGACAAAATCATTCTCCTCTTTACTCTTGATGGTTAACAGCTTGGAGGAAGAATCTGCCAGTTATACAGGAGAAATACAAGATGTTGTTAGACACTTTCAGGTTGATTTTGGATGGTGTATAGTAGTGTTAATCTTGTCAGCCATTTTTAATTTAGTCTTTTAAATTATTCTTAGTCCTGTGTCAAATGTACTTTTTTGTTGTTGTCCTACTTAGTCAACCATGTCCTGGTTTAGTTTAGTAAAGTTTTAGTCAACTAAAATTGTCTGAGCATTTTAGTCTAGTTTTAGTCGGAGATCGCTAAACTCCAGCATGTTTTTCAGTGTTTTCAGATCATCGTCGACGTTTCTTATAAAGAGCAAGCGTGTGTGTGTGTGGTTGCCAGATTGCAAAAATTAAGCTAAACGTAGAAAACGTATGCTTAGATGGCAGAAAACGTATTCTTTTTTTCTACGAATCTCTGATTTGGGAATTTGAACTGGCAACCAAACACATGAAAGCTCGCGCAGGAGAGGCGTGTACAGCAGGGTGCAGTAATGTTTTGTCTCCTTTTTTGGCCAAAAATAAAAAGATTTTGGTATTGTTTTTATTTTTCAAAATACATCTTTTATCGTCAACGATATTGCATGTTGATACAGTCACAGTTATTGTTTATTGACCTTATGGTCATCTCGTCATCGTCTCGTTTTAGTCATGGGAAAAAGCTCATCAACCATTTTTCGTCATAGTTTTCGTTAACAAAAACAGTTTTTAGTGATTATGTCAGGGGTTTGGATTTGAGAAACTGGTCCTAGAACAGTTTAGAAAGGAAACCATCTGCTGCTTTTTGCACAGACGGTGAAACTTTTGCACTAGCATTTGAATGTTTTATCATTGAGGTTGGCTGCATGTGTATTGTCTCTTCCTGACCAGAAAAAGCTGCAAATTGGTTGTGATACAAAGTGAAACTTGTTAAAGACACAGCAATACAAGATATATACACTCACCCAGATTCTGACACACATTCTTGGCGCTCTCCATGGTAAAGACAGAGTAGTTGTACATGTTGAAAGCATAACAGTGATCTTTGAACAGGACCCACGAAAAGTGATCATCACTCTTGGGACAACTGCTGCTGGATTCAGAAGAGAGATATGCAACAGTTTCTGGGGGAAAAAAAACAAAACCAGTTTGAGATTGATCTTTTCAGAACAACAGTTGTGTTACGTCATTGCGTGTACACGACAACGATGTAGTCAAAAACGGAAAAGTTTTTCCCTTGCGTTATTAAAAAGTTTCATGTATACACGGCAACGTTTTCAAAACGATTAGTGTTTACACATATCCGCGAAAATGGCCAGAAATGCTGTATTATGTATGTCAGGCCAGTAGTTGGCGCTGTCACCTTGTTAGTAAACAGTACCTGTAGGGAAGTCACATATGACACATTAAGACACATACTGAGCATGTCTACATACCCAACACGTACTACGCACGCGCATGACGCCACCGTTTTCAAAGATTCCCGTATTGGGTGTTTACACGGAAACGATAACGGTGGCGTTTTCAAAAACGTGCACTTTGAAACCAAAATATGCATTTTCAGTCCCCAAAACGCTGTTGTCATGTAAATGAACAGGCAAAACGCATAAAATGTTTCCCCCTTTTGGCTGAAAACGTTGTCGTGTAAACGGCCCCTTACTCTCACTGATGTGGTTGTAACAGATCTTTGAACAGGACCCACGAAAAGTGATCATCACTCTTGGGACAACTGCTGCTGGATTCAGAAGAGAGATATGCAACAGTTTCTGGGGGAAAAAAAACAAAACCAGTTTGAGATTGATCTTTTCAGAACAACAGTTGTGTTACGTCATTGCGTGTACACGACAACGATGTAGTCAAAAACGGAAAAGTTTTTCCCTTGCGTTTTTAAAAAGTTTCATGTATACACGGCAACGTTTTCAAAACGATTAGTGTTTACACATATCCGCGAAAATGGCCAGAAATGCTGTATTATGTATGTCAGGCCAGTAGTTGGCGCTGTCACCTTGTTAGTAAACAGTACCTGTAGGGAAGTGACGATTATATGACACATTAAGACACATACTGAGCATGTCTACATACCCAACACGTACTACGCACGCGCATGACGCCAAACGTGCACTTTGAAACCAAAATATGCATTTTCAGTCCCCAAAACGCTGTTGTCATGTAAATGAACAGGCAAAACGCATAAAATGTTTCCCCCTTTTGGCTGAAAACGTTGTCGTGTAAACGGCCCCTTACTCTCACTGATGTGGTTGTAACAGATGGCCCCTTCTTGGGCTGCATGACAGTTGACGGCCGTCCAGGTGCCTTTGGAGTCCACAAACACACACTTTTCCTCAGAATCAAGGCCGTCGTTTACAAATCCATCTGGTTTGAATTTTACTGCACTCCCATCTGACCACTCAAATGGCCATCCACTTACCTAAAGAAACAGCCAGGCAAAGTACATGACAATGGCAACAACTGAGAGCAAAAGACTGAGCATACAGCTATTAATTGCTGTCAGTTATTACTATTATCACAAAAAAATTGTGTACATCTTGTTTGGAGAGGCCAATCCAGAGTGAAAAGCCATCCCGTTTGGCGACCAGTGCCATGTTGTCGTTAGTGGTTTTGTCAGGAATACTAGCAAGATGGCCTCTGTTGCGTCCACACTCTTGCAATGCCTGATACCAATCCATTCTTTTGGCCACCCGACGGTAACTTATGCCATCCGGAGTATTAACATCAACCACACCCTTCATGAACTCCTCTTTGGTATCTGTTAAAGACATTTTTGCAAGTCTATAAATAAAATGGAATTCCTTTATATGGAATATACATTTTATAATAAATTATATACAATAGTTGCCTCTTTATTACAAACAGTTGCATTTATTTTAATTCAGTTGAGGTCATAAAAACAACATGCACACTAATTAATGATAAAAATAGAAAATAAGTTTTAAGACTCCTTTCATGTCATATCAATTACTTATTTTGCAGTTTAATGCTAAATAAAAACATATTTTTGGTAAAAACATATGAAAACTGAAACTCATTGGTGTTGCTTTACCATTTTCAATCTTGCACACCACAATACTCCTCTGTTTGAAGGCATTGAAAAGACGTTGATTTGTTATCATTTCCCACTCTCCGATTAAGTTGAGACCAACTATGAAGGACTCTGTGAGGTTTGGTCTTAGACCATATTTCCAGTTAGAAAACTGCACATTGCTGCCATCTAGCCACTTCAGCTGCTCATCTAAAGGAAACACATCATACAGGACAAAAATGAACAGCTAGTTGATACTTTCCTACCCAATTTTCCACATAAATGCTGGAAAACACTACATGACTTTTGGCCAAATTTTTTGCGCCGGGTTACAATCTTGAGAAGTCAACACTAGTTGCCGAAAGTCAGATCCGGTCTTCAGATTGTGGTCAGTAGGAGTTGACAGATTTCACAGAAAATCACATTTTCTGTGACTCTGATTTTTTAGCCTCAGGCTATGAATCCATCCAACTGGAAGAAATCAATCATGTTTGATATTTAGAGTTAGAGTTTGTTGTGTTCGGAACGACTCGAAGGTCTGGTCGTGTGTTCTCGTTTAGTGTATGATGGCCATTTTTTCTCTCGTACCATTTACAAAGTCGTCAAGTGTTTGATAACCTAGTGTTTTAAATTCTCATCAGATTTTAAAAGCCATGTAGTGTATTACAGCCTTAACCTGGAAACATTTGGTGTAAAATTGTGAATGTTTAGACCAGGGCTTTTCAACTCGGCTCCTGGAGGGCCGGTGTCCTGCAGAGTTTAGTTCCAACCCTAATCAAACACACCTGATCAAGCTAATCAAAGTATTCAGGACTATTAAAAAAATGATGAACAGGTGTGTTGGATTAGGGTTAGAAGTAAACTATGCAGATCACTGGCCCTCCAGGACCGGAGTTGACTAGCCCTGGTTTAGACTGATAAGAAAATAGAACTTTGGGATGTGATCATCTTACCTGTCTTGTTTTTGTTCATTCCCAGCCACACAAACCTGACTAAATTTTTGAATGGCTGTAACTGTTGCCTGATGAAATCGTTCTCTGCCTCATCACGGATTGCCAGGATTTCTCCGGCCCCGGCTAAAACACACACAGTGCAGCTAAATTCAGTTGTCAGTTCACCTTTTAGTGCTTAATCTTGTTCTGTACACACATGTACTCCAGTAAATTACTGACTCCCAAAAAGTGACAATCTCTTTGCAGAAATTGTACACAGTGTGCACAGAAACAAACTAAACATCTAGTTGTTAATGACATATTTAAACGCATTGCAGAGTTTTGGTGTAAGAAACCACAGGGAAGGAGGTGCGTCTTGACTCAGTGTTGCCAAATCTTGCTATAAAAATCAGCAAATGAGAACAAGCCTATGTTACCTTGGAAATAAGCTACATACCAAAATATTGTTACCTGCACCTGCCTACACTATTATCTCTATAAAATGGATTGTTTATAAGCCGAGGCCAAAAAACAAGCGTCGCTTATAATAAGTGGACATGGCAACCCTTCAAGATTATGCTTCCAAACATAAAAAAAAAACAACTTGACGGCTCTGCTGACAGTGCTTTTGTTAAAATCATTAAACATAGGCATTTTTACAACATCTTCGACCACGGAATTGAAACTTTGAAAAGACACAAAAAAGAAACACGAACAACATGAAAAGTCCCAGATATGATCCATTCATACCAAGAGACATGCAGATCTGCTGATCAATGATGTCGTTGTTGCCCCATCTGGAGGCCCCCAGCAGTAACGTGTAGCAGTTCTCCTTAAAGCGGATCCAGTTCTGTCCATTGCTTTTGTGAGGACATTTGGCCGAATCTACTTCAGGTGTGACGGTCTCATCTGTTATGTAAAAATGCATTTTTAAAGCAAAACCTGTGCAAGTAAATATTGAAAAGCAGAGGTGGCATTTATGAATTGAATCCTCACTGTGTGGGATGTGGCAGATCACTCCTGAAAGCTCATCCTCACACTCGGTTGCCTTCCAGAAACCGTCACTGTCCAGATACACACAGGCTCCTTTGGTGGCTTCAGAGGTCCAGCGGTTAAACTCAGTGTGGCTGTGGTCTGTCCAGCGGTAGTGCTCCCCTTCCTTGATGAAAAAATAAATAATAATTATAGTAATAAATAGGGATGGTCATGACATTAAACTGTTACAGTATGTAATCAATCAATTCTGTTCTTTTGAATGTTCTATTCATCAAAGAATCTTGGGAAAATGTATCATGGTTTCTACAAAAATTATAAGCAGCAGCACAACTTTTTTCAACATTGATAATAATACTACTGTATATTTTACTTGTACATCAAATCAGCATATTAGAATGATTTCTGAAGGATCATGTGACACTGAAGTAATAAAGCTTTGTACCACAGGAACAAATGATATTTTAAAATATATTATTTACAATAGAAAACAGTTACTTTAAATGTTGTTTTATTGAACTTTTCAATCATCAAAGAATCATGAAAAATTACATAATTTTTTTTAAATAGAAAACAATTTTGTAATAATATTTTAATAATTGATTTATTGATCAAATAAAAGCTTACCAAAATGTAATAGTTTATACTTTTATTTTGTAGTTCATTTAAAGATCACGGGAATTTCTTTTCTTTTGTTTGACTAGCACATTTTCCTCCCACTATATTTTATATACTAAAGGGCTTGTCTTTTTTTATTTTATTTTTTTATAAAATTTTAAATGTTGATTGGAGAATGGCTGCTGAAAATTAACCTTTGACATCACAGGAATAAATTACATTTTACAATTCTAATAGAATTTTTTTTTTTTAATTGTAATGATATTACCGTTTTTATGGCATTTTTGCTTAAATAAACGCAGCCTCGGTGGCTTCTTTCAAAAACATAAAAAATGTTACAGACCGCCAACTTTCAAATAGATCTTCACTCACATCTTCACTGAAGAGTCCAATCCAGAGGGGCTGTCCTCTTCGAGAGACTTCAACTGTGAGCACTGCTTGGACATATGCGTCAGGTACGCTGGCCAAGTCCATATTGTAGCTCCGGCACAACTGAAGAGCCTCTATCCATGTTAAATTGCCTTGCTGTACCACCTTAAATGTATGATTATGAACTGTGAAATCATCCTTATGCTCAGGTTCCTTTTGTTCATCTGGGGAAATTGTCAATTGGGTGTTAATCAACAGAACACTATTTCATATAACATGATTGAGACAATCGCTGGTGCCTCGTACCTGCAGGATGCTGGCAGATGCTGAGATTCTGGCGGTCGGAGCAGGTGGTGTAGTCCCAGGTGCCCATCATGTCAGAATGATCATCATTATACATGTAGGCACAGAGCTCCATGGAGTCCTGTTCAAACGTCTGCCGTGCAAATCAAGAGGAAAAAGAGAAACTCTCAGATTAAGTGTATCATGATGAGCAGAAAATGTACTTAATGTACAGCTTATGCAATTATACATAAAGCCATCTGAACACCAGATACGGCGTATGGGAGATGAAATAAAAACTCAAAAAAGAAGAAAAAAAGTTTCCCACATTTGAAAATGAAAACTTATACGACACGTATGACTTTTGTGCTTTCATCAAGAAAATAAAAAGATGTTTTGAGGAATGTTCATGATGCTCTTTTCCATATGATGAAAATGAATGAAGGCAGAGGCTGTCAAGCTCCAAAAATGCACTTTTTGTTGGTTTTTAAGTTACTGCACGACTTCAGAATACCATTCTGAGTCGGATGGATCAATATTATGGTGCTCTTACTATTTACACCACCATTCAAAAGTCTGGAGTTAGTGAGATTGTTTAATGTTTTTGAAACAAGTCAAGGCCTTCACCAGTAAAAAAGTAATATGTTTAAAATATATTTATTTCATACTAAGTATAGTTCAAATCTATTACCATATTAACTGCCATATCAATCGAGACTACTGATATAAAAATGATAATTTGGAGTACTACTTGTGCACAATGCACATTTCTTCCCTGCATGCACCGGACGTTGGATTTTGGTTACACAACCTAAAAACAACAAAATATCAAAGTCAGCTGACATTGGTATCGGACAAAAAATTTACCGTGTTCGTAAAATTAGATGTTGAATTGACATTGAATTTTGGTCACCCGACGTCGCAAACCAAAATGTAATCAAATATCAACGTCTTATGACGTTGTGTGTCTGCTGGGTTAACATTAAGTCTAAAATGGGTTTGGGGATTGTATGATCTTTGAATAATATCAGTCTTTAAATGCAAGATATTTCAAGTGTACCTGCCACTTTAGCACAATCAAATATACTTCAGTATGTCTTTAGTTGGACCTCAGCACTACTTCCACACAATTAAAGTGCATTAAGCACAAAATTAGTTGTTTCAATTTAGCAGACTGTAAATATACTAGTCTAATAGTTTAGTATACTAAAAGTACAATTACAGGGTATTATTAAGTACATAAACATGTAAATGCATTTGTAGTATACGTAGCATAAAATAAATGTATTTCAAATACATTTTAGTATATTTATTTTTCACTATGGCTGATTAAAAAATACAGTAAAAACAGTAATATGGTGAAATATTATTACTATTATACTGTTTTCTATCGTAATGTATTTTAAAATGTAATTTATTTCCATAAGGGCAAAGCTGCATTTTACGCAGCCATTACTCCAGTCTTTAGTGTCACATGATCTGGTCATGCATTAATATTTTTGTGGAAACTGTGATATTTGTTATTCTTTGATCAGTTCAAAAGAACATAATTTATTTGAATCTGAAATCTTTTGTAACGTTACAAACATCATTACTGTCACATTTTGATCATTTTGATCAATTTGATCAATAGCAGAGCCTTTATTTTTGGTTAAACGAGTGTGTGTGTGTTATTGTATTGCAAGTTATTGTAAACATGTGAGGAACAAAACTATTCTCTGTACAATCTATAGCATGCCACAAATGCTGCACAAAATATTTTTTCGAGTATTTCTCAAGTGCTTTGATCAGATCTCCAGATCTTTGTGGTCAATTATATAACTTTCATAGCAGATGGACACTTGCATTGATGAATATGGGTCGTAACTGGCCATGCAGGAGAGGATTGAAGTTCAGATATGCAACTGGCGAGTTGTCCACCCACTGAGTGTCATGAAGTTTGAACTTTAGGCCAATCCAGACTTTCTGAGGCTGTCCGGGTAACTCCGGTAACATTGTAGTGATGAAATCTAAATGAAGGAAAGATGCACGGCACAGACAGATAGAGAGAGAGAGAGTCAAGCAACATTACTAAGAGTACTAAAAGCATGAATAAATATGTTTTATATTAAAATGTGTTCTCGGTGGTGGATTTTTTCCATAGTATATTAATCAAACACACCCTGTTCAACTTGGTCAGATATGGTGAGCATAGTGCCTGTCAGTGACTTGCAGAACTCATTGGCGTCTTTGAAGGTTTGGAAATAAGACTGGGATAAAACCCAATAGCACTGCAAGAGATGTATACAATGAAGTCATTAACCAAAAACACGTGTTTCAAGTTCAAAGGATCTGACTGGCTGTGTGTGTATGTCAGACCTTTTTTCTGAAGTGCCTGGAAGTGCTCGCACATGGGGTGCTGGCAGGGGGCGGTTCTGGGCTTCCTTTCTCCGCAGAAGTGACGTTCAGTGTCTCGCACACAAACGGCTGTTTTTCATTACATTTGCCACTGAAACCTACGGAGAAAAAAGATTAAAGAGGATCGTCTGAGTTGCTTCGTAAATCAGAATTGTTGCTGTCAGTTTAGAGGGGAGTTTTTCCAAATTATAAAGTCTTATAAAAGTTATTTTTAAAAAATAAAATAAAAACAAATGTGTCTTTGTCTTTCTTATCCTCTATTATAAAAGCAAATGCTTAAAAATGCTTTATTCTTGTTTCTTGTACAAAAAAGACCTGATCATTTGATAAGAATAATTATATTTGGGTGAAATAATGGAACAAAATTAATAAAATTAAAAAAACAAGTTAGTAATTGATTTTAATATCTGTAGTTAAAAAAATGAGCACTTTAAAACAGCAAAGACCAATTCTGTTTAAGTATTTTATTACAGTAAATATTAAGGTAAATGGCACCAACTGCTACAAAATTCTATCATAATCATGTCCTTGCAAAGTGAAGAAAATGGTTGTCTTCACTGAGGCAACATTATGAAACCTGTCATTAAAAGCATCTAAAAGTCTTAATGTTTTATTAAATTTATACTGACACTAGTGTTGTAGTACTTGAGACTGGTCTGAAGACCGTTTTTTGAAGGACTTGGTCTTGTCTCAAACATGGTCTCAGACTGACAGGACTCGTAATTTTATTTCAAGACCACAACTGCAGGGATATCACTACATTTCTGGTGCATTGTCCAATTTATTTGTTAACATCATTACTGTGATTGGATGTAAAACTGCTTCAAATGAAATCAATAACTTATTTCTAATTTGATTTCTTTTGATAAAAAATTCACCAAAATTAATCCAAATTCCCAACAAATGTCAGATATGATTACAAAAAAGTACTTGTATAAGATCGTTTTTATATTATAAGATATATAATTGAGCAGTATCACAAGAGCTGTTTTCTTGAGCACAATGTGATATTGATTTTATTCAAACATTCAACAAGAAATTAATTGTAAGTGTATTACATTTAGACACTGCTATTAACACAAGTCTATTGGCAATGGAAATAGTTCCAATCAAATCCACAGCAGAACTGTTGTGTGTTTCCGAGCAACACACAGCTGTGTTGCGTTGCTGAATTCGAATGAATCAGCGAAATAAATGATTCCATGACTTACTCATTAAGTGATTTGCTGCCACCTAGCTATCTGGTGGTTTTAGTTTCATATTTAAAAGCATTTTATTTTTCCATCATATTTCTATATCCAAAATGTTATTTTCAAAATCTCAACAATATTTATGCTGTAACATTCGGATGCGACTTCCGTGCCACCTCTGCAGTGCTAACATCGCTGCAGCCTTGGTCTTGTCTTGCTCTCAACACACTCTGGTCTTGGTTTCAATTTAGGTGGTCTTGACTACAACACTAACTGACACTTTGTTCAGCTAGTAGAAAAAGATAACACTTTAGAGTAGGGAACACATATTTACTATTAACTAAGAGTTTACCTAATTTGCGGCTTAGGTATTAAGGGATCTAAAATATAGTCATGCAGAATAAGTCATTAATATGTGCTTTATACAATAAGTACTAATAAACAGCCAATATGCTAGTAATATGCATGCTAATAAGCAACTAGTTAATAGTGAGAATTGGTCCTTAAAATAAAGTGTTACTGAAAAAACAACAAACAAAGGTTGCATCCTGCTCCCCAAGTGATTCATGGGTCTTTCAACATTCACAGGAATTTCCATTGTGCTACGACTAGGAAAGTCATTTGAATTAGCCATGAAACATCTTGTCAACATGTCAAGCTGCCCCAAAACAAACTCTGTAAGATGTGGAAATGACTTTAGGAATCACAATGAGACTCTCATACCAGGTTCAAATGACATGGGAGTGATAGAGGGGCACCTTCCCAGAAACGCTGAATAATAGTAGTGCATGGGGCTGAGCCTGCAAACACACACACACACATACTAATAAATGATAAATAAAAGAGAGGTTCATGCCAGTAATCGTGCCTCTTGATGAGGTTTGGATAAGGTATGAAAACCAGAACTTACATAAAGGGAACATGAGGACCAGGGTAACGAAGGTCTGCCCACCACTTTAAATTCACCTGTTCTGAATGCTAAAGATCATAAAAAATACATTCATTACTGGATGATATGAACAACCATATACTCACTCGTATTAGTATTATCCATTTCCCAACAGACTGACACTTTATTGTGGATCAAACAATGTCCATTTATGAGCATGGGTATTGTTTCTTACAATACTTCCAAAAGAACATTAAAAAAAAAAAAGTTTTATCATTCAAACTTAATTCATACAGTATTTGCTACTGTTCAAAATAGAGTTTGGGGTCAGTAAGATTAAAAATAAATAAAAAATTAATACATTTATTCAGAATTTTATTGATAAACTAGTGACAGTAATTCTGTTCTTCTGATGAGTTTCAAAAAAAAAAAAACTAGCGGAAGTGAGAGAAAAGTGTTTATTATGTTTGAAATATGGATATTTATATTACAAAAACGCATGGATTCACTACAGGATGCGTTTTATTACGGATGTGCACACTTTATTTCACGTCTTCTGAACTGTTGACAAAAAGCACCCACTTACACCCACTGAAAGGCTTGGAATAGCCAGGACCATTTTTAATATCACTCCGATTGGATTCGTCTGAAAGAAGAAAGTCACATACACCTAGGATGCTTTGAGGGTGAGTAAAACACAGGCTAATTTTTGGGTGAACTAACCCTTTAAAAATCTTACTGATGAACAGCAGTGTATTACTTTTTAAATAATTAAAAAAGTTGTATAAGTTTTAAATAGTTTTAAATTGCGTTTTAAATAACAAAAGAAAAGAAAATTCCTAATATTTTTGGCAGTAACATTTTGCGCTCTGTCTATGCATAATAAAAAGTTAATGTGCTTTTTGTATGGTTTACTTGTGTTTTATGCATTTTCTGATCACTATGTGTCGGCCTCATTTGAAGGCATCACCAGCTCTCTGTTTTGACGTTCTGTGGAGATGCAGCCTTTAATTTAAGGAGTCAGACCTCCCCAAACCCCCTGGCAATTCAGGGTTTATAAAAACATCTGCACCCTCTTACCTCAAAAAGTCGTTCCTGTAGGCGGCGTGCGGCATTAAGGGTGTCGGGTGCGGCGAGTTTGCTGCTGTTGCTGCTGCAGTACAAGACGGCCTCCTCGAAGGACAACTTTGGCTCTGCTACAAACCAGAACTCCTGGCCGTCTATAAACACTGATGTGTTATGGTGCCCATCTGTTAGTAGTGAAACACGAAACATGTCACTGATTTGCAAACCAAAAAATTACATAATCCATGATGTATTTGGGCATTTGATTTGAAATGAAAGTTCTACCTGGGTTGTACCACTCTGGTGTTTTTGGTGTTTGACCTAGAGAATGATACAAAGACCATGAATATATACAGTGCCGTGAAAAGGTTTTTGCCCCCTTCCTGTTTTGTTTATTTTTTGCATATTTGTCACACTTAAAAGATTCAGATCATCAAACTAATTTTAATATTACACAAAGATAATGCAAGTAAATACAAAATGCAGTTTTTAAATGATGATTTCATTTATTAAGGGAAAAAAGCTGTCCAAACCTACCTGGCCCTACGTGAAAAATTAATTGCCCCCTCCTGTTAAATCATGAAAGAAATATTTTTTATATAAACATGTTAGTTAGACTTTTGTGGCTCCAAACCTGTGTATGCTATTGTTATTTTTTTTTCATGGAACTTAATGAAATTCTTAACATACTTGTCGCTCTTTTACAGTACATACAATTGAAGGGGAAGAAACTTTTCAAATTCATAAACTTGAAAACAAACAAAGTCTTAGTCTTGGGTGTTGTTGTCTTGAGTGTTGTTTACCTCGTGGTATCTGACACACCCATTCCAGTTTGGCGTTGCAGTGAAAGACGCTGGGATAAAAAGGCCGTGGAGGAACATTATGAAACAGGAGGAAGAGAAATGGCTTGTAGGTTCCTTTCAAAGTCTGATGATACAAAAAAAAGGTAAAATATTACAAGCTGCCTGAATTCAAACAGGCCTTAGATTTCTACTGTGTAATCTACTATTCTAAATTCTTAATATTGTCTGTTTGATGCCTCTGATATGTTTTTGAATCTGTTTGATGACAATCTATCGATCTGATTCATTTCCCATCTCTCCCTACTCCCAAACAGAAGGCAAAAGCCGTATGAAGGTCATTCTAGATTTCTGATTATTGACTGGCTGTTGGCTGCCAACAGCGATGGGCTGTTTTGTGTCAATTACTGCCCCCATCCCAACATTTACATGTCCAAATGAAACAAACATCAAACACAAACTGAATACTGCTGTGCAAAAGGCTTAGGCCATTAGAATTTTCACCAACAAAAATGGTTTTAAGTCAGTTATTTCTATCTTTTGCTGTAGTGTGTCAGTAGGAAATATCAGTTTACATTTCCAAACATTTCTTTAGCCATTAATTGTAATAATCCAGTGAGATTTTTGTCTGACAACTGTCCACACAGAGATCTGATCTGATCATCATCCACTCTGTCTGGAATGACATGAAGAAACAGAAATCTTCCTGCAAAGCTACAGTACTGTTAAAAGTTTTAGGCACTTGTGTAAAAATGCTGTAAAGTGAGGATGCTTTCAAAAATAATGTCAGAAATAGATTTTATTTTGTAAATAGATTCTATTAACTAAATCAAATCAACATTTGGTGTGAGCATCCTTTGCGTCTAAAGCAGCTTTTGCCCTCGGTGCACACAGTAGTTTTTCAGGGAGCTTTGCAGGTAGGTTTCTTGAAGCGTCTTGGAGACGTTGCAACAGTTCTTCTGGATTTAGTCCGTCTAAGTTTTTCCTGTTTCTTCATGGTATTCCAGACAGACTGGTGATGATGAGATCAGATCTCTGTGTGGAGCACTGTCTTTTTTCAGACTCCTTGTGCACAGGGCCGTCCTTAGCTGACGCGGGGCCCGGTGCGAGGTAGGGAGCGGGGGGTCCCCCTCGGTCCGTTTGCGATCGCGTTCTGGGGGGGTTTCCCCCTCTCGGTCCGTTCACCACGGGGCCCCCTCAAGCGACCGCACCAGTTGCACCCCCCTAAGGACGGCCTTGCTTGTGCATAAAACAATCTCATTGAATTATTGCAATTAATGGCAAAAGGAATGTTTGGAAATGTAAACTGATATTTCCTACTGACACACTACAGATACACAAAAGACAGACTGACTTAAAACCATTTTTGTTGGTGAATAAAAATTACTAATGGCCTAAAACTTTTGCACAATAGTGTATATTCACCAACTATAATGCTGTTTTTTTTTGTCATACTAAAACTGCATATTTATGCTATAATGTCTGTCATTTTAATGAAAAAATAATAAAATACTACATGTAGGTAAATGTAATTTACATCAACAAATATGGTAAAACCTTTTAACTTTTAACTGAAATGTAACTTTTACAGTAAAATGTTGTTAAAATTAAAGAGTAAAAAGTCAAAGTAAATAGTAAGTCATCTTATAATTTACAGTGAGAAACAGGAAAAATCTCTGTGACATATTACATTTCAATGTATCTTATTTAAATAGTTTCTTTTAAATGTTTAAATGTTTCCTATTTTTGTGATCAGTTACGCACATTATAGTGTTTAATACTACATTTTAGGTTGTTTAGATAACATTTATTGTGTTATTTTAGTGTTTTATAGCAATGCCCAATGACAAATGAATCTATATCAGTTTTGTGTGCTTACTGTCAAATAAAATTAAGGCAGTGGCTATTTACACTATGTTAAAATAGCAAGATTTTCTGCTATTTATACTACTTATTGCAAATAGTGGCAATTATTTGCACCTCAGTATTGTAGTACATTATAAAACAGTACGCAATAATGACGTATTGAGTGTAAATTATAATTTTAATTCAAATTATTAAATGAATGCCACCTTATTGGGACAATAAAGCCCTCCCTACACCTACCCTAACCCTACCCGATACTTTATTTTCAACTTTTTGATTATTTCCTTCATTTTTATTGAAAATAAATGCCTTTCCGATGTGACATGAGATTTGAAAAGGGAGAAAAAAAGTTCAGCAAAAGACGGGTTCGCACTCGGGTCATAAAGCACACGCCTTACCATCTACGCCACTGAGACTGATGTTTCAGAAGCGTCTTTTTTCAGTGTTGAGTATCCCAATCACACGTTGGTGGGTGGAGTTAGTGTAAATAGCCTCTACCA
The DNA here is from genome assembly GCF_001515645.1 of Sinocyclocheilus grahami. Classification (NCBI taxonomy): domain Eukaryota; kingdom Metazoa; phylum Chordata; class Actinopteri; order Cypriniformes; family Cyprinidae; genus Sinocyclocheilus; species Sinocyclocheilus grahami. The sequence goes on from NW_015505408.1 coordinate 107,437, forward strand.
ACAAGTCGGGCTATTTGCACTTTAGTGTAAATAGACACTCCGTAAAAGATTAAAATGATTTAAAATATCAAGAAATATGTACAGCTACCCAAGTAAAGTTTTTAACTTGTAAATACGTGTTTCACTAGAGAGGACCCAGAATAGCATGTATCATTTCTTCTGTTGTTTGTCAGGATAATATTGCATAACAATGCAGTTTTGTGATGTTATGAGAGGTCAGGGGTCATGCATGTTTTGAGAGTCATGTTTACCACACCTTAAAGGCAACGCAGTCCCTGTTATAGACATCATCTTCATTGAATTCCTCAGGAAAGATCATCATGGAGACCTGTTACCAAGCAGCAGAAACAAATGACAACACCTACACATTTCACACTTTTAGCTTTAGTCAACAAGAAATAAAGGAGCAAATGATGGCTCCGATCACAACTCAATTTTGTCTTTAATTTGTTCAGAAAACATCATATGCTAGTGACTCACTGGACGCCCATCACTCCACTCCCAGTTATTGTTGTTATTTGGATTTCTGCGATTTAGTCCCACCCAGAAAAAACGATTATCACTGTATAGAGATAACAGACAGCACAAGTAAAAGTCAATAAATGCCACTGCCCTTGGTTTAGTGTGTGGGGGAATATGATAATGGGAGTTAAAAACTGTCCTATCTGTACCTGATAGAGTCTCTCAGGATGTAATGTAACGCTTGCATATCTTTAGCCTCAGTGAAGCTGGGCAAATGCCCCCCTAGTGCCTCACAGAAACGCTCCGCCTCTTCCCACGAGCGCTTCCTGGTCAAACGCTCCTCGTGAAACACCTGCAGACACATTCAAACAGATGTTGATTAGATATAACTAGAAATGGCTTCATTGTCTTGACTCGGCTTCTATTGTTTTAGATGAATACCAGCTGAACACACCATGTAACAGTACTTTAGGCCTTCCTTTGAGACCCATCCTGGTGCACAGGAAGCATTGAGATTGGGCTCAACTGGATCTGGGGTGGGTTGGACCATTGATTTGATGGGTTTCTTACAGATTCTGCCAGCTTTGAACAGAGTGCAGTTCTTAACAGCCCACTGGCCCAAAGGATTCCCAGTAGACATCACCATACAGCCACTGGCGAAAGCTGGAACACATATTTACATTCAAACGTAATGCTAAATATTTTAAATTATGATATTTAAAAAGTTGCAGGGTATCCACGGGATTTTTAAAATCAAATTTAAGACTTTATTTAACACCTGCACAAAAAAAAAACAAAGAGTACCATATGAGCGGGTAGGGCAACGTCTATGGTAACATTAAACGTAAAATGACCGTAAAAAGCTTGATTTACAGTTAAAATACAGGTTTTCACAAGAACAAAAAGTTTTATCAAATGCTAAACTTCACATTTCAGCCATTAAACCCTTTTTAAGAAAAGGGATGAGTCAAAAGTATCAATTATTATATTAATTTAATAACATATAAATAAATCTTAGTGTTTTAATTGTTTATATTTTTATAATGCATTAGCTTCTTGTCGAAACACCGTTTCAATTTTCAAACTGCACGTTTGCTGCGTAAAATTCTGAACAAAAACAGTAGACGGGCTTATTATAAATGCAAATCCATTCTCGGTAAGCAGGTGGCGCTTTCAGAAGAGCAGAAATATAGCGGTTTGCAGAGTAACCACAGTAGACAAAGCGGCACAGCACCTGACTTTGAAACTCATATTTATTCAATCAAATTATAACCTTTTTGATGTTTAATCGTCACATTAAAGGGATAGTTCACTCAAAAATAAAACATTCTGTCATTAAAGGAGTAGTTCACTTCCAGAACAAAAATGTACAGATAATGTACTCACCCCCTTGTCATCCAAGCTGTTCATGTCTTTCTTTCTTCAGTTGTAAAGAAATTATGTTTTTTGAGGAAAACATTTCAGGAATTTTCTCCATATAATGGACTTCTATGGTGCCCGCGAGTTTGAACTTCCAAAATGCAGTTAAAAATGCAGCTTCAAACGGCTCTAAGCGATCCCAGCCAAGGAAGAAGTGTCTTATCTAGCGAAACGATCGGTCATTTTCTAAAAATAAATTACACTTTATATACTTTTTAACCTCAAACGCTCGTCTTGTCTAGCTCTGCGTGAACTCTGTGCATTCCGGTTCATGACAGTTAGGGTAGGTCTAAAAACTCCCATCTCATTTTCTCCTCCAACTTCAAAATCGTCCTACATCGCTGCAGACGTACCGACCCAGTCTGGGTCGGTACTTCTGCAGCGATGTAGGACGATTTTGAAGTTGGAGGAGAAAATGAAATAGGAGTTTTTTCGACCTACCCTAACTGTTTCGAACGGGACTGTACAGAGTATGCATGCGTATTGCAGAGTATTACAAGACGAGCGTTTGTGGTTAAAAAGTATATATTTTTTTATTTAATTTTTTTAGAAAATGACCAATCGTTTTGCTAGATAAGACCCTTCTTCCTCAGCTGGGATCGTTTAGAGCCGTTTGAAGCTGCATTTAAACTGCATTTTGGAAGTTCAAACTCGCGGGCACCATAGAAGTCCATTAAATGGAGATAATTCCTGAAATGTTTTCCTCAAAAAACATAATTTCTTTACGACTGAAGAAAGAAAGACATGAACATCTTGAATGACAATGGGGTGAGTACATTATCTGTACATTTTTGTTCTGGAAGTTAACTACTCCTTTAATTACTCACCCTCATGTCGTTCCAAACCTGTAAGACCATCGTTGCGCAAACAATACTAAAATAACAACTTTTAGTTGCACACAAAAAGTATTCTCGTACTTGGAAAAAAAGTACGGTTGTACCACTGATGTCCCATCATCAGTGTTATGACGTCCTTACTACATTTCTGGACCTTGATCGTGATCTTGCTGTCTATGGAGGGTCAGAAAGCTCTCAGATTTCATCAATTTGTGTTCTGAAGGTGAACAAAGGTCTTAGAGGTTTGGAACGACATGAGGGTGAGTAATTAATGACAGAATTTTCATTTTTGAGTGAACTATCCGTTTAAGCTATATCGCAATTCTTGTCTTTCTGTCCCCAAATTTAAAACCTCTTGAAATCACAGTTAAGACTTTCTTGTACCATTTAAGACTTTTATGGCCTTAAATTTGATACAACTAAATTTAAGACTTTTTAAAACCTGTGGAAACCCTGAAGTTAGGATACTGTTTTCCTTCTCAGAAATCTGTATTGCTTTACCAATGATACACAGTACCCGAGAGAAAAAAAAAACACACTTAAAGGTATAGTTCACCCAAAAATGAAAATCAACCCATGATTTACTCACCCTCAAGCCATCCTAGGTGTATATGACTTTCTTCTGTCAGACAAATACAATCAGAGTTATAATAAAGGGGGGGTTAATAAAGGCATCCTGAAGCGAAACAATGTGTTTTTGTAAGAAAAATATCCATATTTAAGACTTTCTAAACCGTAATCTCTAGCTTCCGCTAACTGTCATACGTTCATGAGAGAGTGGCGTTCCAGCAGATGACACAGGATGCAGAGGAGAGAACAAAAAAAAAAAACACCGGTCATGAATTAAAAGTACAAAACAAGGATTTGTAAAGAAAAATGTCAGAGGATTTCGATATAAGCCAAGAGATTGGCTTTCTTTTGCTGTAAACAAAACTTGGTTCTCGTGAGACTAGCATATTCTCACCGGAGCTTACGCTACGCTTACATGCTCCGTCATCCTCTGGAATGCCACTCTCTACGACAGTTAGCGGAAGCTAGAGATTGCGGTTTATAAAGTTTTAAATATGGATATCAATTACGCTCAGGAAGCCTTTATTAACCCCCTGGAGCTGTGTGGGGCACTTTTTATGATGGATGGATGCACTTTATTGGCCTTCTATTGGACTATTGAATATCAACACCCATTAACTGCCATTATAAAGCTTGGAAGAGCCAGGACATTTTTTAATATCACTCCAATTGTATTCGTCTGAAAGAAGAAAGTCGTATACACCTAGGAAGGCTTGAGTAAGTGAGTAAATCATGGGGCAGTTTTCATTTTTGGGTGAACTATACCTTTAATTTACAATATTGAACAACCACAGTCGATACCATGATGTGCATTACCTGGTTCTAGCCATTTCCAGTTGGTGTAGGTGACCTGGTCTGCTGTCCCATCCTGACCGATCCAATGGTACTCCCTGGACCCTTTAGTGTCCTGTAGCCCCGTCCAGAAATACAACACCTCAGTGCTGATGTGCTCTTTCAGAAGACTGTTAATGAAGGCCTGTTCAAATCTAGAGGGAGGATTATACATCTTCATGTTACTAGAAAATTTCTAAATTAGAAACGAGTTTAGTTTTATTAATGGCTCACTATTATTCTTTATCATACTTGTGGTATAAAATTGTCATGTAACTCATTCTGCACTGTATGTTCTACAAACATGATGCTTCATATTATATGTTATTCCAGTTTTGAAAGATCAGACTTAATTCAAAGAGTCATATCTAGAGAGCAGTAGCCGGTTGCATAAACCGCTTAGACTAGTCTTTAAAAAATTTGTCAACTATTTTTTTATTAAGATTGGGCGTAACTTTTTAAAGTCAGTCATTAAAAATGCATTTAATCAGTTACCCCTTGGCTAACTGCTAGTTGGTAAAACTAGTTCTTAAGATACAGTCTTAATATAGTGGTTATGTTAAAGCAACTGGCAGCAGAATATTATTTTTTTTGTGGCTACTTTCTATGAGAAAAAAAAAATGTTTTGTTATTTTGTTCTTCTTTTTTCAAACTATTGTTCTTTTGCAGGAAAAATAATGTATCTGTTCCAGAATAAATACATTTTACATCTTGCATCTTGATATATTAGTGTGACATTCTAAACCAATGTATTCAGCGATACTATTAACTGTAAGATTATAGCTTTGTTTCATGCTGATCTTACGAATTGTAAATCAAATATATGTTAACAGTTACCTGTTATTAATGGTGATGTGGCAGCTGTTTTTATAGAACACCAGCTCAGTGTCCACTTTATAGCAAGCATTGCCATGTCTCTTCCAACTCTAGAGAGAAGAAAAAAACAGATGTCTGCTTATTCATGAATCAGATTCACATAGGCGGCAATAACAACAACATGAAGCACAAACATGATGTATATCCATGGAGTTAGAGTGAATTGTTATATAGTGATGGTCACTCACCCCGTCTGAAGGGCAGCCTTCCTCTGGGGCGCTCTCATTCACACTCCCATTCGACTTACACATGTAAGCCCTCGGCTTTTCACAATCAGACACAGACCATGTATGATGCTGCAAACACACATAGAGAAATTAGAGCCGAGCTAATATTCAGAACAGCGCTCTTATTTATGTGATATAATCTGACATGACGAAACACACACACACACACCTCTCCTGAATAGTACACGCAGTGGAAGGTATTTGGTAGAAGTGGTGGAGGTTGAGCTCTGGCCCAGTATGTGAAAGAAACTGGTACTTTATCGACCCATTCAAAAACTGAGGTGTTTCCATCACCCAAAAGACCAATCCATACCTCTGTCTTCAGATCTGTTACATATAAAGTCATAAAACATATAAAGTCTGTACAAATGAATGACACTGTATAATATATATATAACAAAAACAAATAACAAAAACAAATAATATACATAAATTATAATTATAAATTATATAATGTGTAACATAATAAATCCCACTGACAGATACTTGTTTTTATTTATGCATGCATTTGTTTAATTTTGTTCAATTACAAGATCTCAAGTGATATAAGAATGCTTAAATTTTTGCATCAGGAAACAAAAATACTGAGGAAAATATAGATTTTTTAGCAACGCATGCAACATTTAATGTCATGACTTTAAGGTTTTCCTTTTAAGGCCTTAAATTATAAAAAGGCAAAAAAAAAAACTTTTTAAGACCCACAGAAACCCTGATACATATATTAAAAAAAAATTACATAAAATGAATATTTTCTATATAATAAATATTTTATGTATGTATGTACGTACATGTGTGTACATACATACATACATACATACAAACACACATACATACAGTATATTACAGAGGAGTAATGCAGGTCAAAATAATCACACTTAAATAAGAAAAATTATTTAGTTCAGTTTTTGCATTTCCCATGCATTTTGAAAAACATTAAATCTGTGATGAGTTTACAGATACGTATTCTACAAAATATGCTATCCAGAGGGGGAAAAATGCAGAATACAATAATTACAATTCTTTCTTTATTTACAAGCTTTGTCATGCTAACTACATAAAAAACAAGACAGCTCAGAGATTAACATTAAACACAGTGATGACTTTACAATCGGCTTGCTTTCTCAGAACATGTGTTGTTGATACCCATGTGTGGTGAGATGTGTTTACCTGAGTGAAAATTTGTGTGTAGCATTTCAATATCCTCTAAACTGTGCATGCTGGCAAGCTCAGAGTCATCCATCCGACACATGCTCAGAGCTTCATGCTGGGACAGTTTTGACTCTGTTCTACTGTGGAGTTTATAACAGAATCCTTTCCACCCAATCCAACCCTCTTTACACGCCGTGGGCTTATATACCTCCCTGACTGCTGAAAGGAGAGGGAGAGAGACTGTGCTGTGAAAGTGAGGAAAAAAAGAAGGAAAACGGAACAAGAGGGCAGTATCTGACCTGTACTCTCACTGTCTTTGTCATTCTTCATGCAGATGAAGGGAAGCCGATTTTCACACGTCTCTGCGCCGAAACGCAGCGGCTCCTTCAGAACTCCACAGTCCTCGTCCGACATAAGGGATCTGATTGGGATGCCTAACAAACATGCCGCGTGACACACAAACGTAAAACTATATGCAAACAGTTTCATCGTGGTTATGTTTTATTATGAATTTTATTAGATTACGTTATTGGAGTTACTTCTCCAAGACTGTATGCAAATCATTTGCATAAAAAGTGTTTATAGACACAGTTCATTGTATTGACAGCACACACATGGGGTGAGGAGAGACAAACCACCCACATCATCACAGCTGACAATGCTGTCATCACAGAGACAGATTCTGCCTGTGTCTACTGCATAAATACGCCGTTCAAATCATCAGTTTGTTCTTCTAGCAAAACAACTATCCTTGTATGCCCACAGTCACGCTGCCACATTAACAGCGACAGAAAGGTCATTGTCAGTGGCTGCACAGTACTCTTGTACCAAGACAAGTGAAGAGAAGATAAGATAAAAGAACTGGTCTTCCTTGATCTGCTTAACCTAAATCACTGTGAATCTGAATAACCATCACGCCATATATATAATGTACTGTAGATGTAGGGCACAACAGATGGTGACACAGTGGGTTGGAAAGAAAAAAACCTTTCAAAAGGAAAATATTATGTCAGAGATTCCACCTCTTCCATATGTTTACCAGAACAACATGCGGTTGAACTATCCCTTTAAAACATAAAAGAACAGTAATCTACTACAAGATTCTTTATAATACATACAATTTTGGTTCAAATCACCTGTTTCCCAAGGGGCAAAATATAAAGCTGATCCATCTGACCACTGCCAACCCTGCATCCAGTCCAGATGGTTCAAGCCGATCCACAGCTTGCTTGGCAAGTCTTTCTGATTTTTAACTGCAGGGGGAAGGAGATAAACAATGAATAATACACACAGTAAAAATACAAACTTAACTACAAGGTCATTTAAAGCTGACGTGTGTCATTTTGCACCAAAAATAATAAGTGTTTTCAAACAGGTTTCTCTAACACTCCCACAGCTGCTACTGGTCAGACAAACAAATAGCCCCACCCCTGAACGTATGCTATTGGCTGAGCCAGTGTTGCTAAGTCAGCCATGGAGCAATGGTTGGAAAGTGGTATGAAGTCAGGGAATTTTCAACAAAGCCAACCTACTAATGGCCCACTTAGAGTTGTCAGTCCACATTAACATGGAGTGGGCGACAGCATTTGAAGAATATGGAGATGCATAAGTAGTTTTACAACTCAAATGTGCATGAATTAATAATTGTCCAGCTGGGGTTGATGCTAATGGGTAGGCAAGATCTCTAATGGATATCTGGATACTGAAAATGTGACTACGCAGAGAGAGAATTCATCAAAACTGACAGTAAAGACTTAAACTATTATCAAAAAATATGTCAAATAAATGCATTCAATCAGTAAATAAACAAGTCAATTTATCATAAAATATGATTATCATGGTCTCCACAAAAATTATTAAGAAAGTTATTCAAATACATATATATATTAGACAGTACAGTCATTTTCAACACTGATAATAATGAGAAATGCTTCCTGAGCAGCAAATCAGCATATTAGAATTATTTCTGAAAGGATCATGTGACATCATGTGACTGGAGTAATGATTCTGAAAATTCAAAAATAAATTATATTTTAAAATATATTCATTGTAATAATATTTAAACTATTTTTTAAATACTTCTAATAACACTAATAGCATAATTTTATTAATATTTTTTATTGTATTTTTTGCTTAAAAAACAGACTTGGTGAGCATAAGAGACTCAAAAAAACAAACCTCAAACTTCTGAACAGTACTCTATATATAACACAGAGCTGATCCTCCCTATACACAAAATACGCAAGCTGCGTAGGGCCCCCGAAACACCAGGGGGCCCCCTTGCTCTCAAAGATGATTTAATTTTAGTGAAATGAAAACATGAATGATAATTTATTTTAATGCAGTGCGCTTTCGCCCTTTCTACGTAAAAATCAGTCAAATCATGTAATGTGAATGTCGTACAGTCTTGCTCGAGACAAAAATAACCGCAGAAGAGACACTGTTTCTCAAGCGCTTTCCGCGAGCGCGATTCGAGACAAAAGTGAAAATGAGAAATTAGTCTTACAGAACTCAAGCTCTTGAGGGCTAGACACGCTGAGCAGATCTCCGCCTTGACTACGACAGGCATCCCGCGCCTCGTGCCAGGTCACCACCGCTGTGGAGACGACCTGATAGCAGCGTCCTTTCACTGGGGCTTTCTCCCATAAATCAATGCATCCTTCCACTAAATAAAAGAAAACCGGTAGGAGGTTAGTTACAATTCTTTCATTATACAAACCTCCATCTGTTTGACTCCTACCCTTATGTGATTCTTTCATTCTGTCTCTGACCTTTGAAGAGTCGCAATCTTTTCCATGTTTCTTCAGAACGTATAAGAAGTCATATTAAAGGAATGTGCAACAGAGTTAAAATGGCTTTGCGAGAAGACAACAGAGTAAAAAGGGCAGCTTAAACCAGCATGAGTTCTACTTAAAACCTAGCAGGTTAAAACCTAGGTCAGTATGGCGTTTGATGGGAAATGGTTGACTAAAGTGTTCTGCTCAAATGTGACACATCTGTGGCATAATTTCTCAGAAAAAGCATTTTATAAAACCCATATCTCTTACGGTATTTATTTACAGTATTTATTTAAATTGAAATTTGTTACATTTAAATAATTTCTGAATAAACAAAAAGTGTTTGTAGATAAAAAAGACAATGTGTTCAGAAAATAAATATTTGTTGTATTTATTTATTTAGATAAGAAGAGTTCATACATAAAAAGATGTGCGCAGTAATATAAATAAATTATTTAAAGGGGTCATGAATTGAGAAATCAAATTTTCTTTGATTTTTTTTTTACATGTCTTTTATTTTTTATCATTTTGACAATTTTTTATGTAAAAATGATACTAACATTATAAGTGCACCTTAGGAAAAATTACGAAACAATGCAGGTCACAACCCCTTTAAGAAACATTTTTCATTGAAAGTTATTTCATTTATTAATTTCATAATAAAATGTGTTCTTAATAAGCCATAAATAGATAAATAAATAAATAAATAATGAATAATGTATAAATATATTTATTTACATTTTTTTTCAAATTGAAAGTTTAAAGTTGTTATTTAATTTATTAATTTCCTAATTTAAAAAGTGTATGCTTAAATAAATAAATACATTTGTTTTCTGCATACATTGTTTTTCTTTTAATAAAAATAAATAATTGTAATTGTAAATTAAACAACTTCAACTTTCAATTTGAAAACAAGTCTATCCCTATATTATATTAATTACATTCATTAGCATTGTTATATGCTAATTAGCAACTTATAGTCAATAGTTTAATGTCTCAGTGTTTTGTAAAATGAGTCACATGTACTTTGTCTTTCTAGCTGCTCTCTAGGAAAACCCCAGGAGAGGTTGAGGGAAGTAAACCTTACCATGCTTCAGGCAATTCCCCCACTTCTTCTGTAGATCATAGTTTGCTGTGGTGGAGCACCAGTCCAGCGTCTTGTCTTCAGTGCCAGGCAGACAGCTGTGGTGCCAGGTCCCATTGTAGAGAAAGGGGAACTCACAGGGTGCCCCGTTAGAATTCCCCCCGCTTGTGTGCATCCCTGAGAAACAAGGGAACAAGAATTCATACTGTTTGTAGGTTTGTGTAGCTAAAACGGACAAAATCTCCCCTCTGACATCCTCAGAGGAACAAATGACTCATGAATAAAATCAAATGTTCCTCACGGTGGAAACAGGTGGTAATTTTATTTTTTGATTTAGTTAGAGTGAAGATCTCATCTCGCCACATAGATCTTCCTTAAATCACCATTCACTACAGATTTTGAAAGGAAGTTGACTGAATGCTCATGTACTACTACTATACGATTCTAACATACAATGACATGATGAAAAATTATATAACAGAACTCTCGTGGGACCTTTTTGGCTACATTCATTCACACAGTCAGTGAATAAAAGCCTTGATCTCTGTTTGAAACCTGCAATTGCAGTTATTTGTGGAATTATCATCTTTACATGGGTTGAGCATCGGCACGGCTCCTCAGCGCGGATGAATCTAATGTTTTGAGGTGTATGTGCGGCTGTCAGTCAACACCAGTGTGGATATTCACTGTACTTCGTAATTACAGATACTATGTCTTGGAAGTATGTCCAAAATAAGAAGTTTAACCAGAAAATCTCATCTGAAGTAACATGTCTGCATGTTTTGTTCTGACCAACTAAAAAAAAATGATAATAAATCGCACTATCAATGGTGATTAAATCCAACGATTGCAAAGTTTGCTCAGATCACATTAAAACATGCAAATTATTATTATTGTTATACTTTGTTCTCAAATTGTTAATGTTAACAACATCAACACTGCATGACTGTGTGTATTTAGTGTGTATTGGCGTTATCTGTGGATTTACAGTACATTTCTGTAGTCTATCTCTAATTGTCATACCATTCGAATTTCATCTAAAAGAAATTGTTCTTTTAACCTGTTCTTTTGAACTCATTCTATTTGAAATACAAATCTTCTTCTGGCTATATAAGCGGGCGTTCAACACCTCTGTCAAATCGGAAGTATGAGGGTCTTTGCCGCGGTTTAGACACCATGCGGAGAAAAAAGACCACTTAAGGGCGTAGAGGCCAATCTTTTTATACCCAATTATGTTGCCAATTGACCTAATAAGTTGCAAATTGGTCCTCCAGCTGATACTTTGTTCTCAAATTGTTAATGTTAACAACATCAACACTGCATGACTATGTGTATTTAGTGTGTATTGGCGTTATCTGTGGATTTACAGTACATTTCTGTAGTCTATCTCTAATTGTCATACCATTCGAATTTCATCTAAAAGAAATTGTTCTTTTAACCTGTTCTTTTGAACTCATTCTATTTGAAATACAAATCTTCTTCTGGCTATATATAAGCGGGCGTTCAACACCTCTGTCAAATCGGAAGTATGAGGGTCTTTGCCGCGGTTTAGACACCATGCGGAGAAAAAAGACCACTTAAGGGCGTAGAGGCCAATCTTTTTATACCCAATTATGTTGCCAATTGACCTAATAAGTTGCAAATTGGTCCTCCAGCTGTTCCTTATATGTACATTTAACTTTTCCGGCCTCTTATTGCTACCTGTCCCAACTTTTTTGGAATGTGTAGCTCTCATGAAATCCAAAATGAGCCAATATTTGGCATGACATTTCAAAATGTATCACTTTCAACATTTGATATGTTATATATATTCTATTGTGAATAAAATATAAGTTTATGAGATTTGTAAATTATTCCATTCCTTTTTTACTCACAATTTGTACAGTGTCCCAACTTTTTTGGAATTGGGTTTGTATTTATTTAGATAAGAAGAGTTCATACATAAAAAGATGTGCGCAGTAATATAAATAAATTATTTAAAGGGGTCATGAATTGAGAAATCAAATTTTTGCCGTGGTTTAGACACCATGCGGAGAAAAAAGACCACTTAAGGGCGTAGAGTCGTCTCGTAGATGGGGCTCTAGCCTCCGAAATTGTGTTCAAGACTCGCTCTGGGAGGCTTGAAGGCTCCCGTCGAGCAGCCAGAGGTGCAGGGCCCACAGATCGGGCCGAGGATGCCATATTGTCCCGTTCGCTTGAGAGAGGAGATCCCGTCTCAACGGAATGAGCTGGTTCATCCAGAGAGGAGCCACCAGGAGAACCTTGTGTTTTTGTTCCCTTACTCGCCTGATTACCTGTGGGATCAGGGCGATCGGGATAAAAGAAAAAAGAAGGAGGTTGGGCCAATCGTGGGCCAACGCGTCCCTGGTCTTTGAATAATAAATTGGGCAGTAAGAGTTGTCTTCTGAGGCGAAGAGGTCTACCTCGGCCTCGCCGAAGATCTCCCAGATCCTCTGAACCGTCTGCGGATGGAGCGTCCACTCCCCTGAGGGGACATTGCTCCTTGATAACATGTCCACTCCTTGGTTTAATTTGTCCGGTATATGCGCTGCTCTCAGCGGGCGCAGGTTGAGTTGAGCTTATTCCAGGAGGCGCTCTACCAGAATGAAGAGACGCTTCAAGGAGAGGCCTCGCTGGCGATTTATGTAGGACACCAGAGACATGTTGTCCGATTGGATTAGCACATGGTGCCCCTTTAGGACTGGCAGGAAGAACTGACAGGTTCGACAGCCTTTTTCCACCGTCGACCAGTGGCCGAAAGTCGGTATGCCCTCGCACAACACCCCCCCCAACCTGAGTTGGAGGTGTCTGTCGTGACAATTGTCATTCTGTAAACCATCCCCATGGTCACGCCCTGTTCCATCCAGCGGGAGCTCTTCCAGGGGGCCAGGGCTGTTACACACATCCGTGACGCCACGCACGCATGGGATGGAACCCGTGGTTTCAACTAGCGCTGAAGGGGGCGCATATGAAGCAAACCCAACTGTAGTGCTGGCGATGCCGCCACCATGAGGCCCAGCATCCTCTGAAACGTTTTGAGAGGGCGAGTGGTACCAATCTTGAAGGAGGTCGCCAGCCTCCGTATGGCCAGAGCCCGTTCCGGCGCAACTACAGCTCTCATTTGGGCTGAGTCGAAAATTGTTCCCAGGAACGATATCCGCTGGCTGGGGGACAATGCGCTCTTGGCAAAATTGACCCTGAGTCCCAGGCACTCCAGATGGCTGAGGAGGAGGGTCCTGTGTGATATTATCTCTGCCTCCGACTGGGCCAGAACGAGCCAGTCGGCAAGGTAGTTGAGAATGCGGATTCCCATCTGTCTCAGAGGGGAGAGAGCCGCGTCCATGCACTTCGTAAAAGTGCGGGGGGGCCAGGGATAGCCCGAAGGGAAGGACCGTGTATTGATAAGCCACTCCCTCGAACACGAATCTCAAGAATCGCCTGTGACGGGGGGCTATCTGGATGTGAAAGTATGCATCCTTCATTGTGTTTTTGTTCCCTTACTCGCCTGATTACCTGTGGGATCAGGGCGATCGGGATAAAAGAAAAAAGAAGGAGGTTGGGCCAATCGTGGGCCAACGCGTCCCTGGTCTTTGAATAATAAATTGGGCAGTAAGAGTTGTCTTCTGAGGCGAAGAGGTCTACCTCGGCCTCGCCGAAGATCTCCCAGATCCTCTGAACCGTCTGCGGATGGAGCGTCCACTCCCCTGAGGGGACATTGCTCCTTGATAACATGTCCACTCCTTGGTTTAATTTGTCCGGTATATGCGCTGCTCTCAGCGGGCGCAGGTTGAGTTGAGCTTATTCCAGGAGGCGCTCTACCAGAATGAAGAGACGCTTCAAGGAGAGGCCTCGCTGGCGATTTATGTAGGACACCAGAGACATGTTGTCCGATTGGATTAGCACATGGTGCCCCTTTAGGACTGGCAGGAAGAACTGACAGGTTCGACAGCCTTTTTCCACCGTCGACCAGTGGCCGAAAGTCGGTATGCCCTCGCACAACACCCCCCCCAACCTGAGTTGGAGGTGTCTGTCGTGACAATTGTCATTCTGTAAACCATCCCCATGGTCACGCCCTGTTCCATCCAGCGGGAGCTCTTCCAGGGGGCCAGGGCTGTTACACACATCCGTGACGCCACGCACGCATGGGATGGAACCCGTGGTTTCAACTAGCGCTGAAGGGGGCGCATATGAAGCAAACCCAACTGTAGTGCTGGCGATGCCGCCACCATGAGGCCCAGCATCCTCTGAAACGTTTTGAGAGGGCGAGTGGTACCAATCTTGAAGGAGGTCGCCAGCCTCCGTATGGCCAGAGCCCGTTCCGGCGCAACTACAGCTCTCATTTGGGCTGAGTCGAAAATTGTTCCCAGGAACGATATCCGCTGGCTGGGGGACAATGCGCTCTTGGCAAAATTGACCCTGAGTCCCAGGCACTCCAGATGGCTGAGGAGGAGGGTCCTGTGTGATATTATCTCTGCCTCCGACTGGGCCAGAACGAGCCAGTCGGCAAGGTAGTTGAGAATGCGGATTCCCATCTGTCTCAGAGGGGAGAGAGCCGCGTCCATGCACTTCGTAAAAGTGCGGGGGGGCCAGGGATAGCCCGAAGGGAAGGACCGTGTATTGATAAGCCACTCCCTCGAACACGAATCTCAAGAATCGCCTGTGACGGGGGGCTATCTGGATGTGAAAGTATGCATCCTTCAGGTCCAGAGAAAAGAATCAGTCTCCTGAGCGAATTTGCGCAAGGATCTGTTTCAGTGTAGTCATCCTGAACGACTTTTTCATGAGGGCGTGATTCAGGTGTCTGAGATCGAGGATGGGCCGGAGGCCACCATCTTTTTTGGGGACGAGGAAGTAACAGCTGTAGAAGCCTGACTCACTCTGGGCTGGAGGAACCTTTTCTACAGCTACTTTTGCCAGCAGATTCATCACCTCTGAGCGCAGGACGAGAGCATCCTTGCTTTGCACTATGGTGGGGATCACGCCGCTGAAGCGTGGGGGTCTTCGAGCAAATTGGAGTAAATATCCTCATTTTATTATCCCCATAACCCATCTCGACACTCCGGGGATGACACTGCCAGACCTCTGCCCGCGCGGCGAGGGGTTGAATTAACTCGAGTGACTGGCCGCATGGGGGCAGAACACTTGAGAGTAATGGAAGCGGAAGTTTGCTCTCTTTTTGAAAATGTTTGTGTTTTATTTTTCCCGCTATAACAGCGGCTGATTGCTTGGGCGCATAAACGGACCCGTTGTTTGCACAAAACACATTTCCCTCTGTACCCGGAGTTGAACAGGGTGTCAGGAGGTCTGAGAGAGGCTGCTTGGGGGGTGGTCTGGCCGTAGCGAGATCTGGCCCCATCTTCTTCCTGTCTCGCAGATCAGGATGGCGCCTGAGGCACCGGGTTCAATGCAATCTTGGGTAGGGGTCCCTGGCGCTTAGGAAGAGGGTAGCATTTGGCAGAGCGATCGAGTCCCCACGTCTGCTGTGCCTTAGCGGGCTGCTGAGTTGGTGCAGACTTAGGGCGACCAGAGGCAGCAGCGGAACTGGAGCACTTAGGCAGGAAATCTTGCATACCTTGGGACAATTCCTGTGTCTACGTGAAGTGCTTAGCGAATCCTTCGACCGCCGGTTCGAAGAGACCCTTGGGAGAGACTGGAGCATTGAGGAAGGGGATTTTATCCACGTCCTTGATCTCTGTTAACGTCAGCCATAAATGGCGCTCGAGCACCACAAGGCTGGCCATCGATCTCCCGATCGCCTGAGCAGTGGTCTTGGTGGCGCGCAGAGCCAGGTCGGTTGGACCTCCGGGAAGAATGGAGAGGAACACTGATGAGGGGCTTGGAGGCGCCCCGGCAGGAACCACTCATCCAGACGGCTGCGGGAGGGCTCCTCTGGCGGAGACCACTCTAAACCCAGCTCTTCGACCGCTTTCGAGAGGATACGGAGAAGCTCGGCATCCATCCCATGAGATCAGGTCGCTCGCACCAGCAGAGGGACACTGATCAGACTGGGAGAAAAGGACGGGAGAACACTCTCTCTGGGACGAGGGTGTGGCACGCGGGATCTGGGCCGACGTGAGCTTGCTCACAGCCGGTCGCTTGAGTCCTCTGCCCCGCTGTTTTTTCCTCACAGGTCCCTGCGAGGAAGAAAACTGGAGGGCGCGAGGGGCGGAGCCGCTCTCTGAAAAGAAAGCGATCCACGAGCAGAGAGAGGTGAGACTGAAGTTCTATCAGTGAGAGCAATCAGTTCCCGTGAGAGCAGCTTCCACATGGGATTTCCCCAAGCAGGAAACGCACTCCATGTGGCCGTCATCGGCGTGCAGGGGAGACCCGCACAAACTGCAGTAATGGCACGGCATTTGCAACAACGCCAAGCTCTTGTAGTAAGCTCTTTTAGTATCGCCGGATGGAGGCAGGGGAAAAGGACTGTAACTGCTGTGACGCTGAAGCGGCAGAGAAGCAGTCAGCCGTGCTAAGAGGTTCCGATTCTAGCTGCGAAGGCGTCTCAACGGCGAGCAGGCTTCAGATCAGCATAGAGACGTAGTAGCCATCGCTGAAGGAGAAGAAATCTGAGAATCCTGTGGCGAACACCTGCTTATATAGCCAGATGCCCCGCCCATTCTGGCGGGCTTTTTGTCGCCATAAGCTCGTGCAGCTCCGCTGCCGAGCCATTGGTTCATTTTTTATACACTGCACGAACCAATGGCCGTGTAGTTTCACTGCGTGATTGAAAAAAGGCTTCAGTTCAGGAGAAAAAAGGCTTTTTCCATAGCGTCTTAGCAGATGCAGTACGAGTGTAGTATCGAAAGGGAACTATGTTAGTTGAAAGAAAAACAAAAAGTGAATTTGCTAGCCATTTACTGCCAGAAATGAAGCAATCGCTATGCTCAATAAATGTATGAGCAGGTAGAGTTTCCCATAAACTCCAGTATTATATTGCTACAATCACACCAAACAACACTCAAGACTCTTCCTGCAGGGCAGAGCAACGGAAAAGCAGATGAACTGGATGATCTGAATAACTGTTAAACCACAGCAAAGCACCCCCCATGCACTTTCTGCAAGACTGTGCAACACAAAAACAGAGATGTGTGTGCCGCATGTGTCAGTGTAGTGACCTCCTCTTATAATATTGCAAAAAAATATATATATAACTGTACAAATATATTATTTTATTTTTAGTGCTGTCAAACGATTAATCGCATCCAAAATAAAAGTATTATAATGTTAAGAAAATGTATTAAATTAGATTTAGAATGAAATAAAATTAAAAATGAATAGTTATAGTTAAATTTAATAAATAAACTACGAAAATTTTATTAAATAATAAAAATAAAAATAATAAATATTCTCTCTCTCTATATGTGTGTGTGTTAAAATATTTCTAATGTAAGCATAAACCTATAAAAGCATGCGTGCTCATTACAAATTAATATTATATTCAGTAAATAAGTACATCTAATATATATATATATATTTGTGTGTGTCTGTGTTTTTTTCAGTCTTAAATTATGTTTAATAAATGTATTAAATAATATTTATAATTGCATGATACAATTACAGATACATAAAACAATAATTATAGTTATACAACATTTACGAAATAAACTATAGAAAATGTTATTAAATAATATAAGTAAATACTTGTTCATTTGATTGTAGATATTTATTAAATCATAATACTGTATTGAATTATGTATATCAACTTATATTATATCAACTTAATATGATAAAGTAAATTCTGAAAATGCATGGCAAACCTGAGGGCTCGAAGGAAAACAGCTTGAAAGCTATATAAAACAGTTGTAAAAATACATATTTTATTCCAAATATTTACTTTATGAGACTATGTACTAAATTGTTTTTAGTATACAGTACACACACACACACACACACACACACATACATACATACATACATACATATATATATATATATATATATATATATATATAACTAAAGAAATATATAATACAGCAAATATTGCAGATGTGTGGCATATGTAATAGATATGATTTGTTTCATCGTGTGAAGGCTAATGGGCAAAAAATGGTGTAATGTAAATGGCTGAAAGTCTATCTCTCTCTCTCTCACACACACACACACACACACACACATATATATATACACGCATATACACACACATACACACACACACACACACACACACACACATATACACGCATATACACACACATACACACACACACACACACACATATACACACACACACAC
>NW_015505408.1:125969-140027 GCF_001515645.1 Sinocyclocheilus grahami
ATACACACACACACACACACACACACACACACATATACACACACTTACACACACACACACACACACTGAAATATGAGAAGGCGTTTTGCATGAGGCGGATAAGAGCCATGATCTACACCGAGGCAATGATGAGGGTTAATATTTCAGTGTCGTAATAAAACTGAATTCTGAAATTTCATAATGGTTCGATAATAATTGTATTAATAGCAGTTAGTCTGACGTTACAGAAGATCACTATATACAGAACAGCAAGGCAGACTTACCGTTGATTACAGCTGATACGCAACTTCCTAAATGAACTGCGCTTTCTCCCCAAAGTAGAAATATTATAATGTAAAACATATCCATGATCAGAAATGTAAACAACTTCTCCTGACTGCACTCATGCGTCTCTTCAGACTACATATGCTCACAGGCCGGGTTCGGGCAGAAAATCCGCTTTGCCGATGTTTGCCTCGCCACTCGTGAGAGATTTTGTTTCTGTTCATCGCAACACCGACCGGCCAGCTGTGATTGGTCAGCTGTCACGGACGTCATAGCGGAAGAGCCACGCCCCAATGTGCAGTGCGTCTCATCATACCCTTTGTGTATTTATAACAACATTGGTTATTTTAGCTGCTTTTTTCCATTTCGTACTGCTTATTTTTTGTTTAATTATTTAAGTGTGGGGAGTCAGTAAAGAGAGATTTAAAATAATAAATATTCGGTTCGATTATTTGTAAAATAATATTTAATATTCAATATAAATATTTTTTTAATATTAATGTTAATAACTTAAATAATTTTCATTATTATTATTACTAAATTGTTTTAATCCCCCAATTCTGGACTGCTTGTTTGTGACATCGTTTAAAAAATAAAATAAAAATGTATTAGGCCTATATGTGACCCTGGACCACAAAACCTGTTATAAGGGTCCATTTTTTGAAATTACATCATCTGTATCATTTAGGCTATGCATCATCAATATTATGAATAAATAAGCTTTCCATTGATGCATGGTTTATCCCTGGTTAGGATATTTGGCTGAGATACAACTATTTGAAAATCTGGAATCCGAGGGTGCAAAAAAATCTAAATATTGAGAAAATCATCTTTAAAGTTGTCCAAATTAAGTCCTTAGCAATGCATATTACTAATCAAAAATTAAGTTTTGATATATTTACAGTAGGAAATTTACAGAATATCTTCATGGAACATGATCTTCACTTAATATCCTAATGATTTTGTCGGCTATCGCTACAAATATTGTGCAGTACTACATTTTATATGAGATTCTTGCACTTTATTGTGTTGTATTTAATGTTGGGAGCCACTTTCTCATAAGAACAATGTTACCTAGATGACTCTAACTTGAGCTTTTTATTTAGTTTTTTTGGTTGGTTTTGCTTAAATTTGTCATAACCTGTGACGAATATAATAACCTTTTAAAACAGAAGGTACAAAATCATTTGTTCTTATATTTGTAAGTGTGTTTGATTATAGATTGACTGCATACTTCTTTTAGTTCTCTTTTCAAACGTCACGATCAATTCAAGAAGAGTTCTATAGAGTATTTAATTATAAAAATAAAAAAAAATCATAGATCAGGTGAAACATTGAAAATACATTTGGGGCACATTAAACGGATCATGTGTTCTTGAAAACTAGAGAAGAAAACAAAAAAACTCTTGAAAGTTACAATTTGACCTTCTTCAGAAACATAACTGATAAAGAATAATAAAAAGAACAAAATGTAAACTGTGACACACAATAACACTAGGCAGGCCCTTTAAAACACAATCACACATACAGTAAAACACACAAACCCACAGTCTTACAGTAATATAAAAATGTAAGAATGGAAAGAACCTATTGTATATTAGAATATTATCAAAATGTGTAATACCAATATGTGAAATCTGTGTCGATGATTAAAACAAAACAATGAAGCCTTGGTTGTCTTGCCATATCGTTCTCACTATCACAATCACATTTTTATTACCAAATATACAAGGGGGTTTTATATTCATGGCTGATTAGGAAATACAGAGGGGATTTCTGAAACTTAAATGTACAGACTTTGGGTGTGCTCCTATTCCCAAAACTGTAGAGAAAAAATAGATTATTAAAAACAATGTTCTTCATTCACATTTTTGTGATAGAACACACTCATAAATGATTGAAGCACTAATAGTTTCCGTTAGACAATGCAAGAAGTCAGAGAAGCAAATCAGTAAAACACAGAGAAGCAAACACAGCCAAAATGAAGATGAAGGGTTCAAACTTCAGTTTTTTAACCACAGAATAAGAATCGACACGGCCCCGGTGCTCTGGGAGCTGTGCAAAAGTAAGGTGCTTATAAAGAAAACATGTCATGCTAACAAACACGCTTCAGATCAAACCAGTTTCAGGTATCAAAGGAGAGAAAGCAACAATAAAATAAGGTTGTAATACTGATGACACCACCAGCGGTGCAAGGTAAACATTTATTCATGGCCAAGCTGTTCTGCTTTGCTTTGGTGTGCAGTGGCTTATTTTGAATTTGTGGAATCTTTTTGATTGTAGTTTATTGTTCTAACCAGAACAAACTACTT
Organism: Sinocyclocheilus grahami; assembly: GCF_001515645.1. Lineage (NCBI taxonomy): Eukaryota > Metazoa > Chordata > Actinopteri > Cypriniformes > Cyprinidae > Sinocyclocheilus > Sinocyclocheilus grahami. The sequence continues at coordinate 128,546 of NW_015505408.1, forward strand.
ATGAGAACAAGCATCCTGCTGTAGATGAACTATTAATAATACACTTCAAAAGAGCAGTTCACCCTGGATAGGAGGATCATAGAGACCCAAAAGTTGCATTGTTGAATAGTTGCAAAATTTAAAGATTAACACTTAAAAGTCAACATGAAATGACACCCACAACCCCTTTTACTTTCCTAATGTGATGAATATGTTTCAAAATTTTACCCAATGTTAAAAGTGTCTGCTCCACTCAACAGTTTACAGTCGATTATGAATGACTCCTCCCCCTTCTGGCACACAACCATTGGTTAAAACGTAAGTGGCCTTGGTGATGTCATCTAAAAGGAAATTCGTTTCAGAGGTGGAGCAAGTTATTATATTTTGAAGAAAGTTTTTTTTTTGTATTTTTTTGTATTGAAAGTTTACTCAGTTATTTTTATTCATGTTTTTGTTATACATACTTTTCAACATACTATTTCTTTTTGGTTACACTTTATTTCGATAGTCCACTTTAGACATTCTACTAACTATAAGTAACTTTGTAACTACATGTCAACTACATGTCAACTAATTCTCATTAATTTGCAACTACATGTCTACTAACTCTCAGAGTAGACTGTTAGGGTAGGTTTAGGGTTAGTAGAATAAGTTGACAAAGAAAGACACCTCTGGAAAGGCACCATCCATGCTGCAAGGTATATCCAAGTTCTAGAACAACATATGCTCCCATCCAGATGTCGTCTCTTTCAGGGAAGACCTTGCATTTTCCAACATGACAATGCCAGACCACATACTGCATCAATTACAACATCATGGCTGCGTAGAAGGATCCGGGTACTGAAATGGCCAGCCTGCAGTCCAGATCTTTCACCCATAGAAAACATTTGGGGCATCATAAAGAGGAAGATGCGACAAAGAAGACCTAAGACAGTTGAGCAACTAGAAGCCTGTATTAGACAAGAATGGGACAACATTCCTATTCCTAAACTTGAGCAACTTGTCTCCTCAGTCCCCAGACATTTGCAGACTGTTATAAAAAGAAGAGGGGATGCCACACAGTGGTAAACATGGCCTTGTCCCAACTTATTTGAGATGTGTTTGATGCCAACTTATTTTCCCCTTAAAATGATAAATTTTCTCAGTTTAAACATTTGATATGGCATCCATATTGTATTCTGAATAAAATATCGAAATTTGAAACTTCCACATCATTGCATTCTGTTTTTATTCACAATTTGTACAGTGTCCCAACTTTTTTGGAATCGGGTTTGTATAAAAAAAAAAAAAATCATAGATCAGGTGAAACATTGAAAATACATTTGGTCACATTAAACGGATCATGTGTTCTTGAAAACTAGAAGAACACAAGACTCTTGAAAGTTACAATTTGACCTTCTTCAGAAACATAACTGCTAAAGAATAATAAAAAGAACAAAATGTAAACCGTGACACACAATAACACTAGGCAGGGCCTTTAAAATACAATCACACATACAGTAAAACACACAAACACACAGTCTTACACTAATATAAGAATGGAAAGAACCTATTGTATATTAGAATATAACTTATCAAAATGTGTAATACCAATATGTGAAATCTGCGTCGATGATTAAAACAAAACAATGAAGCCTTGGTTGTCTTGCCATATTGTTCTCACTATCACAATCACATTTTTATTACCAAATATACAAGGGGGTTTTATATTCATGGCTGATTAGGAAATACAGAGGGGATTTCTGAAACTTAAATGTACAGACTTTGTGTGTTCCTATTCCCAAAACTGTAGAGATAAAATAGATTATTAAAAACAATGTTCTTCATTCACATTTTTGTGATAGAACACACTCATAAATGATTGAAGCACTAATAGTTTCCGTTAGACAATGCAAGAAGTCAGAGAAGCAAATCAGTAAAACACAGAGAAGCAAACACAGCCAAAATGAAGATGAGGGGTTCAAACTTCAGTTTTTTAACCACAGAATAAGAATCGACACGGCCCCGGCGCTCTGGGAGCTGTGTAAAAGTAAGGTGCTTATAAAGAAAACATGTCATGCTAACAAACACGCTTCAGATCAAACCAGTTACAGGTATCAAAGGAGAGAAAGCAACAATAAAATAAGGTTGTAATAGCGGTGAGCCATCCAGTCGAGTCAAAGCGTCAGCTACAATAAGCATTTTCATTACTTGTCAAGGACAATTTAATGTTTCACATAAAACGTTCAATAAACATTACATGACATAAAATAATAAATATCGTCTCAGGTTATGTATGTAACCATGGTTCCCTGAGAAGGGAACGAGACACTGTGTCCTCTAAAGGTCGCTTTGGGCATACATCTAAACATGACAATAACATTGGCCGGCGACAGCCTGTGACGTCATTACCCGCTGCGACCACAGTATAAAAGGGCGCCGGGAGAACACGTCATCCGCTTCTTCGTCTGAGGCTTACGGCCAAAGCATGGCAAGAGTACTAGAGGACACAGTGTCTCGTTCCCTTCTCAGGGAACCATGCTTACATACGTAACCTGAGACGTTCCCTACCGAGGGAACTTCGAACTGCGACCTCTAGAGGTCGCTTTGGGGAACGGTATACCCACGCCACCATGCTGAGGGGAGTGCATGCCAGAAACTACGGCGAGCACTAAGTACATACCATACCAACCTACCATAGCCATGGGAGTTGCCCCAAGGATGTCTTGATGGCTGTCAGTGACATTATCCCCTTTGGCCAAGAGCCTGAGCTGCATACCCTAAAATAACTTACCTGTTGAGGGCAGAGGTCAAGGCTTGGAATCAAAAGAAAGAGATTCCTTTAAGGGGATACGGCCAAGTGTCTAAAAACCAAACCAGACCCTGGCCTGTTACCCAGGGGGGTTACCGCCGGTTCTGAATAAACCTGCTTAAAGAACTGACTCAACAGATCTTTGGTAGCAACACCCTGCTCAGAAATGTATCAACAGAGATACATAAGTTGAGTGGAGCCCAAAGCGAGAACCGGGGCCTAAACCAACTCAGAGAAAGAGAACGAGGCTGACAGCGGGCAGAGCTCAAGGCTTGGAATCAGAAGAAAGAGATTCCTTTAAGGGGATACGGCCAGGTGTCTAAAAACCAAACCAGTCCCTGGCCTGCCACCCAGGGGGGTTACCGTTCTGAATAAACCTGCTCAAAGAACTGACTCGACAGATCTTTGGTAGCAACACCCTGCTCAGAAATGTATCAACAGAGATACATAAGTTGAGTGGAGCCCAAAACGAGAACCGGGGCCTAAACCAACTCAGAGAAAGGGAACGAGGCTGACAGCACGTAACCCTTACCATACATGATTTTAGAAAGAGTGCAGAATGCTTAGCGTGCACACTTACCACAATGTGGATTTTAAAAAGTGCACAGAAGCTCAGCGTGTGCACTTATCATAGCATGGATTTAGAAACACCGTTGCTTAAGGGGTAACCGAAGCTGTATTAAACCTAGGGATGTAACGATTCACTCAACTCACTATTCGATTAGATTCCCGATTATTTATTTATTTTAACAAAATGAGATTTAAGACAAACTATAAATTAAATGTGTCCTTTTATTATTACTTGGACAAAATGCTGCACATTTCTTTGTGAAATTGAAATATAACACTATAATAATATACTAATATAGCATTTGCATATTATTGCTCTTTTGTTGGTTTTGATTACTTCTAATGTCCTCATTTGTAAGTCGCTTTGGACAAAAGCGTCTGCTAAATGACAATTTAAATATAATGTAAATGTAAATAACAAAACTACATTGAAATTTTAAATCAAGCCCCAAATCAAATAAATAAGTAACACAAATCAAATAAATCTCTTCATATATAAACAAAATAAGGCTTTGTCTGTGCTCTTTCCATTTAAACTTAGAGGCAACCACTGCATTTTAATCATGATCCAAACAAAGATGCTACATACATGCAACATGAGCAGTTGTTAATCTAAATTAGATTGTATAATTTAGAAATTTGAAGCAAAAACAGAATGGTTTGACCTTAGTTTTGTGAAACTATACATAAAAATATCTGTATGAAACAGCAGAGCTGAATGAGACGCAGATTCACTCTCTGCCAGCAGGTGGTGCGTAAAGCGTTTCATTGGTTTCCGCTGTAAACAAAGCAGCGTTGCACTTATGAACTTTAATATGCATTATACAGAAAAAATACCATCTAAACTTTTCTAAAGACAGTAAGTTCCCCTCAGACTTGCATTCATATAAACTCCTACACCTAAATCAATCGCGATTTGTTTAGCATCTCAACCGATTTGAATCGTCACATATTTGAATCGATTTTCAACCAGCTCGCGGTTAATCGTTACATCCCTAATTACAATATACTTAAAAAAAAACTTTTTTGACAGTGCTGTTATTTAACAGGTTGTAGAGGATCTATACCAGTCACTAGCGGTGGGTGGATTTTCTACCTAGTAATTCAGTTTGAGAGGATGCCAGTATGAGCTTCAGAAATCATACGTATATGATGGAAGCTGTTCTGAACTCTGCGATTGCAATGAACTGTTCTGAGGGAAATAGATCCCATTAAGCGTAATGAAGCTGGCTGGAATCATCGCAATCCACAATCATTACCCGCCTCCACCCTCCTCGTCCATACCGTCCTGAGCTGAACCTGTTTCTGGGGGGAAACAGACGCTCTCCTTCCCCATCTGACGACCCCCTCCTCTGCAGGAGAGAGCTGACTTTCAGCGAGTCATGCTCTCAGTTCTTCCTCTGACATTCATGGGGATTTTAATGGCTCAATAAAACAGAATGCTTCGATTAACATAAGGAAGTTTTGTTGGCTCTGGGCCACCTTCAAAGTCACCTTGATTTCAACAGTGCCGAGCATATTTCACCCCGCAGATGGGCGTGTAGGTCATGCATGAACTACATTTCCCAGAGTGCATCGAGTGTTTGTGGAAACAGTGGGACAGATGTGTGGCGGTCAGCATGCTTCATTAGGCGCCCAGCGTGGTTTGAACTTGACGGGCAGACGTCGTGACCACTGCCTCTCGTTTCAGAGCCTGGGGAAGAGATGTCTAATTAGAACAGGTGTCTCATTCAGGTCCTTTCCTCTGCTGTGTCATTACCTGCTGCTTCCAGTCAAGAACAAGTTTTGCCTGAAGGTGATTTTGGGGAGATTGTGATAATTTCCTTTGCTTCATGTCATCCTCAGAGAGTATTTATCATCGTGAATAATTTACACGGGCCTTCTGTAGGTACTTGTGATGTAAGTGAGCATGTGGACTGAGGGTTGGTTTTTAATGATCTAGTGTTGATGTGCAGTCCAGATTGAAGACTTCTAATGAGGACTGTCCAGCATTAGAGAGGGACTGTCTCAACTCCATCTGTCGTTTTATCCCAGTTCTTAGCACTTTGTCTTACTCTGTCATTTTTAACCTGCAAATGCAGAGCAAACTTTACCCACCATAAATGGATAGTTCAGCCAAAAATGAAAAACCATAGGTTAAGCCCCCACCAGCTCCAACACACTCGTCTGGAAGTTTCTAGTAAGCCTGAGGACTTTGATTAGCGCTTTTTTCAGCCTTAAAGGCCCAGTTTTCACCACATAATGCCATAGGCCATGGGTGTCCAACGTTGGTCTTGGAGAGCCAGAGTCCTGCAGAGTTTTGCTCCAACCCTAATCAAACACACCCGAACCAGTTACTAGAAAGCTACAAGCAGGTGAGTTTATATCCAGGTTGGAGCAAAATTCGGCAGGGCTGTGGCTCTCCAGGACTGATGTTGGCCACCCTTGGTTTAGACCATTAGCAGTACATAATTGTAGTAGTATATATATTTTTAGCGCAATCATACAGCTACTTAACAAATAAATAAGCATATATTAATCTGAGTTACTGAAAATATTGATTTTGAAAAAAAAAATATGTGAAAAGAAAGACTGCACCGAGTTAAAGCCACTTCACAAGAAGAAAGGTAACTATATAACAGGGGTGGCGAACGTCAGTCCTGGAGAGCCGCAGCCCTGCAGAGTTTTACTTCTACCCTAATCAAACACACCTGAACAAGCTAATCAAGGTCTGAAGGGTTACTAGAAAGCTACAGGCAGGAGCTGGACTCTGCAGGGCTGCAGCTCTCCAGGACTGGATTTCGCCACTGCTGCTATTTAACATCAGCACCAATGCATGATTATAAGTGAAAGTGACGTGACATGTGGCCAAGTATGGTGACCCGTACTTGGAATTAGTGCTCTGCATTTAACCCATCCAAAGTGCACCCAGCAGTGAACACACACACACACCGTGAACACACACCCGGAGCAGTGGGCAGCCATTTTTGCTACAGTGCTCGGGGAGCAGTTGGGGGTTCGGCACCTTGCTCAAGGGCACCTCAGTCGTGGTATTGAAGGTGGGAGAGAGAGCCGTACATTCACTCCCCCCACCTACAATCCCTGTCAGTACGAGACTCGAACCCGCAGCCTTTGGGTTACGAGTCCGACTCTCTAACCATTAGGCCACAACTTCCCCAAAGTGATTGTAGCAAAGTTCGTAGTGGGAAGAAGGAAGTGACTCAGGTGGGCGGTTTGGAGACTTGTGGATCTTTTATTCATTCACTTAAAGTTCAACAAAAACACAAACGTGGCTTCCAGCACGTTCTCAATCTGCCCAGGGCATAAACTCAGTTTTGCTGGTTCTCCTTCTCCGGCTAAGGGATGGCCACGAGTCCCCGTCTCTCTCTCCCAACCACGCTCTCCAGTCTGCCTTTTATCCGGTCTCTCCAGGCTAATTACTGCAATCAGACACAGGTGTTGATCATTTTGCACTTGATCTACTTACTCACCGCTTGTCTTCCGTCCCTCTCTTCCGCTGCAGACTTCGCTGAACCACGCCTCCCTTGCCACAGTGATGTTGTTGTGTCATCTGTCATTTTAAATGCTTATGCTTTTTAAAGTTGGATGGATTCTGATTGTCTGTCAATGTTTTTATCGTTCATCAGCTGGAAAAAAAATAGTTCTGAAAGTGATTCCAACGATATCGTTTCTCTGTGCCTTTATCATTATAGTTGTGGTGTGGACTCTGCTTTTCTTTAATATTGAGAATGATTTTTAGAACCATATCTTTATCATATCTTTATAGTTATCGTCCTTGGTGTGAATGGGCCTTAAGGCCAACAGTCATTTTCCAGTATTGTTACTGCAGTAAATATCAGAGGATCAGGACTGTACTGAGCTTCCGCTGGTGGCTTGTGGTCATGAAAATCACGCCTTTTACCTGTTGAGGTTTTGCAGATGAAGCCCAGTCTCTCAGTGCAGTCAGCTAACTGCCACACGGCATCTGAGTCACACATGAATCCACCCTCATGTCACTGGCATCTGGAGCTCTGGAGTGCCAGTTTGTGTAATGGAGCGGTGAGCCATCCAGTCGAGTCAAAGCGTCAGCTACAATAAGCATTTTCATTACTTGTCAAGGACAATTTAATGTTTCACATAAAACGTTCAATAAACATTACATGACATAAAATAATAAATATCGTCTCAGGTTATGTATGTAACCATGGTTCCCTGAGAAGGGAACGAGACACTGTGTCCTCTAAAGGTCGCTTTGGGCATACATCTAAACATGACAATAACATTGGCCGGCGACAGCCTGTGACGTCATTACCCGCTGCGACCACAGTATAAAAGGGCGCCGGGAGAACACGTCATCCGCTTCTTCGTCTGAGGCTTACGGCCAAAGCATGGCAAGAGTACTAGAGGACACAGTGTCTCGTTCCCTTCTCAGGGAACCATGCTTACATACGTAACCTGAGACGTTCCCTACCGAGGGAACTTCGAACTGCGACCTCTAGAGGTCGCTTTGGGGAACGGTATACCCACGCCACCATGCTGAGGGGAATGCATGCCAGAAACTACGGCGAGCACTAAGTACATACCATACCAACCTACCATAGCCATGGGAGTTGCCCCAAGGATGTCTTGATGGCTGTCAGTGACATTATCCCCTTTGGCCAAGAGCCTGAGCTGCATACCCTAAAATAACTTACCTGTTGAGGGCAGAGGTCAAGGCTTGGAATCAAAAGAAAGAGATTCCTTTAAGGGGATACGGCCAAGTGTCTAAAAACCAAACCAGACCCTGGCCTGTTACCCAGGGGGGTTACCGCCGGTTCTGAATAAACCTGCTTAAAGAACTGACTCGACAGATCTTTGGTAGCAACACCCTGCTCAGAAATGTATTAACAGAGATACATAAGTTGAGTGGAGCCCAAAGCGAGAACCGGGGCCTAAACCAACTCAGAGAAAGGGAACGAGGCTGACAGCGGGCAGAGCTCAAGGCTTGGAATCAGAAGAAAGAGATTCCTTTAAGGGGATACGGCCAGGTGTCTAAAAACCAAACCAGTCCCTGGCCTGCCACCCAGGGGGGTTACCGTTCTGAATAAACCTGCTCAAAGAACTGACTCGACAGATCTTTGGTAGCAACACCCTGCTCAGAAATGTATCAACAGAGATACATAAGTTGAGTGGAGCCCAAAACGAGAACCGGGGCCTAAACCAACTCAGAGAAAGGGAACGAGGCTGACAGCACGTAACCCTTACCATACATGATTTTAGAAAGAGTGCAGAATGCTTAGCGTGCACACTTACCACAATGTGGATTTTAAAAAGTGCACAGAAGCTCAGCGTGTGCACTTATCATAGCATGGATTTAGAAACACCGTTGCTTAAGGGGTAACCGAAGCTGTATTAAACCTAGGGATGTAACGATTCACTCAACTCACTATTCGATTAGATTCACGATTATTTATTTATTTTAACAAAATGAGATTTAAGACAAACTATAAATTAAATGTGTCCTTTTATTATTACTTGGACAAAATGCTGCACATTTCTTTGTGAAATTGAAATATAACACTATAATAATATACTAATATAGCATTTGCATATTATTGCTCTTTTGTTGGTTTTGATTACTTCTAATGTCCTCATTTGTAAGTCGCTTTGGACAAAAGCGTCTGCTAAATGACAATTTAAATATAATGTAAATGTAAATAACAAAACTACATTGAAATTTTAAATCAAGCCCCAAATCAAATAAATAAGTAACACAAATCAAATAAATCTCTTCATATATAAACAAAATAAGGCTTTGTCTGTGCTCTTTCCATTTAAACTTAGAGGCAACCACTGCATTTTAATCATGATCCAAAAAAAGATGCTACACATACATGCAACATGAGCAGTTGTTAATCTAAATTAGATTGTATAATTTAGAAATTTGAAGCAAAAACAGAATGGTTTGACCTTAGTTTTGTGAAACTATACATAAAAATATCTGTATGAAACAGCAGAGCTGAATGAGACGCAGATTCACTCTCTGCCAGCAGGTGGTGCGTAAAGCGTTTCATTGGTTTCCGCTGTAAACAAAGCAGCGTTGCACTTATGAACTTTAATATGCATTATACAGAAAAAATACCATCTAAACTTTTCTAAAGACAGTAAGTTCCCCTCAGACTTGCATTCATATAAACTCCTACACCTAAATCAATCGCGATTTGTTTAGCATCTCAACCGATTTGAATCGTCATATATTTGAATCGATTTTCAACCGGCTTGCGGTTAATCGTTACATCCCTAATCAAACCAGTCTAGGAGCCCTACGTGACTGTGGCACGCTCACAGAACAGACTCCGAAGCATCTGCTCGCAGATGCCCAGAAGCGAGCGACGCACATGCAAGAGGTCCTTCATGGTGAGGGGAGCACAGCTAGCTCACTTAACAAGCAACCCGCCAAGGAGGCAGGAGATGGCCCAGCCGCCTGGCATGATTGCTATCCGGAGCTCAAAAGAGCGGAGGCCCAACTTGAAAAATAGAAGGGGCTTGACCCAAATAGAGGCAGCTTTTCAGGGAAGCAGCAAGCGGCCCAACTACCTGATGTCACTGCCACAGAGCTCAAGAGCGGAGGGTTCAACCCCTAGCAAGGAGAGAGAGGAACCCAGCTCGACCGAAGCAATCAATAGCCCAGGGTCAGAGGACCTAACTCTCAAGTCGAGGGGAGGACTCACCCAGTCTGCCCAGGACCGGCAAGCTCAAAGGGACAGTGAGGGGAGCACAGCCATGCCCGGGACAGATAGATCGCAAATGGGACATCAGAAATGGGATCCTGCTAGAAGGGGATTACACATTTATAAGAGAACAACAGGATCCCAACATAAAGGCAACTGACCAAGGAGGCGACAGAGACGGACAAAACACTTAGTTCGTTGCAAATGGGGTCCTTCGGGAGCAGCGCTCTCAGCTCTCAAGCTGAGGCGTGCCCTTACAGCACATTCTGTGAGCAACTCATTGCTAACCCTCACAGAGAGGGGAGCACTTCTCAGCTCGACCAGAAGGGGGCACTAGATTAGAAGACGTAACCCAGCAGGGCCCAATAAGAGACAGTCCACTGGTGCAATTGGAAACGGTCTCATGCCCTCTATCTCGATAGAGAGTGTGGGTCCCATATAACCCGACCCAATAGAATCTGAAGAAATAGCGGGACCCAATAACCATTCATGCGTACAGAGCTTACTGCTCCTCAGAGCAGAAGCACACAAAAGGGGTTTCCGCAGAAACACAAATCCCTCGTACCTCATTACTGGTTCAACCATGAGGCCCCGACTTAGCAGGGGGGTCAAACCTAAAAAGTCAGAAAACAGAACAGGTCTGAGTAGCGCTGCAGAAAAAGGCTAGTATTGAATACACAAAAACTAGCAGTAGAGTAGATGAAATGTTATTGTCATGTTTAGATGTATTCCCCAAAGCGACCTCTAGAGGACGCAGTTCGAAGTTCCCTTGGAAGGGAAACTATATATACTATAAAGACAGACAGACAGACAGACAGACAGATAAATATAATATAAATAAAATAATAAATATACTTTAAATAATATAATGTATATAATCAAGATTCATATATGTTTATATTTACAGTATATATACATTTATAGACTTTAAGACATAAAATTTTTCACATACAAATTTAAATATAACATAATATAAATACAAATTCAAAGTAAATAATGTATATATAAATTAACAGAAAACAAAAATAAATAAAATATATAAGTAATTTATACATAGTATTTTATATATTTATACATACATGATTTTATATCTCATAGATAGATAGATAGATAGATAGATAGGTATATGTATAGATGCATAAAGAGATTACGGGGGATACTTGGGATATACAAATACACCCAAGGATAATCAAAGCCACCACTAGGTGAAGCTCTTGATCCAAAGTGCCATACCCTTCTTTTTACAGTAATATACTATTCATAATACAAATAATCAAAATGATCAAAAATATTAAATATTACAATCAAAATATCAAAAATGATCAAAAATATTACATATAATATAAATACAAATTCAAAATAACGAATGTGTATATAGAAATAATTAAATATAAAATTAAATAAAAAATAATTTATACATATAGAATTTTTAAATCTCATTTAAATTTTTCAC
>NW_015505408.1:140235-219139 GCF_001515645.1 Sinocyclocheilus grahami
TATAATTAAAATTATTAATATTTTTTATAAATATATTTATTTATATAGTATTTATAATTCAAATACATTTATAATAGAATTAAATGCTCAAAATCAAACATCACAGCTCTTACTGTCAGTGTCGTATAAAATTCCTAGCCACAAATTCTGAGGCCCCCGGTAATGATGCGACATCTCTTTAAGGAAGAATCGACTCTCCTCATCATCTTGAACTGTCAGAACATCTGAAAAATTTCCTGAAAAAGGAAATAATCTTGTCAAGTTATACAAATACACCCAAGGATAATCAAAGCCACCGCTAGGTGAAGCTCTTGATCCAAAGTGCCATACCCTTCTTTTTACAGTGATTTCTCGCTTCCTCCAGGATCATCTTCAATAGAAAGTTTCAAAGTAATAGCAGCTCCCACGAAACTTCACCCAGGTCTCAGGACATACCACTTCATAAGAGAAAGCAATGCTTTCTGTGGGAGGACAAACAACAATATCAGTCAGTTTTCAACTATTCACAATTGATAAAATGAATCCAAAGACAGAGAGAAATGGACTCGCTCGGAGGAGGTTTGTAACAAATCGCTCCTGATAAGAGCATGTCACATTCAACGTCTTTCCACCGTCCGTTAACATCCATGGACACGCAGCCTCCATCTCCCATGGGCCCCTCTGGGTAATAATTAGACACTTCCCAGTTAGTGAAGGAAAGCTCACTGCCATCAGACCACTGGTGTGAGAGAGCATCCTATGAAGGTAGAGGGCGCTCTTGTTTAATACACAAATATAACCCATCAAACGACATGACAGTGTGATTTCAAAGCCTCCTTACATCTGTGCTGTACAAGCCGATCCAGTGTGGGGCTTTAAGCCTGTTGATCAGCACAGTGAGATAGGCCTGCTGAAACGGGTCTGTGATGCTCACAAGTGCTGCCCCCTTCTCCAAACATGCTTTCTGGGCCTGATACCAGCTCAAGTTGCCGTGGATGATACAGTAACTGTGGTTCTTATACTCAGACGAGTCCAGAGAGGAAGCGGTGTAATAGGATTGTGTAGGATGCTTGGTGATGTCTGAGATAAAGTAGACATGCACCGATATTAAAACCAATAAAAAAGCTGATAATTAGCTTCATGTTATGGTCACTAACCAATAGAATGTCATATTATTTTGTGTAAATAAATTACTAATCAAAATCAATCATTTTCAAATGCTGCAAGTGAATGTTATGGAAACAAAATCTCAAAATTGACCAGTGGCTGAACAAAAAAAGGTTAACCTAAAAATCTCAGGTCATCCAAGATGTAGATGAGTTTGTTTCATGGCGGAACAGATCTGGATAAATTCTGCATTCCATCACTTGCTCACCATGCACTGTGCAGTGAATGGGTGCCGTCAGAGCGAGAGTCCAAACAGCTGATAAAAATAATCTACAAGTAATCCACACCACTCCAGTCCATCAATTAACATCTTGTGAAGTGAAAAGCAGCATGTTTGTAAGAAACAAATTCATCATTACGATGTTTTTATCTTCAAACTGCTGTTTTTGGCTAAAATAAGAGTCCTCTATCCATAATATTGATTTCTCCAGAGGAAAAGTGGCCTCGTCTTAAATCAGGAGAGAAATATGCACAGATTAAGCACTGGTTACAAGTGAAAACAGCCTGAAACAGTTCTACACAAATATGATAACATTAGATGGACTTTTTCACTGGTGGAAGCATTATCATGGATTATGGACTATTTAGTATTTTGGCCAGAAGTGACGTTTTAAAGATAATACGCCTTAATAATGGATTTGTTTCTTACAAACAAGCAGCTTTTCACTTCACAAGATGTTAACTGATGGACTGGAGTGCTGTGGATTACTTGTGGATTATTGTGATGTTTTTATCAGCTGTTTGGACTCTCATTCTGACGGCACCCATTCACTGCAGAACATCCATTGGTGTGCAAGTGATGGAATGCTACACTTCTCCAAATCTGTTCTGATGAAGAAACAAACTCATCTACATCTTGGATGACTTGAGTATATTTCCAGCAAATTTTCATTTTTTTGGTTGAACTAAGTGAGTGATAAATGATGACAAAGGCAATATAAATGTAAAATTATGAGGGAACATGTGTCCACAATTAAATATTGGTCAGTGCCAATGATTTAAAAATTAAAAACCTTGCGGCTTCTGGCAGACAAAGCCATAGACGCTCTCAGTACCGAAGTCGTCTTGCCATAGCCCCGTCACACGGAAGTTGTGACTGTTGGACAGGTAAGTACAATGAGATCTATAATTAGACACCTGCAGACACACACAAAGAAAAACATTTAAAAATAGAAGAAAAAAAAAAACTTTGACATTTTCAAATAAAATTGAAATCAAATTACATTTAAAATATATTAAATCCCTTTATACCTCCCAGTTATTATAGCTGACTGGCTTCCCGTTGCTCCACTTGAAGGAAAAAGGCCCTGTGCACCAATCCAAACCCCCGCTGAGCAGCCATGAAGCAGCATGACGATGTAGGCTTCAACCAAAAGATAAAAGCCACAAAAACGTCAATACAAAGAAACATCGGAAACTATAATATAATGAAGATGTGATCTTTACCTTGTTCAATTTCGTCCTCTATGGACACCAGAGATCCCTGATAGGATGAGCAGATGGACCGAGCATCCAGCCAGGTTTTCCCATCTCCCGGAGGGGCTGGGAGATGTAGAAACAGACACTGGCAACCAATCACAAACAAGCAATTCTTAATGATACAATAAAACCCAAGAACCTAAAATGGAAAACAAATAAGCTGATTTCTGTAGATCATATCGGACAGAAACATACTCTATGCACATAACATGGTGCGCAAATTAAAAAATGCTCTGTGTAAATTCAAACCGCTCATTTGCGTACTGACATTGCTGACACGGCTATTAATGCACAGTCACCGTTTTAGATGGACTAACTGAAATACTGTATAAGATTTCCATTCAAACTGAAAGCAGAAATCTTCAAGTTCACCGATAAATTCATATTTAAAAAAGTAAATATTAGCATTTTATTTTTAAGTGTGCTATAAAATAATTGTATTTCTATTCAATACTCACTTAATAGTAATTCATCATTTAATGCTTCCTAATTTATTAGTAAGAAAAAGCATGAGCCTACAGTATTAGCAGTTAATTAAAATATGTTTTACTGAAAAACTGCTGTCTTAAAACATCCAGCTGAATTATGTTCTGTATAATTTGGATGCAAAAATTGTATTTGTACAAAAACATAAATAAATAAAGTGACACTAATTTGTAAGAGCAATATGAAAGGAGCATGCACTTTGAGAACCACTGATCTAGTTTACATTCCCACAAGGCTGCAAAAGCAGCTTCTAGTGTATGTGAACCTCGTGTCCGTAGTAGAACCAGTTCTCTGGGCAGCTGCTGACATAGTGAGGCTCGAGTGGGTCCTCCACTAAAGACACCGTTCTGCGCTTGCACACGTAACCATGTCGATCCTTACAGCTTCCTGCTGACCACTGACCTGCGCAAACATCATTGATAAGCAGTGTTTGAGTACACCAGATAATGCTACTTGTGTGTGCTTAAGTGATTGTGCGTGCATATATATCGTTTACCAGATTGAGATGACATCTGGATGCAGTTTTGGCCAGGCTTTCGGTAGAATCGACCATTTTTCCAGTTCTCATAATCCAAAGCGGATCCATCAGTCCAACTGCAGAGAGCAAACACATATAAAACCCAACATGAAGCCTGCTTCACACTGTATGCTCCTCTTGTGCTCCTTCACCTTTCTTAAAGGTAAAGTGTGTGACTTCTGTAATATTTGCTGACCAAATGTAAAAAAAAAATAGTTTATTTTGAACTTAAAATCATAAGAATGATTTTTCTGCCTTTATCTTTCACTTATAATACATAACAATGAATAAATAAATAAAAAATTTTTTTTAAATTATACTGTAAAAGAGACTCATTATGGTAGTCAAAGAAAGGCACCTGAGACCATTGTGACCGCTGTTAGCAGACAAACCAATCCACCAAAATTCAGAATCCTAAAAACAAAGAAACAAACAAATATGCTCTTTTATATAAACACATGTAAATATTATATTATGCATATATGTATTTACACATACTGTTCCAAATTTTGTGGTCAGTAAGATTGTCTCACATGCTCACCAAGGCTGCATTTATTTAATAAAAATACACTAAAAACAGTAATATTGTAAATAGAATAACATTACAAACAACCGTTTTCTAATTTAATATATTTAAAAAAAAAATTTGTGATGTAAAAACTGAATTTTGTCACATGATCCTTCAGAAATTATTCTAATATGCTGATTTGCTGCTCAATAAATGATTCTAATATGCTGATTTGCTGCACAATAATTTTTTTATTATTATTATCAATGTTGAAATCAGTTGCTTAATGTTTTCTTTCATGAACAGAAAGTTCAAAAGAACAGGTTTAATTAACTTTTGTAATATTATACATGTCTTTACTGTCTCTTTTGATCAATTTAATGCATCCTTGCTGAATAAAAGTAGTAATTTGTTAAAAAAAAAAAAAAACTCTTACTGAGCGGTAGTGTACATAAAGAAATGCATATAATACTTTATTAATGTGTTCTCTGATGAAGTCCAGTTCCTCAGTAGAGTGAACGGAGAGCAGATCAGCGCCCATCATCTTACAGGCCAAGGAGACGGACTCCCAGGGAAACGGTTTACTGGCAAAGTAATATTCAGCTCCTCTGAAAAATATCCACGGCTCATGTTCTGCGCCATAAACACAAACGAGTGTCATCATCATAAACATCAGCAGTGAGGATCAGCCTCTATAGTATTTAGCTGTTCTGTACTAACGGTCGCTGTACCAGCACGGCTTGACCAACTCCACACCTGAGCAAAGCGAAAATCAAACACCTACATTTCAACAGCTTTTGTTTTTTTTTTTGCACTTTTTCCAATAAAATACAAAATAGTGAAATGCAAATATTCATTGAAACCAGTCTAAGCTGGTCTTTGATGGTAATGAGTTTTTCATTACATGTTATATCCATACACGCAGGGCCGGAGTGGGACTCATTTTCAGCCCTGGAGTTTAATGCCTTAGACTGTTTTTTTTTTACTGGCCTTTTCAGTGCTTTGCGCTTTCTATTATCCATTGTTCATCTTTTTTTTTTTTTTGCTTGCATATCTTCATCAACTGACATATATACAGTATATATATATTTTTTTTTTATCAAGGTGCCACTGTCAGGGGAGTCAAAAGATAATTACGTCATCATTAGGGTTGCCAATTAACGTCAGAAATGGAAGATAAGGGACAATTGTGATTCTTTAGTTTATTCTTGTATTCTTGTAGAAAATAAGTGTTATAACCGCATTCAAACTAAACGTTTGTGTTAACATAATATATGTATGCGCACTGTATATATTTATACACACACACACATATGCATATATTTTAGAAATATATGTAATATACATGCATATTTATGTATAATCATACATAAATTATGTAAATCATAAATTTATGTAAATCAAATCACATGTAAATATTTCTTAAATATATATACATGTATGTGTGTGTATTTTATACATATACTGTAAATATAAACAGTGCACACACATATTATGTAAACACAAGGTTTTATTTTGGATGCGATTAATCGCGATTAATCGTTTTGAAAGCACTAGTTTATTTGTATAGCCTCTATAATTTATATTTGTTTATTACCTCTATTTTTAATTTCTGTTCTGAATAAAGCTACATTTAAAGGATTTTTTGTGGAGTGAGGACAACTAAAGTACATGTTTACAGTGTTTAAATGTTTCATATTATTGAATATGCATTTTTATTTACATTATTTCTTAATGAAATAATAAATGCAACTTATCTGTTTGTTTGTTTTTCTCAAAAATGCAATTTTGACACTAATAGTCAGGTAGGATTTCCGGAAAATACTGTTAATTTAATACTACTTTGAGTAGCAGCTGCTGACATAGTGAGGCTCGAGTGGGTCCTCCACTAAAGACACCGTTCTGCACTTGCACACGTAACCATGTCGATCCTTACAGCTTCCTGCTGACCACTGACCTGCGCAAACATCATTGATAAGCAGTGTTTGAGTACACCAGATAATGCTACTTGTGTGTGCTTAAGTGATTGTGCGTGCATATATATCGTTTACCAGATTGAGATGACATCTGAATGCAGTTTTGGCCAGGCTTTCGGTAGAATCGACCATTTTCCCAGTTCTCATAATCCAAAGCGGATCCATCAGTCCAACTGCAGAGAGCAAACACATATAAAACCCAACATGAAGCCTGCTTCACACTGTATGCTCCTCTTGTGCTCCTTCACCTTTCTTAAAGGTAAAGTGTGTGACTTCTGTAATATTTGCTGACCAAATGTAAAAAAAAATAGTTTATTTTGAACTTAAAATCATAAGAATGATTTTTCTGCCTGTATCTTTCACTTATAATACATAACAATGAATAAATAAAAAAATAATTTTTTTTAATTATACTGTAAAAGAGACTCATTATGGTAGTCAAAGAAAGGCACCTGAGACCATTGTGACCGCTGTTAGCAGACAAACCAATCCACCAAAATTCAGAATCCTAAAAACAAAGAAACAAACAAATATGGTCTGTTATATAAACACATGTAAATATTATATTATATTATGCATATATGTATTTACACATACTGTTCCAAATTTTGTGGTCAGTAAGATTGTCTCACATGCTCACATGCTCACCAAGGCTGCATTTATTTAATAAAAATACACTAAAAACAGTAATATTGTAAATAGAATAACATTACAAACAACCGTTTTCTAATTTAATATATTTAAAAAAAAAATTTTGTGATGTAAAAACTGAATTTTGTCACATGATCCTTCAGAAATTATTCTAATATGCTGATTTGCTGCTCAATAAATGATTCTAATATGCTGATTTGCTGCACAATAATTTTTTTATTATTATTATCAATGTTGAAATCAGTTGCTTAATGTTTTCTTTCATGAACAGAAAGTTCAAAAGAACAGGTTTAATTAACTTTTGTAATATTATACATGTCTTTACTGTCTCTTTTGATCAATTTAATGCATCCTTGCTGAATAAAAGTAGTAATTTGTTAAAAAAAAAAAAACTCTTACTGAGCGGTAGTGTACATAAAGAAATGCATATAATACTTTATTAATGTGTTCTCTGATGAAGTCCAGTTCCTCAGTAGAGTGAACGGAGAGCAGATCAGCTCCCAGGGAAACGGTTTACTGGCAAAGTAATATTCAGCTCCTCTGAAAAATATCCACGGCTCATGTTCTGCGCCATAAACACAAACGAGTGTCATCATCATAAACATCAGCAGGATCACCCTCTATAGTATTTAGCTGTTCTGTACTAACGGTCGCTGTACCAGCACGGCTTGACCAACTCCACACCTGAGCAAAGCGAAAATCAAACACCTACATTTCAACAGCTTTTGTTGTTTTGCACTTTTTCCAATAAAATACAAAATAGTGAAATGCAAATATTCATTGAAACCAGTCTAAGCTGGTCTTTGATGGTAATGAGTTTTTCATTACATGTTATATCTATACACGCAGGGCCAGAGTGGGACTCATTTTCAGCCCTGGAGTTTAATGCCTTAGACCGTTTTTTTTTACTGGCCTTTTCAGTGCCGCCTTTGCGCTTTCTATTATCCATTGTTCATCTTTTTTTTTTTTGCTTGCATATCTTCATCAACTGACATATATACAGTATATATATATTTTTTTTATCAAGGTGCCACTGTCAGGGGAGTCAAAAGATAATTACGTCATCATTAAGAAACATTTCTTTTTACTGTCAATGCTGAAAAGAGTTTTACTGCCTTTTTTGTGTGGAAATCGTAATACATTTTTTCACAATACTTTGATGAATAGAAAGTTTTAAAAACACCATTTATTGGAAATAGAAATCTTCTGTAATATTTGTCACTTTTGATCTTCAGACCTTGCTAAACAGAACTACATAAAATCCCCCAACTTTTGAATGGTAGTGTATAGAAAAGTAAGAATAGCATATTTAATTTACTTAATATGTGATTTTACCTGGACTGGGGCAGAAGCCCCATTTCTCATCCTGATTTTAGTGGTTAGTAGTGGCACACCAGAGGTGACGGTCCTCTCTGCTCTCAGAGGTACAATCCCAGAACCATTTATTCTTGTATTTGAAGGGTATGGAGCAGGTCATGCCACGGGAGTTTCCTTGTAACGTGTGGATGTCTGTCAACATCAAGAAAACAAACAGAAGCTGTATGACTGCAGCCACATCAAATAAACCTCATCAAACAATCCACTGAATGCAACAGGTTATAGTAGTCAACCGAAATGTGACTTCAGTCGTCGATACCGATATTTAGACAGCAGGTTGACTGCAGTTTAGTTTAGGTAACTTTAAATTTTAAGTAATGTGGTGTGACCGAAGAATTCAGGAAAAAAACAAAACAAAACAGGAAATGATATATCATAGAGATGACCCCTGGTAAACGTCAGTAAGTCCTAAAATGTATTATATAGTGAACAGATGCATTTTAAATAATTGCTAAGATCTTCATTGGCCAAATAAATTAACTTTTCACAAAAAAATAAAATTCACTGTTTTTTGATCCTGACACAAAACGACAAGCTAACATTAATTGACTAATCATATCAGCAGCACATGTGAAAATGTGATTGAGTACTAGTCAGGTAAAATCACCATCATACTAAATAGACTGTAAGAGCAGACTGATGGGGGGAAGAAGCGCTTCCAATCACTGTGTTCTTGTTAGCAATGGTTACCTCCAAAGAAACACGTGCAGCCATCAGCGCTTTGCATCAAAATGGCCTCGCATGTAAGGAAATTGCTACAAAGAATATTGCACCCGAAAGAACCATTTACCGGATCATCAAGAACTTCAAGGAGAGAGGTTCGACTGCAGTGAAGAAGTCTTCAGGACGTCCCAGAGTGTCCAACGAGCGCCAGGACCGTCTCC
Organism: Sinocyclocheilus grahami; assembly: GCF_001515645.1. Classification (NCBI taxonomy): domain Eukaryota; kingdom Metazoa; phylum Chordata; class Actinopteri; order Cypriniformes; family Cyprinidae; genus Sinocyclocheilus; species Sinocyclocheilus grahami. Next base: position 149,260 of record NW_015505408.1, read on the forward strand.
TCCTGAGGAGTCAGCTACTTTAAAACTTATGATATGCTTATCATTGTTTTTCAGTATACCATAGAAACATGTGGGAAAATAATCTACAAATACTGAAGCAGCAAACTTTGCAAAACACAAAATTTATATATATATATTATTATTATTTATTTTTTTTACGATTAAGATGTATATTTACATGTGTTAAAAATGTAAGAATGTAATATTTTTCATATATTACATATTATATAAATTCTATATATGTTATGAGAAATATATTACTTTTTATGTGATGGTTACATTGAATTGCAGTCATTACATCGAAACTTTTCTTGAAAATTAAATAACAAAATTCAAAACCATATTAAAACAACATCAATACAAAGAACTTGACACATTTGTTTTGACAGCCATTCACACCAAGGATGATAATCACAGCTTTAACTTTAACTACAAAGTTTTAATAATTGTTCTAACGCTATAAGAATAAGCTATAACGATAATGAAACAAGAACAATATTGTTAAAATTTCTTTCAGAAAAGTGTTTTTCCAGATAATCTGTCTGTGTTTTAATAACTGGATGCAGATTTACATAACACTATTTCTCATCTTTAATAAATGTCAGTTTGGGGCAAGTAGTCATTTTATTGGGGCTAGATGTTATGTATTAAGTTAACCCATTTGTTAAACATTTACTGTCCAAAAAAGTGTAATTTTTGTGTCAACTTTTCTATGAATTGTTTTGTGTTTTATGGTTGTTTTACTGTTAAAATTGACCTTAAAATACTACTTGTTAATGGCAAATGGATTACCATTTGTAATCCTTGTAAGGATTGACCATGTAAGGTCAACATTAATAATGCTGGAAATGTTCATATGCCTTTTTGTAGCGAAAAAGTGTGACCCACAGTGTCCCCTGTAGTATTTTTCCTGTAATTTCCAACTGACAATGGAGTTTAATAATACCAACAGCCAATCAGAAGCTGCCTGATTTAAAAAAAAAACTCAAACATTTAAAGCGGCAGGCACATTTACAAAAACCCCCAGAACATTATCGTCTGTTCACAGTGCGACCAGGCTTTTAAACTAGATTTTTACTTTTGATTTATCGTATTTGTCCCTGATACTCGTTTTTTTTTTTTTTTAAATGTGTCTGAAGACATCTTGCCTTCATATGGGTAAGCGCATGGCCCTTCACCGGCCGCCCCGTAAATCCTCCACTGATGCAGAGCGGCCCTATTCGCCACCACTTTAGAGTCCACCACCGCTAACTTATTATTCATCGCTCCATACAACATGCTGCCCCCACAGCGCCACTACATGGTTGGGAGGGAAACGTCACACTCAAAGATGCCCACGTCAGGCTGCAGCAACTTGGTCGTGTTGATCCCTAGACATCGATTGGTGCCCAGATTGTAGAGACGGTGCCGGGACACCCATTTCCAAAGCAGGGCGGCAGACGGGGGCTCACAGCTGGTCAGAGACAGACTGGACGAGTCCGCTGAGAGGCAAAGCTTCCACGACCCGCTCTCCAACTGGAAAAAACCTTTACCTGAGTCACACAAACACAGATGCACAACAACATCATACATGGCCATTTTTTAATTGGTCAAGCTAAAGCATATTTTCTTGTCGTGTCAAATACACTTGGGAGATGTGAGGCCCTGGGGTTTTTGACCAGTGGGAAAAGCCTTTCTTTAGGAGTATTATATAGCCATTTACATGCAGAGCCATGTTAGATTATAAAGGCCAGTGATATTGGAGATTCGAAGGCATTCAGAGGCACTGAGGTATCAGACAGGCCTGATTATGCAGCGAACAGATAGAAAGATAGAGCTGCTATCTCCAGTTTCACATCCACAGAATGGGGCTTAATATTTCAGAGTTCTCAGAGCCGTCAGGGCTGAGGGTCTTTTGTGGGTGTTGACACGAAAGAGTAATTGAAGATACAGGGTGAAGACAAAGATATTCTCAAACAGTCGAACACACAGGGTATCGTCAAACTTCAAAGGGAAGCTACGCATTATCCTCGCCATATGTCTGAGAGCAGGAATAAGCTTGGAAGAATAGGAAGTATGGGATTTTCTTGTCTGGTAGTGATATTTCTATTTAGCATATGCTGGGAATGGGAATAATAAGTTAAGATATTAAGGGTGAATACTAGTAAAGTATGGCACATTCTGATCATTTTTTATCTGCAGTGTTTTCAAATATGTTAATAAAGCGGCTTACTCCCTCACACAATCTTGAAATGGAAAAGATTAGATTCACAGACAGAAGCCTGAATTATTAAAAATATCAAATAAAAATATAAAAATTTGGAGCCCTATCCTGAAACACTTTATTGAGACAAATATGTCCTTGTGTTTTCTGTACCTTTTTTCTATTTTTATATAGCCTATATGTGTGTGTGTATATATATATATATATATATATATATATAAACACACTCTAGTTTGGGCACCAAGTCTCACTATTAACCATTGAGTATGACTTTCGCCTCAATAAACTGCTTAACAGTTATTAATAGTTAGTAAGGTAGTTGTTAGGTTTAGGTATGAGGTAGGATTAAGGGATCTAAAATACTGTCATGCAAAATAAGGCATTAATATGTGCTTTGTAAGTACTAATAAACAGTTATATGCTCGTAATAGGCAAGCTAATAAGCAATTAGTTTTGCTCCCTAAACTAAAGTGTTATACAAATATGTTTGTTGTCATTCACTTATCATTAAGTCATTATAAATATGTTTCTTCTGTGGAATACAAAAGACATTTTGGGGTGAATGTGTCCTACTATACGTACCTGCATTGCTCCTCCTTCTTGAAATAAAACTGAATGTGTTCCACGACATTGAATAGCTCAGTGACAGATTAATCATTTCCTATGTGAGATCATAAAACCCTCTGGAACCGCAAGATCCAAATGGGGCAGGTAGAACGGGTTGTTACCGGTCTGAGTGAGGGTGTAGGTGTGTGTTTATGCATGTGCTGACCTCAGCTGACCCTGTTTATAACCAGCGGGGTGACACAATGCTGGTTCCCAAGTAACGCACATTATGATAAATGCATACCTGGAATGCAATGCTAGTCACTTTGGATTAAAGCATCTGCCAAATGCATGAATGTAAATGCAAATGCTCTGGGACTGTAACGAATCAGGCTGTTGGACAAACTTCAGAATCCCACTGTGTCCTTCAGCGGGGGTAGTACTTGTGACATTCCATTCATTAGAGGAGAAGTCATGCACTATACTGTATTGTCTGCAAGAATTGCTCAGTTTGAAAGGCTTTAAGAGAAATGTGGACAAAATGGCAATGCACAAAAACATGTTTAACAATGCATTGAATGTTCATTAATTGTAAAGAAAATATATGGAATCTAAGCTTTCAATCTTTCAGTCTATTTAAAGTGTATTGACAAACAGACAGAAAAACAGATAGATAGATAGATAGGTCAACATGTTTTCAATAACTTTTTTGAAAAAGACAGCTTTTTTGTGTCCAGGTCTTTGAGGTATAGGCCTGTACAAAAACAAACCTGCAATGAAAATATTCTTAATGTAGCCTACTTTTTAAAGTTTTGTCCAAACGGCTTCTCTGTTGTGTCATGTGATGAGCAGCAGCCAATCGGTTTGTTTGTGTGCGGTTACAGTAAACTTGCACTTGCACTTACTGGACAGTTCGAGAAGTTGAGTTTTGTTCCAAACTTCAGTTTTGTCCCACACTTCCGCAGCAGCACAAGCTAAATGACTGACATAAAACAGCATATAAAAGACAAGAGTTTGAGCATGTCCTCGCATTTCCACTGGAGATGAGCTCGCCGCATAGACTGCAGCCTGTTTTTCACCACACTTTCCCTACGAAAGGGATTCTCTACGTCACTGGTCTCTCTAAAAGGCCAAACATATTCCTCTCCTCTTACAGCCCGCCTACAGTGTGCAGTGTCTGACTAATCGATTATTGTGAAACCATGTATTTGGCCAGAAAGTGACCAATGGCGATAATTATATTAAATATTCCATTAAATATACAGATTATGTTTTAACTCACTGTACTGCACAGAAGCTGCACCTGAAGTGATTTATATTACACGAAAAGGGGGATTTACACTGTTTAAGGCTGCACAAAGCATCACATATGCATTTACACAGTTTGCAGAAATAATGTTATGACTTAATATTTTAAATATTAAACCATTAACACTTTCGATCACAGTGCATGCAGCCTTAACTTGACTGTGTGAAGATGCATATAGAGAGAAGTAATGTGAAACTCAAAAAATTTTTATGGAAAACCATCAAATATATTACAAAACACAAGTAGACAAGACTTTTTTTTTCTTCTTTTTTTACATTTGATCCAGCAAAAGCCATAATTAATCATATCTAATTACAAAAGGCTCAGCCTCAACTAACCAATCACAAACATCTGTCACAAATAACTACATTTTGCTGCAACAACCACAAGAAACGCTAAATGTAAAACAAGAAGATCCAGTGTTGCCCAGATTTAACAGTACCTTTAGCACTTTTAGCAGCACAACACATTGTTTAAATTATTTACAGTTTTTAAAATAAATTCCCTGCCAGTATCTGACAGTCCTGCCCCCAGCTTACAAGCACACACACACACACACACACACACACACACACACACACTCTCTCTCACTCACTTGTACAGTACAAGAAAATAAATCATTCATAAAAAGTAATTGCTCCTGGTAAATAGAAGCCTGCATTTTGTGTTTTAACACACAAAGGTGGTCAGTAGCCCTAAGAAATATCCCTCTTCTGCTGCCCTGCGCTTTTGTAGGTCACATTTTTAAAAGTTGATGTCGAGCTCCTGAAAAGAGGATTTGTGCCCTGGGGACAAAAGAGGGATAAAACAGAGTTATTTAAAGTATATTAGGCTTTTAACACATTCAAATAAACAGAAAATTCAGTGTAATGCTCTCTTGACAATGTTATCATACCGACTGCCATTTTGCTTTCGCCTTCTCTGCCTCAAACTTGGCAACCTCTTTCCGGTCATGGACAGAAACAAGAAACTTCCAGATCACAAGGAGAGTAATGCCAATAATGAGGACAGACATGCACACGCCCAGAGCGATCAACAGTGCGTTTGGCGGCTCAGGGCAGTCTGAAGGAGAGTTATGCACAAACAATTAAAAAAATAATATGGAACTTTATTCTAATGTGTAATGCCACAATGTATAAGTAAAACTGTATATGTTCATGTATTAAAAAAATTTGTCATTAGTCTCACCGTAAAGCTTGGGGTTGTAAATAATGCTGCCGTGATCACTGTCCACCAAGCTGAATGACAGTAGACAGTAGTCCTCATTCTGTAAGGTGCACAATGCCGCCCGACTCTCCTCAAAATCTGACAATAAAAATATATTACACTTACATTATGAATTTAGCAGATGCTTTTAACACACACACATACACACATATATATATATATATATATATATATATCCAACGGGTCCTTAGCTTTGACGTGACACTCCACACAAGACCTGCGGGACACAAAGACAACATTTAAAAAAAAAAATCCCGTCGACCCCACAGAGAGTTCGTCTCTAGAGGAAGCTTTGTTTTGTGTTCTTTGTGAGTGTTTTTCCCAGAGATGCACTCTCTCATTTTCAGTCTCATTCTCTCTGTATTGCTCTATCACAGAGTCAAATGACCCGCAGGGTGACAGGACCTTTAGTGGGAAGGAAATGCAATACTGCAGAGCTGCCACATGCCTTTTGGTGCTCATATATGCCCTCTGGAAATGAGTGGACAAGACAACTCATAAAAACACACAGAGCTGCCCACACACACACACACACACAATAGTAGTTGCACTTCACAGCACACTCGTCCAACGGGTCCTTAGCTTTGAGGTGACACTCCACACAAGACCTGCGGGACACAAAGACAACATTTAAAAAAAAAAAATCCCGTCGACCCCACAGAGAGTTCGTCTCTAGAGGAAGCTTTGTTTTGTGTTCTTTGTGAGTGTTTTTCCCAGAGATGCACTCTCTCATTTTCAGTCTCATTCTCTCTGTATCGCTCTATCACAGAGTCAAATGACCCGCAGGGTGACAGGACCTTTAGTGGGAAGGAAATGCAATACTGCAGAGCTGCCACATGCCTTTTGGTGCTCATATATGCCCTCTGGAAATGAGTGGACAAGACAACTCATAAAAACACACAGAGCTGCCCACACACACACACACACACAATAGTCATGACAAAAATTGCTCTGAAAGCCGAAAGCTGGAGGTCCATTTAAAATAAGCGATAAGAAACAAATTTTCAAATACACTTACATGTATTAACGGCAATAATCACATAAAAAAATGTAACAAATATTCTTCTAATTAGGCCATTTATATAATGAAATTATAGAAATTATATAATAACATAAATATTAACATCTCACAATTTCTTGAACTTCTTATTACAAAAATATCAGACAGCCCACAATGATTCAAACCAGATTGTAGCCAAAACAATTGGCTTTCGATGCTGCATTTTCATTATGAAACTCAGTTTTAGTCACAGACAGACATGCATGTCTTTACCTGGGCAAGCTACAGATATCTCCACAGGTTGGGCACCTTTGGCACCACTCTCCTGAGGCTCCGGGAACGGTGCACTCGCACTTCCCACACACACACTTGCCCCGTCCGCTGCAGATGGAACCATCCAGAGACATGCATGAGCTGTTGCTGGTGCTGCAGTTACAGAACTCTCCCATCCAACCGCTGTGACACACACACTCGCCACAGTCACATTCCCCGTGACCTACACAAACAAGCATAAAGGAAATACATACAACAATATTTAAAAAAAGACAAAGAAATTAATGCTTTAAATCAGTATGGAAGCATTATATTGATCAAAAGTGACAATAAAGACATTTATAACACAAAAAAAAATGTATTTGAATTAAATGCATTTTTTTTATTTACTTTCCTTATTTATCACAGTTTCCACAGAAATATATACACTATTAATAATAATAATAGGAAATTTTTCTTGAGCAGCAAATCAGCATATTAGAATGATTTCTGAAGGATCATGTGACACTGAAGACTGGAGTAATGATGCTGAAAATTCATATCTGCGTCACAGGAATAAACTAATAATATTATTATTAAGTTATTTTAAACTAATAATATTTCACAATATTACCATTTTTACTGTATGCATGATCATATATTGCAGCATTGGTGAGCATGTGAGATATTAAAACATTAAATATAAAAAAACCTAAAAAATGTCATTATTAATAATAAATCAGTTTTATCAGTTCATAAGTTTGTTAATAATTACATGCTGATTCATTCATCAAAATACCATAATCAATGACCAATATTTGCAGAAAACAGCATTTACCTTAATTTTATTAGCATAAGTTAACATTACACTTTTAAGCTAGACAAAGGCTTCAAACATGAATTTTATTAATTTCATTCATTATTTTCACAGTTTTTTTAAATAATTGAATCACACATAATAATTGTGATAATCACCTTAAATCGACAGCCCTAAGGTAAATATAAAAAGCTCACATTGCACACTTGCACTGATATGCAAATATACATATAAACATGAGACGGCCCGCATTAAACCCCTCCGCCCGTGTCCTCCCGAGTACAGCAACTGTTTTAGCGATTGTCAGCGTGTTATTCTTTCATTAACATTCCACAGATCAAATATCCCTCCCACAGTGCCAGCGCTTTCTTTCCCTCCACTCAAAGGGTTACACTGGGTACTGACCTCCGCAAAGCTCTCCTCTGAACCTGAGGCAGGAAAAGTCGTCGCACTCGCAGTACGGCCCGTAAACGTGTCCAAAATTGGACGGATGGCACACACACTGTCCACAGAAACACTCACCCAGGCCGCTGCACATCTCCACACCTTCATGCGCCCTGCCACACACATAATCTTACATTAAAGTATGTCTGCCTGCCTCGCAGGAAACTCTCCATGACCTGCAGTTCTCACCTGCAGTCGCTGATTTGTTCTTGGCCTTCTGTGCACTCACACTTCGGTCCCACGAAGCCTGGATCGCACACACAGGTGCCACACTCCAGCGCCCCATGCCCTCGGCTGCAGAAGGTGCTGTTCGCTTCGGGGGTTTGATGACAGTCACACACACACTGAGACTCCAGTTCGATCTCCAGGGCATCTTGGAAACCCACCGGCCGCAAGGAAAACTGCCGTGGACCGGCAAGACAGCCTTTTAACTCGATCGTAACATTAAAAGATACCTGAGTGAGAAAAGATCACTTTTGTTTTGATTGCTTTGAGAAATTGTGTACGATTCAAATCATTTTCACAGGACATATTGCGCAAATATTTTCAAAACGTGTTCAACTTGTTCGGCGAGGTTTGTTTGTAAGTGTCAGGAAGTTTGATTGATTTAAACACTTGTTTAAATGCTGTCATGTCAGCACAATGGTGCAACAAACTATATCAATATTATAATCATTGCATTATAAATCATACATGATGTGACATGTTTGTTATTTCATCAAACAGATGTATGACACGTGACAGGCATTGTTTTTTGTTGTTGTTTTTTTTGTTTCAGTCGTGTTTTAATCTACCAAGAGAAGCATTACTGTAAGGAACGATTGAATGAAGAACTGACCACATCACCAGCTTTGACATTGGAGCAGTTTTTATGTCCGGTGATGATGGCCCCGTCCTGACAGAGTGCTGTGAAGGAAAGCTGCAGATCCTCAGTGTTGCCCAGCACCTCCAGATCGATCTCTGACCTCAGTTCCTGTCAATCAAACAACAGACACGAACAGTCCGTTAATGTGTGAAGAGTATCATTTTTGTAATATTTGAATGTAAAAACTTTCCTTCGAGCCAGTCATTACCACAAAATAAACCTTGACAGGGTGATCAGGACCCCAGTGAAGAGGCTGATATATAACTAGAGGCTGATATATAACATAACTAGAACTAAAAAAATGAAATTAGAAGTAAAAGAGAACTCATTTTGGTAAAAGCATGCGCTGTTTGAGAGAGCGATGTCAGAGAGGCGACCGCACGTGAAGACGGTGCTCATAGAGCAGGAGTATTGAACGAAGATATTTTTGCTGCTTTATAGGCCTTAATGGTTAAATACACACAGTTGTATGTGTCAAAATGCCTGTCTTTGCAAGCATTCATGTAAACACAGTAATTTAGGTCTTAAGTGAAAGCAAACAGCTGAGAAAGAAAACGTGTAACAGTAGATCCGGGCAGCTCTTAAAGTGACAGCAGTCTAATATTCCTGCTGTCTGTCATTCATGTTAATGCAAAAATAACTATATCATGATATATAACATTACCGTGAAATAAAATTACTCATATGATATAAAATTTTGGTCACCCCTAGAATCAAGTAATTCATAAAGCTGGGTATTAAAGAAAACAAATAGTCGAAACCCTGTGTCAGTTAATCAGGATCAAAAATGTATCAATGTTATGTAAGTATGTAAGATTGAGCACCTGAGCAGCTCATCGTGTGTCTGGCTGACTCATGTGCCGAGTCAGCAATACGAGCACACCAGGTGCCAACACATCCAGAGCGACGTTAGACTGTCAACTTTAATTCAAATAGTCTATTCTAGCTTATTTACTGAGGTTTGTCACAGACTTTACACTTCAATAATACGCCACCATAGTGGAGCTGTGTCAGGTAGGGTGGGATGTGCAGTGCTCAGGATGTTTCTGGAGGGGTGTGATGAAAATTAGAGTGCAGGCAGGGGTAAGAGCGAATGGGGGATGGAGAACGGAGATGAAGAGATCAAACAACAGCCATAGAACGAGTGCAGACACGCTCTGTGAACACGGCGATTCTCATGAAAATGAACCGAGGGGGTTAAAGGGAAGGGAAACGTTGAACAGATAAGATGCATGTTTGCATGAAAAATAATTCCCAATAAATAATTCTCTCCCACATTTGGTAAACCTAGTGAAAAATAAATATACTAAAATGTATTTGAAACATTTATTTCATGCTAAGTATACTACAAATACATTTACATATCTCTACACTTAATAAAAATACCCTGCAGTTGTACTTTTAGTATTCTAAATTGGAACAACTAAGTTTGTGCTTAATGCACTTTAATTGTGTGGAATTACAGTATGGTCTAACTTAAGTATCTGATTGTGCTAAAGTGGAACTATTGCAAGTGTACTTCAGGTACACTTTAAATATCTTGTATTTAAAGACCAATACAAAATAATACAATCCTCATCAACAGCGACATTAAAATACATTTTAGGCTTAATATTAAGAAATGTGCATTGTGCACAAGCAGTACTCCAAATAAAGTTTAATTATATTTTTTATATCAGCAAGTCTCGAGCGATATGTCAGTGAATATGTTAACAGATTTGAACTACACTTAGTATGAAATGCATGTATTTTAAATATATTACTTTTTTACTTAGGAATTTCTTCCTACTAATAATTACTTATTCAAAAATCATTTGTTTTCTGCTTTTTTGCATTTCCTCAAAGATTAACAAACAAATATAATAAATGAAAAATAAAAATATAATTTTATCTATCTATCTATCTATCTATCTATCATATTTTTATTTTTCCTTTATTATATTTTTTCTGTTTCTTTAAAAAATATATTTACAAAAAAAAATATTTATTTATTTTTCATTTGCAATTGTAGCTACGAATTTTACAGATAGAATTCAAAAGCTCAACCCATTTGAACTAATCACTAAATCACTCACAGTTTTAAAAAACCTCATCTATGTCAGCCTGCAAAATAACATTTCCTTAAATCAGCCAAACTGGCAAAACATTCAAAAGACCACAGAAATCCAAACGCTAAAGTTTGCAAAGCATAAAAAACACGTGCATGATCATCAAATGTGTGAATGTTGGCCTAATAGGGCCATTATTTCCATGAACCGTCCAGGAACACTCTCACATTACCCGTGATACACTGAGTCTTGTGAAGACTAACTGTACCTTATATGAGGTCATGATGAGTTGCAGAATGTTCCTTGAATCGGATGCCAACACCCCCACAGTAGCACCAGGAATCAGACTTGCATAATTCTATCAGAGAGGCAGAAGAAGGTGGTTAAACATCAACTGCAAACTCCTGGAGAGCAGCCACAGAATTTGAGATGTGGGAGAGCGATATGGAGAAAGGGAGGGAAGACGAAAGAAAAGGAGAATTTAGAGAACATAAAATATTTGTGTCATGAGAGGTCGGTCTGGGTGATGTGATAAAGACTGTGTTTAAGCATGTTGTAAAGAGAACTCAATACAATAGTGATTCATGCAGTCTATTCACACACTGACATCTTCCTTCAGGTCTTCTCAGGTTCCACATACACAGAAAAACACATGCCTTTTTGTTTGCCTCATTGTGGCCTAAAATGAATAAACATGAGAGAAAAATCCCTTACTCTTTTCTCACCTCATAGTTCTGCCTCTGATTGTCTGTCACAGCGAATATAAGGAGGATATTGTTTTCAACCAGTTTGTCCACAAGCTGCCCTAATGTTGGGTACTCCTAAATACAGATGAGAAAAGTACCAAATACAAGACACTCAGTCAGACAACAAATTCACAAGAAATACTGCAGGAGACAGGACATACCTACATTCATTTGTTTAAAAAAAGCATTAGTCAATTAATTAATTTAGATTTAAAATATAGTAATTAAACAAGAACTCAAAATAAATACGTTATAAAGGAATATTCCAGGTTAAATGCAACTCAAGTTACATTGACAGCATCTGACAATAATACTCCGAATTATTACTGTAAATGCTTTCAAGTCAAGTCATCGTTATTTACATAGCGCTTTTAACAATACAGATTTTCAAAGCATCTTTACAGTATTAAATAGGAAAATAGTGAGTCAATAATGCAGAGGGACAGCAGAAAACACTCAATTTTCAGTTAAAGGCAGTTCATCATTGAATTTAGTGATGTCATCATCCAGCTCAGTTCAGTTTACACAAAAATCACAAAAAAATAAAAAATTATATATATATATATATATATATATATATACATATACATAGAGATATATACATATATAGTGTATATATAATAAAAAAATGAAGTGCATATTTTTGTGAAAGTATTTACAGTAATAATACAGTAATAACCCAAAATTATTTCATGTCAACTACCAAAATTATTTTTTTCTAAAGCCATCAATGCTACCTTTGTCAGCTCAACACCACATTTAATTTGATCCAAATTAAAGGCCTTAACAAGGGTTAGTTCACCCAAAAATGAAAATTAGCCCATGAATTACTCACCCTCAAGGCATCCTAGGTGTATATGACTTTCTTCTTCAGACGAATCCAGTCGGAGTTATATTAAAAATTTACTTTGATCTTCCAAGCTATTTAATGGCAGTCAGTGGGTGTTGCAGTGCATCAGTACAAAAGAAGTGAAATAAAGCGCATCCATCCATAATAAAAAGTGTCTCACACGGCTCCGGTGGGTGAACAAAGGCCTCCTGTAGCGAACTGATGCGTTTTTGTAAGAAAAATAACCATATTTAAAACATAATAATCAATTTAATCTTGCTTGCGCTCACTGTTCCTGGCGGATGACGTAAGATGTCGGCGTTGCGCATGCGCCGCTCAGAAGTGACGAACGCGGAAGCGCAGGAGAGAGATCAAAACAAAACAACGGTCAAGAATTAGAAGTACAAAACGAGGATTTGTAAAGAAGAATGTTGGAGGATTTCGATATAAGCCAAGAGGAGACTGGTTTTCCTTTGCTAAAGTAAGGAAACTTTGCTTCTTTTGATCCTGTAAACAAACGTTGGTTTTCACGAGACTCACTGGCGCATGCGCAACGCTGAACTCATACATCAGCCGCCCGGAACTGCTTCCGTGTACAACTGTTGGCGCAGGCTAGATTAAAATGATTATTATCAAAAACGCATCGATTCGCTACAGAAGGCCTTTGTTCACCCCCCGGAGCTGTGTGAGACACTTTTTATTATGGATGGATGCACTTTATTTCACTTCTTTTGGACTGATGCACTGCAACACCCGCTGAATGCCATTAAATATCTTGGAAGATCAAAGACAATTTTTAATATAACTCCGATTGGATTCATCTGAAAGAAGGAAGTCATATACACCTAGGATGGTAAATAATGGGATAATTTTCATTTTTGGGTGAACTATCTCTTTAAGTGAAATATGTCTGTTCAACTGTACTACTTCTTGGTATTATCTTGGTGTCGATCGTTCAGCCGATGAAATACTGAAAATATGTGTTTCCAAAAACTCCATCTATCCCTCCCAGCCTTATTTGTTTCAAATGGAATACTACTATAGAGGTTAATTTCTAGTCATTGTAACCTGGAATATTCCTTTAAGTGATCCAAATTTCCTGAATACTCAGGAACTGAAGCTGCAGACTTCACCTTACCAGATGGGCAGTCATGGAATACTCATTATTGTTGTCCAAGTGACACTCTCCATCATTGGGGACAACGATGCCGGACATCTTACTGTCCATCCCAAAATGAGAATCTGCATCGCTCACGAACACCAACAGCTTCATGGAATCGTTCCGCCAGCCAATCCTGTCCTGAGTTGACAGTGACATTGCCAGAAGTTGAAAAAAATGGTGTTCTCTCCATAAAAGCGAAGCATTTGAAGGGAAACCGACTCACCCCGCACACCGCTGCCTGCATGATGGCGTCAAAACCGCACTCTGGCACGTCGATGTTCGCCGATACCTGCTGCTTTGAGATGATCTCATTGAACTTGTCAGTACTGCTCGTTAACGACAGAAGGTGTCGGTATCCAAATGTGGGGAGACATTCAAAATCAACACTCCTGCAGAAGAGAAGCATGATTAAAAATGGGTTTCTATTGTCTGAAACGGTTCATCGCTCACTTCTAAATGGACGATGATGTCATATGACGTAACTCACTGAGCTCAGTGGTCATAAACATGATCGGTTGAAATTAAATCACACTTTCCCCCCATTGATGTCCCATTCATCTTACTTCTTGGGTTTATACTGGCAGACCCCTCAGATCTGGCTAAGCTGGTGTATTATGGGAATCACCTGCAGGGATTGGCCAACTCTTCGCGTGTTATCTTGATGAAAGGCAAAACTGGTTTCTCTACAAAGGAACCGAATCCTAGTCTGAATTTGCTGGTAAGCTTAGCCATCTCTTTTGAGAGCGTCGAGCCCAAGTCTTTGATCATTTTCAGATCATCATACATAGACGCTGACAGGTCCATCAGGTAATAAATGTCCACCGGATGGTCCTCCGGTTGCTGCACTCGAATCTGAAAGGTCAGCTGGCTTCCTGTGGAAGAGAAATGACAAACAAAGCTCAAAACAACATGTACAAATGTTTTCCAGGTCAGAGTGATCTTCGGCACCAGTAGACATTGTGTAGTTCATCTGTGGTTGGTTTTCTGTCACTTAATGACTAAATCTTTCTAATCTTACATTCAGGGGAAGTACCTCAGCAGGAGAAGCAGCTGTGGGTAGAGAGACATTTCTTTGATTTTCAAATCTGTGTCACCCATTTTTTTTACCTGGTCTAAGCTGGAGGCGCATCTTCTGTGGTGCGATGTACGAAACGTTAGTGTGGCCGGCGCTCTTTCCTAAGCCTTGATCCTTCAGTATTTTGACGTTCGTGACGGGGAACTCCACGAATTCGCCAGAGCATCCCTTCTGAAGAAGAGCCTCGGGTGTGTCGCATCTCTCGTCGATTGAAAAGAAGTCAGTGAAATTCTGGATAAAAAATAATTTTCATTATTTTTGGTAACACTTTACCAGTTTTTTGTTGCATAGCGACATAAGACAGCTAAACTAAAATGTATATATTATATTATATTATATTATAGTGATTTGACTTTACAATGTAAACCTTTTTTCTAAATTAATAAGGTAATAAAACAAATATTATTGGAGTATGTTGTACATGAATATACTCTTTTAGTCTTTCTGCTTTAAAATTTCACATTGTGAAATTTACTAAAAATTTCTGAGTAAAAATGGTTGAAAAGCAAATCCTTTGCTATTTTTTCAGTGTATTCCCTAGAAAAAATATCCTATGCTATAATTTATTAAAAATACATTTATTTAATTCTAAGTATTAACTTTTTTATTGACACATCACTTAAGACTTACTGATATAAATTATAATTACACTTTATTTGGAGTATTTCTTTATTGCACAATGCACGTTTCTTAATAATATGCCTAAAATGTGTTTTAATATCACCATTAATAAGGATTGTATGGTCTCTGTATAATATCGGTCTTTAAATGCAAGATATTTAAAGTGTACCTGAAGTATACTTGCAATAGTTCCACTTTAGCACAACCAAATATACTTCACTATATATCTTTATATGGACTTCTGTACAGTTAAAGTGCATTAAGCACAAAATTAGTTGTTCCAGTTTAGCAGACTTTTAAGTATAGCAGCTTAGTATACTAAAAGTACAACTGCAGGGTATTTTTCCTGAGCATAAATATGTAAATGTGTTTGTAGTATACTTAGCATGAAATAAATGCTTTAAATACATTTTAGCATTTTATTTTTTTACTAGGGTTATCCATAATAGTGGAAGTTTGTCTTTGGCTTCACACCAGTGGTGCAACATATACATACAGCTGTGACTGACAATAAGATTTTAGTGCATGTGCCCTATAGCGCCTTCCTCATGGCTATTTTTCAATTAAAAAGAGGATGTGAAGAATCATTTACTACCATTGTTGCTACAGTGTATTGTACTGTACTACTTCATTTTTTTGGAGTGAACTATCCCTTCAAGAAGAGTTTGTTCAGTGCATTCTGAAACATTTTGAAAGCAAAAGCAGTTGTTACCTGTAGTGTGCACCAGGCGCACTGTGGCCCCAGCTGCAGACACTCGTCACAGGAGAGAGCGTTAAATTGAGAACACGTCCCTGCACACGACACAGCACAGCACAGCGTGGTTTGTGGATGCGGTTCGCTTTTCTCAAAGCAACAAAGTTTCTCACGCAACATCAAAACCATAGAGAGTCAGCTGATATATTTGCTCTCTGCCAAAAAGTAGTCTAAGCAGCAAGTAAATTTACACTAAAAATGAATCTTAACTCTGAACCTGCACAGGTTCTATTCTATTACAACAATTTATGCCTACACTGAAAAAAATGTTTCATTCATCCAATTAAAAAAAAAATGTGGGTAATGAAAGGGCAAGTTATTTATTTTTCATTGGCTCAAGTTAAAAAATACCCAAAATTGTTTTAATTGGATGAATGAAACATTTTTTTCAGTGTAGGTCTTTTTAGGTGAAACCAATAAGCAGCAGATGAGATGGACTGACGCATTTGTGAGTGCAAAACTGCTTACACTAGAAAAAGAAAATGGGTTTGTGGTTCACTCCCAATCTCTGTCTTCCCAGCATGCACTAGGGCATGAACAGCAGCATTTTTTGGACTGTTTACAAGTTTAATATGTATTATTTTTGATGTTAATTTTGTTGTCATGATTAGTAACGTCTTGTCTTGTGATGTCAGGATGAGTTTGTTCCTTTGTGTTTTATGTACCAAGCTTCAAGGTCTGTATGTAACATTTGAAGGTGATTAATATCTTCACATAATGAGCATTTATATAATTATGTGACAGTAACAAGAACTTTACTCTATTTACAGTACATAGCTACATTTCTCATGAAAATATGTGAGATGAAGCGTACATATTAAACAAATTTAAATGTAAATAAGAGCAACTATAGCCTTAGAAGATTTAAAATGACAGATTTGAATCATCTAAATAGGTTTGGTCATATTGGTGCGGATGTTCAAAATGATTTAATTTTTAAAACAAATATGGTTTAATAAAAAATATTGAAGGAAATAAGTTAGCTAAAAAAAAACGTAATATTGCTCTAAATGATTGATCATTTTAAAGGCGGATTTAAACGCTGAATGAGGAACGAAACTGCACGTAGCCTATGTTCTGTATTTGTGTGATTGATCAAAATGTCTTCAGTCTTACCTCCGACAGTGCCGAGCCAGAAGTGAAGGACAATGTAGAGTGAAACAATCCCCATTAGTCCTCACGGTTTCTGATCACAGGAGAAAAAATCAAGTTCATATTCTCAAGCAAGCAAACGCGGGATGCGAGCATGTAAGCGCGAGCGGGTCTGAGCTCACCTGGACAGACAGACTCAGCGCGTGCGCTTACCTGCTCAACCTTTATATGCACTTCCGTGCAAGTGAGAACACAACAGGTAAGTCACTCTCTCACAAGGGCACATATCTCTCTCACACACACACACACACACATATGTGTCTCAACACAACAATCTTGTGATGTCAGGATGAGTTTGTTCCTTTGTGTTTTATGTACCAAGCTTCAAGGTCTGTATGTAACATTTGAAGGTGATTAATATCTTCACATAATGAGCATTTATATAATTATGTGACAGTAACAAGAACTTTAGTCTATTTACAGTACATAGCTACATTTCTCATGAAAATATGTGAGATGAAGCGTACATATTAAACAAATTTAAATGTAAATAAGAGCAACTATAGCCTTAGAAGATTTAAAATGACAGATTTGAATCATCTAAATAGGTTTTGTCATATTGGTGCAGATGTTCAAAATGATTTAATTTTTAAAACAAATATGGTTTAATAAAAAATATTGAAGGAAATAAGTTAGCTAAAAAAAAACGTAATATTGCTCTAAATGATTGATCACTTTAAAGGCGGATTTAAACGCTGAATGAGGAACGAAACTGCACGTAGCCTATGTTCTGTATTTGTGTGATTGATCAAAATGTCTTCAGTCTTACCTCCGACAGTGCCGAGCCAGAAGTGAAGGACAATGTAGAGTGAAACAATCCCCATTAGTCCTCACGGTTTCTGATCACAGGAGAAAAAATCAAGTTCATATTCTCAAGCAAGCAAACGCGGGATGCGAGCATGTAAGCGCGAGCGGGTCTGAGCTCACCTGGACAGACAGACTCAGCGCGTGCGCTTACCTGCCCAACCTTTATATGCACTTCCGTGCAAGTGAGAACACAACAGGTAAGTCACTCTCTCACAAGGGCACATATCTCTCTCTCACACACACACACACACACATATGTGTCTCAACACAACAACCTCTCTAACGCATTTGACATCACGTTTATGAGTAAAAAAATAAATGAATTACCAGTGGTCGTTTCAATATATAATTCTGACGAAGTCACCTTTTTGGTAGTCTAGACATGATCAAGTTTGTTTAAAACACGCCTGGCAGTGAAGAGCCGTGACTCAGTCCGTGTCTGAGACCACAGAAAGCACAGACATATATTGATAAAACAATGTCAATGTTTAACCGGTCAAGTTCTACAAAATGAGCACAGGACATTGTTTTCATAATTCAAAAGAATGACCAAATGTAATGATTAACATTCAATCGTAAATCCGATCACAAGTGTGAACGGGTGGATGAGGCCTCATAATAGATTGTATTGTTATTGTAACAATAGATTCAATTTTTTTCATTTTTACAATCGTAATTCAAAGTCAGCATGGAAATATTGTAGCTCAGATGTTGCTCTTTCATAGCCTAGACTTGGTTACATTTCAAAGTATCAGCATTGTTTCTTCTAAAATTCCTTGGCATCTTGGCACAATTTTGAGACATTGTTGAGAAGTCTTCTGAAACTCTGGCCACATATGTGAGATTACTGGGGACTTTTTCTTAGGAGAGTAGTTTGGGAAGCACCATATTGAACCATTTTCTCCATTTTCGCTGAATTTAATCAAATTTCTACAATTGAAATGACTTAAATTTTCAAAGATTGCATTTTTCTTTCCTGAAGTGTGCATCTGTGACAGGAAGATCTACAAGAAAGATCTACTGCCTAATTCAAAAGTGAGCATCGCTATGCTCTACTCACCCAGAAGGGTCTTGTTTGTGACAGATTGTATCGTTTTATATTTGTATTTAATTATATTTATATTTTATGCAATTTATATTAATTATATCTTTATCGAATGTATATGTTTATTTGTATTTAATTACTAATTTATTAAAAATACCTCACTATTCAAAATAAAGAACAAGGATGCGCCACTCAGGATCATAAATGGCAAAATTCATGACCAGTGACCATCATACCCTTCACTAACAGGCCATTTGTAAAAGGATTTAATTGATCACTTTCATTTAGAACAATGGCTTTTGGAATTTAACTTAAATGCAAGATAGGGATAGGATAGGATTGGATATAGGATAAGGATAAAATGGGACAGGATAGAATTGGAAAAGGATAGGATGGGATATAGGATGGAATACAGTAGAATAAGATATGATAGCAGTGTTGTAATACTCAAGTCCGGAAAAGGCCACTCTCAGACTCAAGTTTGTCTCGAGTCCAATTTTGATCTGGTCTAGTCTAATAATTCAAAGTGTATGATCCTGGAAGCGTATTTGAGACATGAAACAAAAAGACTGATCCCTATTCAATCATATATCCTATCCAACCCCATCAAATCATATATATCATATCCTGTCCCATCTTATATTCATCCTATCCTGTCCTATCCTATATCCCATCCTATCAAATCTCGTCATATCATATATATCTCCCTGTCCTATCTTACTAGATCCTATCATATTATATAATTAAATATCCCATCCTATCCCCAACTATCCTATTGCATCTAACCTATTTTATTCTTCAGGTGTATCCTATCTGATCCGATCCGATCCTATCCTATCCTAGAATGCCATGTCCTCTCTTAATATATCATATCTTATATCCCATCCGATTAATCCTATCTTATCCT
The DNA here is from genome assembly GCF_001515645.1 of Sinocyclocheilus grahami. Taxonomy (NCBI): domain Eukaryota; kingdom Metazoa; phylum Chordata; class Actinopteri; order Cypriniformes; family Cyprinidae; genus Sinocyclocheilus; species Sinocyclocheilus grahami. The sequence goes on from NW_015505408.1 coordinate 169,069, forward strand.
GTTGTATCCTACAGGTATGTCCTATCCTATCGTACCATATCCTATCAAAATCTATCATAACCTATATCCCATTCTACCTATCCCATTCTATCCTATCCTATCCTATCCTGTCCTGTCCTGTTGTATTTTACTGGTATATCCTATCCTATCTTATCTTATCCTATCATACCATATCCTATCCTAATCTATCCTACATATCATCCTACATATCCTATCCTATCCTGTTGTGTCCTACAGGTATATCCTATCCTATCCTATCTTATCCTATCATACCATATCCTATCCTATCCTGTTGTGTCGTACAGGTATATCCTATCCTATCTTAGCCTATCCTATCATACCATATCCTATCCTAATCTATCCTACATATCCTATCCTATCCTGTTGTGTCCTACAGGTATATCCTATCCTATCCTATCTTATCCTATCATACCATATCCTATCCTATCCTGTTGTGTCTTACAGGTATATCCTATCCTATCTTAGCCTATCCTATCATACCATATCCTATATCCCATCCTATCCTATCGTACTTTGAGCATAAAAAATATTTAGCCTTATATTTTATATTAAATTTGAATTTGACTGTATGTGTGACTCTGGTTTTAACTTTTTAACCTGCTCAAAAGCCATAAACACAATTATTAAACTATATAAACTTTAACCTTTTCCCATTACAGCAGATCACATTTGGACACTCAAGATACCCTGCTCAAAGCACATTTTGGCTGTATCAGATTGGAGTAACTCACCCCTGGAGGCCTCTGCAGCTAGCATGCTGTCCTTTCTCTCAATACCAAATCCACAGCAGCAAGTGGGATACGGCGGTACTGGAGTATGTGAATGTCTGTCCGACTGGAAGTGTGTGTCGGAAGCAATAGTACGCTCAAACTATCACAGCGGCTTTATGGAGCATGACGCCTGCGCTCCCTTCCTCACCCCCTTTTCTCACATACACACACACTTTTCTGCCTGAATGACGGCAGCAACTGCAGGACTACACACACACACACACACACACACACACACACAGTGTGAAGCTTCTTCATTAGTGAGAGAGAGACTGACAGGCCAAATGGGCTTGTGTGACTGTGGATTTTGTTGAATGTGTGTGCGCAGCATGTAGGTCAGTGGGGTTTTTCTATTGTCTGTCAGACAGCGAAACTGATTCTGTGGTAAGTAAAATCCACCATCAGTGTCAGGTGCTTTTTTTAGTTTAGTAACAGGTCTTAGCATGCCCAGTATGTGCGCGTGCCTCAGGTTTTGCCAACACTGGGGCCTTAAAGAAATATTCCATGTTAAATACAAGCGAATTTAGTGACGTAATGTTTTACACTTTGAGGCACTTTTGGCTTTCTGAAGATGCTAAATTACATTTTAATGAAATTTTAAAAACACAGTAAGCATTCTGTGAGGGTTAAGATATAGAAAACCTCCTGAGCTCAGTATAAAAACCAAGTAGAAAGTCAGTAGAAAGTCCCCACTGTGCTAGAAAAACAAGCATGTATGTGTGTGTGTTGGAGGGCTGCAGTCACACTCACCAGAAATGAATGGCACAGATTCACTCCTCATTCTTCCTCACTGAACTATGAATGGAACGCAGAGAAAAAGAGAGAGAATGAGAGGCACTGAGGAAATGTCTCTTTTATATAAAGTCAAAGGGAAAATAATGTGGGCAGCGAGAGCTTTGTGGTTGTACTCTTTCACACACACACACACACACACACACACATACTTGCATATGTGGTTTATGGGGACTCTCCATAGGTGTAATGATTTTTATACTGTACAAACTGTATTTTCTATCGCCCTACACTTAAACCTAACCCTTACAGAAAACTACTGGCAATTTTTGAATTTCATAAAACACAGTTTTGTATGTTTTTTAAGCCTTTTGTTTTATGGGGACACAGGAAGTGTCCTCATAAATCATGTTTACGTTGTAGTACCCATGTCATTATACACATTTGTGTCCTCATAAACCATATATACCAGTACAGAAGTACAGAGCTTCTTACATGTTTAACTACATTTGTGAAGACGTTTTATTACTAAAGACTAAGAAACCAAACCCCAATAAGAAAAAGTTATTTTGTTTAATAAAATAAAATTATACAATGTTTAATGGCATACAATTATTTTATTTACTATATATACAATATAGTAAAGGACTTTTACTGGAGTTTATTGATTTTTTATTTGTTATTTTATTTTATGCAGATTTTGCACACTATTTTCCCCCCTAAGTAGCTACACAAAACCACAAAGACACACATATCTCTTATCTGGCTAGTTCAAAATGCCATCCAACACAAATAGCTTTATAATGAACTTTGACTTTTCAAATGTTTTATTTCAGGAATACAACAGCAAAATTTGCTCTTTGACCATGACAGTCTCTTTCCATCGTGGGGTTCAGCCTGTGGGTTTTGCTTGACAGGGTGCTGTGGTGGTGATGGAGGTATTTAGATTGAAAAAGTTCAAGACAGATCTCCTATCTACATATCATACACACACACACACACACACACTCAAGCACAGACATCCACACACTCTTGCACATACATGCACATAACCTTCTCAGTCCCACCAGGATATAGGGTGTGTGTCCTCTCAGCTGTCTGGGGGGAGGGAAAGAGACAGGTGTACATGCTATTAAATGTGAACTTGTCATTAATATAGATCAAGAAACCAACATCTGACAGAAATAATAAGAAATGGGCAAGGCAATGAGAGTGAGAGAATCAGAAACAGTAAATTGCCTACCACAGACACACTCTCAGATTAGAGTTCGAGTCTGTGGTAATCAGACAGCGGAAAACACACTCACACAACAGTGAAAGACAGACACATGCAAGGTGCCTGGGAGTATTAGACATAATCTCCTGGATTTATGATAAAACCCTGCAGGCTGATATTACAAAGAGGGCCGCTTTCAGCTAAAGAGGTGCAAAAATGACCTTCCAAAGAAATGACAGTGAAATGTAGACACTATCTAAATATAATCGGAAATGTAGCCTACTATCAACGACAGTAAAGCTTAAAATAAAGGCGAAAGACCAAAATGCTGAAGAGGTGTGAGTTTTCTGAGATACTTCGTTTTGTGGCCTTAACTATAGCGCCATCTGCTGGTCAATGACAGTAAGACAATTCTACGCTGAAAATAAATACATAAATAAATAACATTCAGGTGAAACACCTGTCAAAAGATCAACACAGAAAATTCCTTCATATTAATACAGTACGTTGTGCCCTATTACGGATCTTTTTTAGAGAGTAAAATGCATTGATGAATCAGCAAGATTTACAGTTGCTTGAGTTTATCAAGAAAACGATGAGTGGTGGTTCTTATGCAGTCAGTCAGATCAAAGACTATAGAAATCTTAGATGTGGTGAGAAAAGTTCTGTGATTTGAGTCGATTAAAATTATGCTCAAACATTTAAAAAGCACATTTTTGAAAATGTAGGCTACTACTTATTTGTGAAAATATGCCAAAGATATTTAAAGGGGTCATATGATGCGATTTCAAGTTTTCCTTTCTCTTTGGAGTGTTACAAGCTGATTGTGCATAGATGAGATCCCTGAAGTTGCAAAGACTAAAGTCTCAAAACCAAAGAGATATTCTTTATCAAAGTTAAGACTCTGCCACGCCCCCCTAAAACGGCAGGGAGGGGGGTCACATCACAGTGGAGTCAGCTGTCTTAACCGTGGCTTGTGTACTGCAAACACATACCAGCTTCATCTCTGTGTCTGTCACGCGACTCTGTTACCCTCTCGGGCTCTGTCTTTACATTTATTTTGAAAGATGAAGCTTGTGATTATGGTAAGGGGCGTTACATTTCTGATGAGTGCTTGCGGTGTTCGGCCAATCACAATGCACTGGGTCAGCTGGCCAATCAGAGCAGATTGCGCTTGTCGGAAGGAGGGACTTTGTAGAAAACGAAGCGTTTGAGAGAGGCGGGGCATAGAGGACCTACAATAATGTACAGTATTTGAAAAATTATGTGTTTTTTTAACATTAAAGCATGTCAACATATTCTGTTACACCAAATACACAAAATAATGATCTTTAAAAAAGCATCATATGACCCCTTTAATAAAAACTATAAAGTTTACCGTGAAAAAAAATTATTATTTTATTTTTGTTTGAAAATGATTAAGATTGAACAGACATTTATTCAAGGCGAGGAAAGTGTTATTACCTTATACATTACACCATGTGAATTAATTCATACTGGAAGAAATTACTATGCAAATATTTGTTTATTATTTATTTCTATTATTACTTAAACTATTTATTATATTTGAATATATGTATGTATGTATTATGCACTTCTCAATCAAATAATGTTTTAATGCATCGATCCTTCATAACAAAAATTATGACAAAAATGTTAGTTTCAATAAAAATCAATAAATTAATAATCTATTAATCTCAGTACAGTATCCCCGCTGTCCCTCCCATCACAGTGCACAATACTGTCATAAGGCAGGCCAGATGATGGTTTATATTTAGCTTTGGCACATCTGGCTGTTTTCAGTGCATATATTTTCAGAGCTTGGATCTTAATCTCTGCTGCCTGTCGTCTTCTTCAGTTCCACCTGCAGTTGTTGTCATCACATTTCGATCTTCAGCTATAGCTCTCACAAGCTGAAAATGTTTCCGGATCTGGAGGGAAAATTAAATAAAAAAATAGCATTTTATCATTGCCGTGATAACATTTTATAACTTTACTGTATTTCATTTTAAACAGCATATCAACAACAAATACTGCTTTATTAAAGGATGCCAGAAGTATTTCTCATTATTCACCAGTTGCAGCTGCTTGAAGGGGTCCTCAATATCCACAGTCTCTCTCCAGTAAGGTGCGATTATTTGATAAATTGAACGAATCCTGACCTTTATCTGAGCGTACTGGAGCTCCTCTCTTTCTGCAGTGGAACGCAATTCCTCCCGTTTCAGTTCCTGTGGAACACATCTGTAATCTTGAAAGACTATACGGAAGACAGAGGTGCCACAGTGACATCTGCGTGTCTTTTTGCACATAACCCTCTGTAAGCCTCTAAATGTGTGTGTGTTTTTACCCATTTGTGTGTTTCTGAGTGTATGTTGTCTAGCTCTGTCTGTTGCTGCTGCAGTTGTTTGGTGTAGTGCAGGAGACGAGTTTGCTGTTCCTTTATGTCCTTCATCAGTTCCAGTTTTTTGTGCTCTGCCTCTTTCTCATTAGCTTGTCTTTCTAGAATTTCCTTTCTGATGGACTGCGCTCCATGACAGTCACGGTGTCGACCGGTGTTCTCAAACTCAAATTTCATTAAAAAGGAGGAAACGAAAGAAAAAGTGTAACATTACTATACAGTATATTTTAGATATTAAAACAGGTGGAACCTGTGTAATGTATCTAGAGATGCATGCATTTTGTCTTTAAACATTAAAACACGACTCTGTATCTTTCTTGTTACCCAATCTGTCTCATCGTTCAGAAAACTGAATACCAAACCACACAGAATAAGGCTGATCTAACACCCAAAGCCTCACTCTTCAGTCAAATGAGGCAGGTGAGTCCGGGGAAAGCCTGACAGTTTCTCTGAGTAGTTTCAGTATTTTTCCCCTTTCCAGACACAAAAAAGTAGACTAGACTACTAATAGAGTCGGACTACCTTTCCAGACATCTTTGCAGTGCTCTCCTGGTGGAGTTTGGCCAGTAGTTTACGCTGGTCCAGTTGCTCTTTTTGTGCCAGCAGGGCTTCATACTGTGTCATTAGTTTCTTAATGTTCTCTTCTTTCTCTTTGATTTTAGCTTCCTCTTCCTTTGTTTTTTGTATGGCACGTAACCGTCTGGCCTCATTTTCCTTAAGGGAGAGAAAGACAAAAAAGAGGTTACCAATGATATTTGTGACCCTGGAGCACAAAACCAGTCATAAGTCACTGGGGTATATTGTAGCAATAGCCAAAAATACATTGTATGGATCAAAATTATTAATTTTTTAGATCTTTTATGCCAAAAATCATTAGGATATTAAGTAAAGATCATGTTCCATGAAGATATTTTGTAAATTTCCTACCGTAAATATATTCAAACTTCATTTTTGATTTGTAATATGCATTGCTATTCATTTGCACAACTTTAAAGGCGATTTTCTCAATATTTCTATTTTTTTGCACCCTCAGATTCCAGATTTTTAAATAGTTGTATCTAAATAATACATTTAAAAAAAAAGATAAATATAGATAAAGTAGAATTCTAATAGAATAGAAAGTGTTAGAGTTAGAGGGTCAAATAAAGGTGGAACAGATGTGTTTTTAGTGGTTTCTTGAAGATGGGTAAGGACTCAGCTGCTGGGATTGATTTGGGCAGGTCATTCCACCAAAGGTTCTTCAGGTGTTAAAGGTTCTTTATGGAACCATTTAGACAAAAAGGTTCTTCTATGGCATTGTGAAGCACCTTTATTTTTAAGAGTGTATACGGTGAAAAACTGTATTGGACATTACATGTATTGGACATAAATTTTACGGTAGTATACCGTTTTTGGAAGTGAAAAATACTGTATAATTTACAGTGAATAACCGTAAATTGACATTCCCAGCATTCCCTGCATTACATTTCAAATTTGATGTTTTTTTGTTGAAATAATTATATTTCTTCTTAGTTTTTTCTTATCAGTTTTGTATATTAGGGTTGTGTGTTACACCTAATGTTGTTAAATGAATGTTTATTGCATTATTTCAGTTTCATGTGTGTTACCATGATGCTGTTTAGCGTTTGTGTGAATGACGCTGTGCATCTTCTATATATGTATATTATTATTATTATTAAAAGCTGCTAGTGATGGGCTTTGGTTCATCATGTGACTTTCTCATCACCTCCTGCATTTGGTGGTTATCAGTGTATTACAAAGCTACAAAACAGATTTCAGTGCTTCAATAGGTTGGTATAATAACATTACATCAGTTAATGAAATTACGGTATTTAACTGTAAATTTAAGTTAAAATCTAAAACATTGCTACTGTATTTTTGACGGTAAAATTCCGGTAACCACAGCTGCCGTATTTTTACCGTAAATTTTACGGATTTTTTTTTTTACAGTGTGTGGTCTGAGAACTGCAGCTTATCGTCAATCACAACTCCAAGCTTTCTAGCTGTTTTTGAAGGAGTTATGGTTGATGAGCCTAACTGGATGGTGAAATTTGGATAAAGTGATGGGTCAGTGATACATCAATGGAAAGCTTATTTATTCAGCTTTCAGATGATGTATAAATCTCCATTTCGAAAAAATGGACCCTTATGACTGGTTTTGTGGTCCAGGGTCACGTTGAAGTCAATTGGCTCATTATCCATGTATTTGCTTTCTTTCTTTCTTTCTTTCTTTCTTTCTTTCATACAAGCACCTTTTCCTGATCTTCCAGTGCTCTGTTCACTCTCTCGTTCTCCTCGCGCGCCTCCGCAAGTAGCATCGCGCTTGTCCTCATATTCGCCGAATCCTTCTCCAAATCCTTTATACCTCTGAAATATTCAACAATCTCTGAATAGCCTACATGCCGTTCACTCTGAACCATCTCCGTCCGCACAAGCAAAGAGCTACATTTCATCGACTTCGCTGAAACTCTGAAGCCACTGGCCATAACGACGATAGGCTGCATTAATGCTTCTAACAAAAACACGGTTTGTGGTGTAAGTTAATTTAGTACTTACGATGAGAGTCGTTCTTTAAAAACCGACCGATAGTGATCCTCCGCATTGAAAGTCATCTTCTTCTTCTTTTAGCTCCGCACACCGTGGACAAACTTTCTGCGCGTGTTTTAAAACGTTTAAAAAATGCCCAAAAATGCATTCCGTTTGTTGTGGTGTTTATGATCAATTTTGCTGGTGCTGACATAATGATGTTGCTGAGTGAATGATTTTATTATTAATTTATATTTAATTTAATTTATGGTTTATATTAATTGGAATAGCATTACTGTGTCATCCAGCGTAACAATAATAATTGTGCATTTATTATTATTATTATTATTATTATTACCCTCTAACTCTAACACTTTCTATTCTATTATAATTCTACTTTATCTATATTTATCTTTTTCAGTTTTTTGTTCTTTATTAAAAAAAAATACAACAACAAAAAACAAACACTAGCTTTCTATTTTTTCTATTCTATCTACTTGTTTTTCTTTGTTTGAGTGTGTGTATATGTGTGTGTATAATATATATGTATGTGTATATATATGTATATATATATATATATATATGTATACACCTTGCTACGTGTACTGTGTTAGGCTAACCAAGACTTGTCATTTGCACTTATATATTGTTGCTCTTTTGTTAGTTTTGACTGCTTTTATTGTCCTCATTTGTAAGTCGCTTTGGATAAAAGCGTCTGCTAAATGACTAAATGTAATGTAAATGTATTATTAGCCTAATAATAAGAATAGGCCTATATTAGAACATTTATGATGCATGGTTAAATATAATCTCTATCAAATTTGTACAACTTTTTTGAGGCATATTTACAGACAAGCGGCTTTTCTTCAATTCAGATCGTAGCTACCAACATACACTTTGGTGTAAATAAACATAGGCTATGTTTCTCTATTAAATAGGCCTAGGCCTAATGGAATAACAACGTTAGACTATTTTACGATGCATAGGCCTAATGGACTTTATAAGATCATTTCAAATATTACAATAAATGTTTGAAAATATAAGCTGTATTTAGATTTTTTTTTTTTGCAAATGTATTGTGTATAGGTGTATTTGATTTTGAATGTGTATATGTGTGTCTAGACAGAGCTGGATGAAATGACACGCAGTCACGCATTAATGAATAAAATAAGGAAGATTATGGAAGAGGCTCTATACAATGCATGTTTCAAATGTACAAAAAGAATACAAAATATAGCCCTTTATTTGTGGATATTCTCACAAATTATTTTGAGGGGCTTCATCACATACAGTAGGCTAATGGCCCTCGAGATATTTCATACATAAAGGCTATGGTAAATAACATTACTGTGACTTTCGTAGATTAGCCTAATGAGATAAGTCTATTAGCTATTATATTAAATTATTAGGCTATGTTTGGCTATCCTGTTTTACACCAATGGCGTACGGTGGTGTTTTAAAATGAGGAGGCAGTTATATCATAGTATAAAAACATGGACGTAGGGTCACCCATAGATTTCCGAAGAGCGTTTTTGAAGCTCAAAAGTGGGCGGAGCCGGCCGTCGCCATCTTGACTTCGAAGCCATTTGCTTCAGATTGCGACTTTGGTGCGGGTTCACGAATCATGCGATTCAGATCGGGGCTTCGCAAATCTTTTATAAATTTTTTATTCGCTAAACAGTAGAAAACATCAAAGGCAGTACAGTTATAAAAACAAAACAAAAAGAAAGATCGTATTGTACAAAAACAATGGTTAAACTATGATTGGTGTAGAATGGTTAATTTGTGGTTTCCATGTACTTGTCTAAATAAACTCTGCCCAGCAGGCACCAGACGTCTATGTAACGTCAGGTTGACGTTGGACATGACGTTAGACAGACGTTGCATTTTGGTTGAAAATTAAAATCGGGTTGATGTCAATTTGACGTTGACTTATCATTGGATTTTGGTTACACATCCAAAAAACAACAAAATATCAACGTCAGCTGACATCGGTATTGGACATCAATTTGACATTGACATTAGACATTGAATTTACATTGAATTTTGGTCACCCGACGTCGCAACCGAAATGTAACCAAATATCAACGTCTTATGGCATTGTGTGCCTGCTGGGTGAATAGACAAAAGAGAGGTTTAGAGCCCAGATTTTTTTTAATGTGAAATTTAGCTAGCAGGAAACACAAATTAATTGTTATATTTTCTTATATTCTCTTTTGAGTACTCAAACAATTCAAAGAAAGCATCTTTAAAACAGAAAGAAAAGTATCTTACTAAAGGAGAACATACAAAAATCCGACCAAAATTTCTCTGTGGGACTGTGGGTTCATCGCCAAACAAATGAATGACAACAAAATATGTCCAAATGAAACAAGAATTTTGAACTTGGCTTAATCCGATGTTCAGATTTTTGTTCTACAAATATATGCAAATGTCTTTAATTAGCTAGATAATGCCATTTTTAAGTATAACATTTGCATATTTAAACATAGTATTTTAAATCAGAACATTTTAAACACAAATATAATGTAATACAAAATAAGTTTTGCGATTCTTGATGCGATCAGTCAGCTGGGGACGTTAGGTCTGTTTATTTTTAACCTGTTCACCTGGAGTGTCTTGCCTTCCATAACTTTCAGGCTGACTAGTGTTTCAAAGTATCCTTCCTTCCTAAAAACAATATTATAACAAAAATGTTAATCTCAATTAAAATCAACCTTTTAATCTCCATACAGCAGCTTTTGAATTTGCCTCATTTTTGAAGTTTGCATCATTGATTTGAAACAATCTCAAGTGTATAAAGCACTATAATAATAAAGGTGTTTTGAACCTGATCATTATATCATTTCTTTATTGCAGCATATGCACATTAAGCAAAATCCACTAGACAGCAAATATCACACTAATTGATGTTATGATTCTTAAAAATGAATTAATATTTTTAACCTTGAAGAATAAATTCAAAAATGTTATTAATAATGATACACTGACATGCATTCAAGGTGTAAGAAAATGTTATAACTTATAGATTATGTGCCATGTGATTTTTTTTAAAGAATGTCTTAGATGTGTGTGGTTTTAATACACATTGAAAGAAATTACTACACAAATGCTTTTATTATTTTTATTATTATTATTTGATCTACTACTACTATCAATTATCTACTAGTTTCTTACAAATATCTAAGATGTCTATCTACTACTATTATCAATTATCTGCTAATATCTACTAATATCTTTCTAATATCTAAGATGTCTATCCACAACTACTATCAATTATCTACTAATATCTTTCTAATATCTAAGATGTCTATCCACAACTACTATCAATTATCTACTAATATCTTTCTAATATCTAAGATGTCTATCCACAACTACTATCAATTATCTACTAATATCTTTCTAATATCTAAGATGTCTATCCACAACTACTATCAATTATCTACTAATATCTTTCTAATATCCAAGATGTCTATCCACAACTACTATCAATTATCTACTAATATCTTACCAATATCTAAGAGGTCTATCTACTACTATCAATTATTCACTAATATTTTACCAAAATCTAAGATGTCTATCTACTATCAATTATCTTCCTAATATCTAAGTTGCCTAAGGGTTATTGTTTTTTTTGTTTGCACAGTGGGTACTGGAGGTTTTTCTTGTCTGTGGAGGATGGCAGGGCACTGGAGAAGGCCGTGGAGGAGCTCGGAGGCAAATTATTCCACAAAGTGAGCATATAAATCCTCCTTCGTCTTCTTGGTTTCCACTGGTTCCTCTCTCTTTCTTATCTTCTTCGGAGGCTGGCTACGTGGCATCAGCTTTTTTCCGGTCTGCAATAAAGACGTGATAACTTAGCATCACACTATTGATCCACATTACAATATTGATAAGCAAGACAAAAGAATTGGATATGTATTGCTGGTTCTGTGTGCCACTCACCAGTTTCACTGAATGAGAAAGTGCTCTCTCCTGTCTTCTCTGCCTCCGTTCTTCTAATAACGCTTCACGCCTAATGCGTTTCTGTTCCTGCTCCCTGTGAAAGAGAGAAAGCAGGCAAGAGGTTTTAAAGAACCACTCAATTTCTGCAGTTTTAAGAAAGCTATAACCGCTGATGATCATCATGTCAGCTATGTATTTCTATACCTTACCTGATTTCATAATGTTTGCAAATCCGCTTTTGTATTTTGCAGAGCCTCTCAGCTGGCATGTTTTCGATCAAATCCAGAGAGTCAGAAATCCAGTCCTCCAACTGGAGCAGTATCATCAATGGATACGCAGGGCTGTTGGCCTGCTCCCCGTAGCTCGCTTGGACCTTCGCAAGCTCCTCACACAACTGTTCGGTCTTTGTCCATATCTGGTGAGACAGAAACAAAATGATGAGATCAAATGTGACCGAGATCAACTGCACAGTCTCTTATTACATTCAGATGCTTGCGAGGGTCGCTTTAAACAAGACACGTTGTGCACTTACTTTCATTCTCCTTGAGTCCTTGACATTATTTATCATCTCCACTTCTGCTTTGACTTTGTTTTTTTTCTCCTGCTCTTCTTCAATGCAGAGAGCCATGCTCTGTATCTCCTCCTCCATGCGGTCTGCATTCTTTTTACTGGAGAAAACCACACAAGACAAAACTCAGAGCGTCAAACGCTGGTACTGTGTCTTCGGGTTTCCTCAGATTAGAGACTATTAAGAAATCAATCCCATGGTTGGGTACAAGAAACTTACAGCTTTTCCTTTTCATCCTCGTAGTACTTGAGTACCTCGTTGTTTTCCTCATTTAGGGACATGCAATTCACATACTCCCACGTAAATTTTTCAAGGTCCTCTGAGCTTTGTTTGTTGCCCTCTTCCTCACGCTCTTCACGCTCCCGGTCTTCCTCCAAATGCATCTCTTCAATTTCAATCGTGTCTTGAACACGATAGATTTTTCTGTAACAGAGATGGTTATGAATAATAGGATCCGAAGCAGCATCTTCACTGTTGGGATGAGCAGGAATGGAAACGCTATAATTGTGCGTACTGACGAGACAGTGCTTACCTTAGAAGAGCTTTTTCCTTGTCTTCTAATTTTAACCTCTTCGAAAATGAATCCTGAGCCCTGAAACATGACAACATGATAATAAACACCTGGCAATCAGAAGTTTATAAATTGAAACTGCGTTATTTACGATGACCACAAAAGCATGGCTTCAAGATTAACAGTGATGTAGAAATAATTACTTTTGCTCGTTCTTCAAAGGATTGGAGTCACGGAAAGAGGCTTCATAATTGGCCCAGTCTTGTTTTGCTCCGAGCTCTATTTGGGACATTTCTCTGTACTCCATAGAAGCACGTTGGGCCCAAGTATGCAGGATCTCCATTTTATGTATTGTATCAAGCTGAGAATGGAACAGAGAAAGAAATTAGAAGAGTACAGATGAAAAACCCCATCCACACAATTTCCAAGAGTAGTGGGTATTTCATATTACATACATAATTTGAACTGGAATAAGAAAAATATACAAAATTGGCTTACTTTACAGCGACCACTTTGTAAAACCTCAGCTTTGTATGCTGAGATGGGTTGAAACACTGCCCTCCGCACGCTGAGCGGCGGAAGACAGGTTTCGCTTCGGGCCCCTGTTGGTCGCGTTCCTGAGGCGGGGCGTTCCTGTTGTCCCTCTCTAATGAACAACCTGACTTTTTCCCCTATTTTGTCCTCCCTGCATCGGAGCCCAAAGATCAGAAATTGTTCTTCAGCACTGAGACTGGATCCGTTCACCTTCTTCTGAGGCGGTGGGTGTGGATGCAATTCTGCATAACATCACATTTATGTAATGTTAGTATGGCTCTCAGGAAGGAACTTGTGTTTACTTCATACTCATACCATAGGCCTATGTTTTGAATTCAAATGTAGCAAACCGGTTTCAGACTGTTTGAGCAGCTCACCTCTGGCAAGTGAAGGACTATGGATGGTCGGAAGCTTGACAGCCTGCATTTGGCTGGAGATTGTGGTGTTTTCGCTCACAGTAATGATGTTCTGGTGAGCGCTGACGCATGTTTGGTGCATGAGCTTGCGAAATTTGTTACAGTACATTTCAGATCTAAAAGGGTAGACTGCAACAATCTGAAAAGTAAAACTGAATGATCTGAAATATTACCCAGATCAGAAAACTCTACTACTGTTTTGTGCTTGTCGAGATATGATTTAAAACTGCACTGAACAATGATCGTACACTGAATGATAATGCAGATTCACAATCAGACACTGATGTGGAATCAAGGCTTAATTCAAAATTGTACGTCGTTTCAAAACTGATCAAAAGCTGACTGAAGCAAAAATTGTATACCTACACTAAAGCGTGTATACTGAAGCAACGAGTCAAAATGAGGGTTTTGTGATCAAGGCAGGCCACAAGTTCTAAAAGCCTCCAGTGCAGTGATGTCACAGTTAGAAAGAATTCACGCTGCAGCGCCGCGGATAATTAGATTCGCAATAGAACTCTTTTTGTTTTGATTTAAACAGCTTATGTTTATATGATTGCCACAGGCAGCCCAGGAGAGTAATCTAAATTACTTGTGAAAATGTATTAACCTTCTGCCTCTGCGCTCATGCAAATACAAATACTGACCGAATCTTGTCTCTTAAATTACAAGACAACATCCTGTGCCATTCACAGCGAGTCAGTTTATACGAATATAGTTTCATTGATTTGAAAGGATATTACTGGAGTTTATTAAACATCCTTTGATTGCCTACAGTAGCCTAAGGACGTTTTGGCTCTGCTTGGCAGGTGTTAAAAACATGCAGTGTGACTATTTAATAAAGGTATAGTTTAATAAAAGTAATTCGAGAACCCACATTTCGATCGTTTGCTCTTACAATTCCAGCAACCGCTGCAAAAACATAAAATAGCAAGCACAAAACAAACAAACGCGATTTTCCGTCGCTGTAGCTATTATTTTGGACAATGTTAATTCACATCACTTTTACGTAAAATAAACCAAAATCAAATATCATACCACTAAATGTTAATACAACTTCTCAAACTTTACATTTGAGTTGGTTTATTCGGGCAGATGTACACCGAAGTTATAGCGTTCATTTGTTCTCAGGAATTTAAGAAAAACAATTAACGAACATCACATAAATCGCAGGTATAGTGTCTACATTACATTTTCTTCTTTTTGTGTGTTTTCAGAGATGAGATTAATAACATATTTTTTAATATAGCCTAGTGACCAACATATTTGCAACATAGTATCAAAAGAAGATATGAGGTATAAATGCATGTTAAATAATTGTATGGCCAATAATTATTATAATATCTAAAATAATTGTGCATTATGCAGTAAATTCAGATAGTAACACCTACTTTGATTTACCTAACAAAAGTGTTCATATTATGCAGTATTGGAGCTATTGAGGCATGCTATCACGATATACAGTATGGGATTCTGCCAGTAGACTAGCTACATTTAGGCTTAAGAAACTTTACTTGGTCTTAAAAAGGTCTTTAAAAAGTCTTACATTTACCATCATAAACCCTGAGTTCAACTTTTCAGTTGTAATCTGCCTTCTTCACTATACAGTATAGTTGACACTTGCCTCAATGTGATGTGTTAAATGTAAGGCCATGTGTGTTGAATCTGAATTTTGTATTTTTTTTTTAAAATAAGATGACTCTGGAATTTTAAGTTGGAGGACATAACCTGATTAACTGTATGCTAGATTTGTGTTTGATATGTTCGTGAAGTATCAAAAAAAGATCTGTTAATGCTAATTTTTAAGCCAATTAGATTTCACGTGAAACACCTTTTAAAGTAATTAGTGATCTCTGTAAATGAAGACTGATGATTTGTGAGCACACATTTGTTTGCTTGCCTTTGAGCCATTGCTGACCTTTCACCTCGATCCCAGAATAGAAGAGCTCATGACCCAGGAACAATGACCACTTCATTCCTGTGCGTGAGGTTTTTAGATAAAAAGATGCATTTTAAATGGACACCCTTGCATGAAAAATACATTTCAATAAAACCCAGCGAATCCATTTAATTCTCAGAACATCAACGTGCATTTTCCTGTAAATGCTGAAAACCACCAGACTGAGACTTCTGTGTTTGTTTTTCCAGAAGAGCTCATGGTGAGAGAGGCGAGTTCAGCAGAACAGCACAAGACCTCAAGGTGCGCCACATGTAGCTCTGGGGTCTGCAAGCTGGAATTCAACCCGCGTCTGTGGATGCAATTATCAGCAAACAAGACTTGCTACATTGAACGCACCAACCCAAAAGTGCAGAGAGCATCTATGATGTAAGAGTTTTGGACTGAATTAAAATAGAGTAGAATAAAGAAGCTTTTTTTTTAAATAGTTGATTTTTTATAATTGGCCATGCAAGATCAAACATTATATAGTGATGTGATTTATTTTTAATGGGGGAATAAACAAAGCAAAAT
Source organism: Sinocyclocheilus grahami (assembly GCF_001515645.1). Lineage (NCBI taxonomy): Eukaryota > Metazoa > Chordata > Actinopteri > Cypriniformes > Cyprinidae > Sinocyclocheilus > Sinocyclocheilus grahami. The sequence goes on from NW_015505408.1 coordinate 185,173, forward strand.
CTTTTTTGGCAACTAAAACTTTTCTATAATAAAAAACGTAATATTTTATTAGGCCTACTGGATACAGTAATCAAACTAATACACTAGCAGCCAAAAGTGTGGACTGAATTTGTTTCCTGCGACCTGTAGGATTATGCTTTAAATCTGTTTTGCAGACAAATATACATTGTGCTCACATAGGAATTTCTTGTCAAACTTTTTTTTTTTTTTTAACAAATGGGCTGAATAGTGAAGGACAAGCAGCCAAAAAGTGTTCAGCATGCATGGACACTCCAGTGTTGTTTAAAAAGCATCCCAGGATGCACCTCATGAAGCCGGTTGAGACAATGACTGAACTGTGCAGAGCTGGAATCTACACAAAAAGCTGTTACTTTGAAGAAGCCAAAATGTAATGCTCCACTATTATTCTAAAATGTGTAAAATAGTAATACTATTTTTAGGCACTTTTATAACATTTTATAAAATCATATTTCTTCCCCTGTTTTCAAACTTTTTAATGGTCATTTTAGGGTTTTATTTGTTATGTTGTTAGCCCTTCTGGCTATACTTATAACAGTGTTTAATGTTTGGCTCTGTTTACTTACATTGATTACATGTGTGTGTGTGTGTGTGTGATAACTCTCCCCGCACTCCCTCTCAGTTTCTTCTCCCTGCTTATTCTTAACTTAGATTTTTTACTTTACATTTATGTATAAGGCTTGCAACTTCGTTGAAACAATATCTGAACTCCATAACTGCTCTACTATTCTCGATCTCGAACAAGCAAATCACCAAACGGCATTCTGGGTTGAGCGAGCGGCACTGAGCATATTGAGTGAGCGGAGCGGAATCTTCAGAAAGGCGCTCTGCGCTCTTAAGGAAATATTACCACTCCGCTCCCCGCTCCGCTCACGCTCCGCTCCGCTCACATGCTCTGGTGTGATTACAATTCAAGACTGTTACACATGAACCTTGTGAAAGGTGTGATCTGTGAAGAGCCAGACTGCAGATGACGTCAGTGACGTGGTATAAAAGCATTAGAGACACAGACACGCTCAGAAGCTCAGCTCTGTCCTCCTCCCCTCACGCAGCATGCTGTGGACTCTCCTGTTCAGCTGCAGCTTGTATCTGCACGGCGCTCTGGTTTCTGCTCAAGGAGTTTCCAGAGGTGAGTTGACTTCTGCACGTTTGCATTCACTTACTGTGACATTCATACATATTTAAGGTTTGCACACTTCTTGCACAATGAACTTCTATTACTTGACCATGAAATGCCTGCTTTTGTTATATCTTGGACATATCCAGGACTTTAAAAATATGTTTATAACGAAATATGTTTATTAACATCTTCACTAGAAAGTGCTTTACAGAAAGGATACAATATACACTCAAACAGATTATTATTGGTCTAACTCTCTAAAGTGCACTGCAAGATTGTTCCAGAGAGAATATTCATATTTATATTTTTCTGGATTATATATAATGTCCATGTTTGCCCCTTCCTAAATGAGCAACTTTATTTTTATTCAAATATTTTTTTTTACAAAGCTCTTCCAAAGGTTTAAGCTAAGAATCTTTTAACAGATGCTGTTTGACGTGTAAGATGAGAACCTGTCATGTGGGCAGATTTTGGTATGTTTTAAAACCCGTAACAACACTGCTGAAGAGAACATTTACGTTCTATGCAGTTGCAGTGTAAAGACCAACATTTTAAGTGGCCCACCAGGCAAGATGAATAACTGATAAACTGAGCTTATGGAAGCCTGGAATGCATATGGAAAACACTGATGCCGCTAATGGAAAGAGCACACTTCCCTTCTGTTTGTCTGGACTGCCCTCTGGGGAGGGGAACCTCTGACAGAAGCCCCACCTGTTACATTTAGAACTTGGATTTTTTATTTTTTTTTATTAATTTGACCACAATCAAATATGGGGAAAAGCGAAACCTGAGCCTTACTGGGACCCTAACCGCAGCACTAGAGCTAAGAAAGAAATGCACTCAGGTTGATTTGATAATTCTAGTGTTGCTACTCCTGTGGCTCATAAAACCAGCTTCATAAATCACAACTGCAACAGTTTATCTGCTGTCATAACAACATGTTCATGAACCCATGAGATGAATCAAAATGAAGCATGCTATTTGGATTACATGTTATGGTCATGCCTAAACACAGAAAACAGGATCCAACATTAGCCCTTGCCAAGGCAACAGACTTGGACTGGGCTTTGCTATTCACAAACACACCGCATAAACAATCGAAGTGAGTGAGTTCTTGGCAAATTACTCTAATACATTTCCTAACTGATATAATGTCAGATGCTGACAAATTATCCACAGGGCCGGCAGGAAAAGTCATTATATTTTGAGCGTAGCTTTATATGCATTAATCATGAAACCGTCCTGTTGTTTGTATGTAGTTTCCAGTTCATACAGTCTTAAAGGGAAAGTTCTTCCAAAAATGAATATTCACTCTTAGGTTTTTCACTCTTGTGTCATTCCAAATCTGTATGGCTGTGTTTCTTCAGCAAAAGAAAGATATTTAGCAGATTGTCTGAGGTGTTCCAAAAATAACACTAACTGTAAAAGTATCATAAAAGTGCTTCATGCTGTAAGCCATTAGATAGCTAGAACGAATCTGAATACATTATTGCTGAAATTCTTGACTTGAAGTAAAAGGTAAGGGGAACTCAGCATGTTGCTATAAATCATCTTTCTGATTCTACATCGTTACTACAGATGGAGAGATTATCAAACAGATTAAAGGCACAAACCAGGAGCTTGCTGAAATCAAAGAACTGCTGAAACAACAGGTAAATCATCTAAAATACTGAAAAATATGGAAGAAGATGCCATTGCATGTTCTCGGGTAAAATGATTTTGTATAAAACTTCTGCTATCCACTCACACATAAAAATATTTTCATAACATTCCAGCCTGTTAAAGACCTAAAGCACATTTTAGTTCTTATACATTTTTACATAATACTGAACTCTTTGCTTTATAGATACAGGAAATTGTTTTCCTGAAGAACACAGTTATGGAGTGTGAAGCATGTGGTGAGGAATTCTAAGCTTATGATTGCATTAGATTCTTAACTGAGAGTGTTATCTGCTAAAAGTTGCATATTTTTTCTCTCATGTCTTGCTAGGCATGAGACCAGTAGATCCTATAGAGCCGTCATGTGTTCCCAACCCCTGCCATCTTGGTGTGGAATGCATAATGACTCCCAGCGGTGTGAAGTGTGGTCCGTGTCCAGAGGGCATGACAGGAAATGGAACTTACTGTACAGATGTTGATGAGGTGAGTGGGCTGTCTGAGATGAATTAGGGTGAATTCCAGTCAGAAGTGAGCATCCCTATGCCCTGCTTGTTCTATTACCATGAATGGGAGAAAGTGCAATGCGCAAATATGGTGGAACAATCCTGAAAAGTGGAATCAAGTGGAAAAGTCCCCCATTTAAGATGATCACTATTTTATATTTTATCCAATGGTATATAAAAATAATATTAAGTGAAGTACATTTTAGACACAATATTGACTTTTTTATTTTTTCGATCGTATTATTTGGTTTATTCTGCTAATGAAAATCGTTCCAAACAGAGTGACAGCAGAACTGTTGCGTATCTGATCAACATAGTGGTGTTTCGTTTCTAAATTCTAAATTAGTCGATGATTCAATGACCCATTAAAAAAAGAACATTCACTTGCTTCATTCGTGAAGGAATCAGCTGTACTGAACAAATCGTTTGAATTAACCAATCAATGATTCACTTATTAAGACAGCACTAGGTGCCACCAACTGCCAGTTTTAGTTTCATAGGTAAAGTATAATTGCATTTTTTCAACGTCATATTTCTGAATCTCATTAATTTCAATCATTAATTTTTTTCCTTTATTATGATAAGACAGATCATAGCTGACAAGAAGCTGTGGGAGAGAGAGAGGGGGGTGTGATCGGGAAAGGTCCTCCCGTTGCGATTTGAAATCGGGACACCCATAGTGCATAGACGCTGTATGTCGGCGCGCTGCCCACAAGGCTATCAGCACCAACAATAACACTTTAGTTTGATAATCCACATTCTACTTCATGCAACTATATGTAACTGTTAGTCTGGTAATAGTCTAATGAGAGTCTAGTGAGAGTTAATTGACATTAATTGATAGTTGCAAAGGTACTTATTGTAAAAGTGGACTATGGAAAAAGTGTAATCCTTGTGTATTTGGTTTTAGCGGAATAGATCTGCTATGCTGCTGCTGCAGAGCAAGTACCGAGACTTGCTACTGCCAATAAATCCCCAACATGCTGCTGTGAGCATGTAAGAAATATTGCTGCTGCAAATATAACATACATGAAATAACCCCCATATAGCATACATGAATCACCTCATAGCAGATCTATACAGGTGGAGCTGGGGAAGGTGGAGGGTTTCTGAAGCAAGCTGGGACTGCTACGGCAAGCACTAGTCATATATTTGAATGTTGTGCAGCGAGCTCATTGGCTACCGATACAGGAGAGAACCAGTCAGCTGTGCCATGTGATAATGATGTCATTAGGTCAGATTGAGATAGACCTATCGGACTGTGCCATCTAGAGTTTCATGCCAGAACTCTGTATTTTACTGTGGACTAAGATTTTTGTTCTCTACTGTTTCTTTGCTGTGTACAGTGTGCTGTAATGCCATGTCACATGGGGGTGAGATGCATTAACACGTCACCTGGTTTTCGCTGTGGCCCCTGTCCTGCTGGGTACATGGGCCCCCAGGTGCAGGGGGTGGGACTTGCCTATGCATCTGCCAATAAACAGGTATAATTTTTAAATGGGAATCTTTTAATTCAAATACAAGCAATCAATGGATAAAATGTTTGAAATTGAATGTAAATGCTTATATGCAGGTGTGCAAAGACATTAATGAGTGTGAGAACTCAAATGGAGGCTGCGTGGAGAACTCCAACTGTATCAACACACCAGTGAGTGATGCATTATGCTCTGTTAGTCGCAGAACCAGAGCACCATCTGTTCTGGTTCGCAAACCAAAAAATGGCTCAGTTCTGATACACTGTAAAAAGGGACTTCTGCCAGTAGTAGCAGTACCTTACCCTAAAATAAATTTTATAACTGAATGAGGTCATATTAAGGAATAGTTTGGCTTGAATAAAACCAGTTAATTTAGATAATAAAACCAGTTAATTTAGTCTTGATTTTAACTTAAAATCGGCCTTAAATCTGGCCTCTATCTTCAGCCTTAGGCAGATGCTAACATGGGCAGCTTGCATTATATGCCCTTATCCTTAAAACTATGAGCATAACTGTGTAAGATAACAAAAAAAGAACCAAGACTGAATGAAATACTGATTACAGATTTGATATTATGTTGGATCAACACACCATAAAATGGTCTACAACATTTGAGAAATGGATTCATATAAGTCAGTTGGAACATCATTCTTTCCATTCTCCTTGTTTATGTGAGTCATTGTGTGTCCATGGCAGGGCTCTTTTCGCTGTGGCCACTGCAAGACTGGTTTTGTTGGGGATCAGGTGAAAGGCTGCAAACCTGAGCGGGCCTGTGGTAATGGTCAGCCCAATCCTTGCCATGCCAGTGCAGAATGCATTGTTCACCGTGATGGACAGATTGAATGCGCAGTAAGTCAATGATCATACAGTATTTCACACATGAACCACATGATCTACATGGTCAAACTGATATAATCTGTTTTAGTGTGGAGTTGGATGGGCTGGGAATGGATACTTATGTGGAACGGACACTGATATTGATGGCTTCCCTGATGAAAAACTGGAATGTCTGGAAAGAAACTGTGCAAAGGTAAAACATAAAAACAAGTATTACGAATGAAAAAGTACTAAAACATTCTCTCAGTGGTGAGATCTCAATAAAACGGTTTTCTAGGACAACTGCCTCACCGTTCCAAACTCTGGGCAAGAGGATGCAGACAAGGATAAAATCGGTGATGCATGTGATGACGACGCAGATGGAGATGGGATATTAAACACAGAGGTCAGAGGTCACAACACCACCTTAATTAAAGGCAGTGTTATAATATCACCATATATTAGTAATCAAAATCCTGAATGTGAAGTGCACAGGAGACTCGACTCCTTTTCCTTGTCTTCTCTATATACGATATGTGTGGTGGAAAAAGAAAGGTCTTAGAAGGAAATCTTAGAAGGTTGCTTCCTACCTTTTGGAATAGACTTTATGGTGGGATTATGATCAATGCTGTCCAGGGAGGCAGCTCACTAAGATATTAAGAACTAGGGGTGGGCGATATAACCAAAATCTTATATCAGGATATGAGTAATTTTATTTCACTTTACGATATATATCACAATATAGTTATTTTTGCTTCAAATAAGGTCTTTAAGATATCAACATTTTTGATACCATAGAAATTTCATAATTCTTGTCATCCGTGTCAATATCACAAAAAACTAATACTAGCCTAAATTAAAAAAAAAAAAACTCACTGAAGACAAGTAAACAGTCAGCGATTACATAAGAGTAAGAAACTAATTACAAGCAATAGGACAAAAAACTACAGTAGAACAAATAACTAAGAAATTATTCATACATTGTGTAAAGTAATCGAATGAATAAAAACACTGCATATTCTTCACTGAGTAAATTAAATAAATATTTCTTCTTATTAAAGTTACAAAAGTGATTTAGTCAAGAGCAGTGAGAGAGTTTCTGTCTTTTGCTGTTTGATTAACATGAATGATAGACAGCAGGAATATTAGACTGCTGTCACTTTAAGCGCTGCCCGGATCCAATATACTGTTACACATGTTTTTTTTCTCAGCTGTTTGCTTTCACTTAAGACCTAAATTATTGTGTTTACAAGGATGCTTGCAAAGACGGGCATTTTGACCATTCAAGGCTTATAAAGTGGCAAAATTAACTCTGTTCAATACTCTGTTGCGCTCTATGAGCACTGTCTTCACGTGCGGTCACCTCTCCGACATCGCTCTCAGACAGTGCACGCATATAGCAAAATTAGTTCTTTTTTACTGCTGATTGCATTCCAACAGCTTAAAATCACTTGTTTTTAAACCGCAATGCTTAAAATGCGTGCAAACGATATGTTTACGTGACCATACAGCACAGCAACTTCACGAGAGCGTGTAACCGCGATAGAGACGATAGTCCAAAATCTCTACCGGTTGACAAATTTCTACCGGTTAATCATGTCTACCAGTATTCTTACTCATGATATTCTTACCGATTACTTCTCTGATAGGACAACTGTGTGCTAGTCCCCAACGTCAATCAGAAGAACATTGATCAGGATGATTATGGAGATGCTTGTGATAATTGCCGTCAGGTAAAAAACAATGACCAGAAGGACACCGATAGCGATGGCCAGGGTGATGAATGTGATGATGACATTGATGGGGATGGTAAGTCTTCAGATAGGAAACATCATTAGGGTAATATGAACATTTGCATTGGTCAAACTGAGATGTTGTGTTTTGCTTTTCAGGAATCAAAAACGATAAAGATAATTGCAAAAAGGTGCCAAACCATGACCAGAAAGATAGAGACGGTGATAATGTTGGTGATGCTTGCGACAGCTGTCCCTACGTCCGCAACCCTGATCAGGTCTGATTAACACCCTATGCTCTCTAACTCTGAAGGTGATGGAGATGGACTCAAACTAAGAAATTGAGGCATTACGTAAGCCATAATTCTCCTTCTTTCTGCCACAGATGGATGTGGATAATGACTTGATTGGCGATCCTTGTGACACTAACAAAGATAGGTATTACATCACTCCAATTGGTGATTTTCATTGCTCACACCCCATAATGAGTACGTTCAATCTGATGCTTTGGTTTCTATCATCAGTGATGGAGATGGGCATCAGGACTCTCGAGACAACTGTCCTGCAGTTATCAACAGCTCCCAGCTGGACACGGACAAGGATGGCATTGGAGATGAATGTGATGATGATGATGACAACGATGGCATTCCCGATCTCCTTCCACCCGGTCCGGACAACTGCCGTCTGGTTCCAAACCCACTGCAGGAGGACTTAGATGGTCAGGCTTTAATGTTTGGAAACTTCACTTTACATCAAACTGTTGATCTTAAAGGGTTAATTCACCCAAAAATGAAAATTCTGTCATTAATTACTCACCCTCGTGTTGTTCCAAACCCGTAAGACCTTCGTTCATCTTCGGAACACAATTTAAGATATTTTTGATGAAATCTGAGGGCTCTCTGTCCCTCCCATAGACAGCAAGGTAACTACCACGTTCAAGGTCCAGAAAAGTACCAAGATGATTGACAAAGTAGTCCGTGTGACATCAGTGATTCAACTGTAAAGTTACGAAGCTACGTGAACGACTTTATTCCACATTTTCGTCTCTACTGCGTCACTAGTGGACGTGCGTTCACGACAGTATCATCACGCGTCCACTAGTGACACAGTAGAGACGAAAATGTGGAATAAAATCGATATTTTAGTTTTCTTTGCACAAAAAAGTATTCTCGTAGCTTCGTAACTTTACAGTTGAACCACTGATGTCACACGGACTACTTTGTGGATCATCTTGGTACTTTTCTGAACCTTGAACGTGGTAGTTACCTTGCGGTCTATGGGAGGGTCAGAGAGCCCTCAGATTTCATCAAAAATATCTTAAATTGTGTTCCGAAGATGAACGAAGGTCTTACGGGCTTGGAACAACACGAGGGTGAGTAATTAATGACAGAAGTTTTTGGGTGAACTAACCCTTTAATCTCATTATTCTTAATAAAATAATGTCCTGTTCAAAATACAAGCTTGTGCAGTGATTTGGAATATGGAATTCTGGTGTCCCAACCAGGCTTCTTAACTAGTTTAACCGAGAAGACTTGATCAATCTTGACCAACTCCTAACCAGCAAGGAAATTCATTCGGATCTAATTTGTTCTTTTCTGCTTGGAAACGGATCTTTAGTCATTTTCTGATCTTGTTGTCAAATCAGTCATCCGCTTCATTTTCTTGACTTTTGGTTTACAGGTGATGGGATTGGCAACGTTTGTGAGAATGACTTTGACAATGACACATTTAGTGACATCATTGATGTTTGTCCTGAGAACAGTGAGGTGACTCTCACTGACTTCAGAACCTATCAGACTGTGGTTCTGGATCCAGAAGGAGATGCGCAGATCGATCCAAACTGGGTGGTGCTCAATCAGGTCTGTCCGCTTCTTTCTGCCTCATGGAGATTTTGCACCCAAAGTTCTCACAGTATAAACTTTACCAAGGAATGCTCATCTTTTTCAACAGGGAAGAGAGATTGTTCAGACCATGAACAGTGATCCTGGACTGGCTGTAGGTAAAAGACTATAGTTGGGTTTCCATCCAAAGTTGTAAATTTAACTTGTGCGCAAAATTGAAATATTACATAAAACATTTGCAAATAAAGCATCGTTTCCATCCAAGAGAACAAAATCGTCACTTCCTGATAAACTGGCACTAAATATCAGTAAGAAAAGTGGTTCTATGAAGGTCAGCAGATGGTAGCAGATACAGGAATTATCATCGACACAACCATGAGAGGAGGCAGACTGGGAGTATTTTGCTTCTCCCAGGAGAACATCATCTGGGCCAACCTGCGCTACAGATGCAATGGTCAGTTATTTTAATGAAATACCTTTTGCATACATTAAAAATGGAAACAAATGTACACTCCCTCAAAGAGCTTAGCGTCAGGCCTTCTAATTTTCATGTAATATGAACTCCCAACATTCAAAGTTCTACACATCCTCGGCCACTTCTGTGTTCATTTATTTTGGCTCATTTGAAAATACACTATATGGACAAAAGTATTGGGAGACATACTGCTTAATTATTGAATTCAGGTGTTTCAATCAGACCCATTTCCACAGAAGTATAAAATCAATTACCTAGCTATGCAGTCTGTATTTACAAACATTTGTGGAAAAAATGGGTCATTCTCAAAGTTCTATGAAGGTCAGCAGATGGTAGCAGATACAGGAATTATCATCGACACAACCATGAGAGGAGGCAGACTGGGAGTATTTTGCTTCTCCCAGGAGAACATCATCTGGGCCAACCTGCGCTACAGATGCAATGGTCAGTTATTTGAATGAAATACCTTTTGCATACATTAAAAATGGAAACAAGTGTACACTCACTCAAAGAGCTTAGCGTCAGGCCTTCTAATTTTCATGTAATATGAACTCCCAATATTCAAAGTTCTACACATCCTCGGCCACTTGTGTGTTCATTTATTTTGGCTCATTTGAAAATACACTATATGGACAAAAGTATTGGGAGACATACCGCTTAATTATTAAATTCAGGTGTTTCAATCAGACCCATTTCCACAGATGTATAAAATGAATCACCTAGCTATGCAGTCTGTATTTACAAACATTTGTGGAAAAAATGGGTCATTCTCAAGAGCTCAGTAAATTCAAGCTTGGTATGCCACCATTGCGATAAGCCAGTTTGTGAAATTAAACCCCTGCTAGATATTCCACGGTCAACTGTAAGTGGTATTATTGGAAAGCAGAAGCATTTAGGAAAGGCAGAAGCTCAGCCATGAAGCAGAAGACCATGTAAAGTTGCAGAGCAGGGTCAACGAGTGCATATGCTGCTTCCATAGCTGAAGCAAAACTCGCCGCAAAAACTGTATGGTGGGAGATTAATGTAACGGATTTCAATGGCAGAGCAGCTACATGCAAGCATCACATCACCAAGCGTCAGATAGAGTGGTGTAAAACACACCACCACTGGACTCTGGAGCAGTGGAAACCTGTTCTGTGATGAGTGACGAAGTGCTTAATTATTGAATTCAGGTGTTTCAATCAGACCCATTTCCACAGATGTATAAAATGAATCACCTAGCTATGCAGTCTGTATTTACAAACATTTGTGGAAAAAATGGGTCATTCTCAAGAGCTCAGTAAATTCAAGCTTGGTATGCCACCATTGCGATAAGCCAGTTTGTGAAATTTCACCTCTGCTAGATATTCCACGGTCAACTGTAAGTGGTATTATTGGAAAGTAGAAGCATTTAGGAAAGGCAGAAGCTCAGCCATGAAGCAGAAGACCATGTAAAGTTGCAGAGCAGGGTCAACGAGTGCATATGCTGCTTCCATAGCTGAAGAGTTACAAACTCGCCACAAAAACTGTGTGGTGGGAGATTAATGTAACGGATTTCAATGGCAGAGCAGCTACATGCAAGCATCACATCACCAAGCGTCAGATAGAGTGGTGTAAAACACACCACCACTGGACTCTGGAGCAGTGGAAACCTGTTCTGTGATGAGTGACGAAGTCAGATGGGCGAGTCTGGGTTTGGCCGATGCCAGGTGAATGTCACCTGCCTGACTACATTGTGCTGACTGTTAAGTTTGATGAAGAGGGATAGTTTGGTGGCTGTTTTTTAGGGGTTGGACTAGGCTCCTTACGTCCATTGAAGGGAAATCTTGATTCTGTAGCGTACTAAGACATTTGCTCAACTGACCCTTATGACTGGTTTTGTGGTCCAGGGCCACATATTGAAGTCTATTGCTGTGTCCCAACATGCATACTATCTGTCCTAAATAGCATTCGAAAATAGAATCAGTGTGCCCCAAATCGTAGTGTGTTGAAATGAGTATGCCAAAGATTCACAGATGTTCTACTATACTTCCAGTTAGAATTCGAAGTGCATATCGATGCATACTCTAATGGCTAATATTGCCTGCAACACATTGCAACACACATAAAAGTGTTAAAAAACTACAAATATGGTGGATATGTGAGAAGGATAGACAGGTAGAGAAAGGGGTTTGAGTGATAATCAATGTCTAACCTGATGAAAAAGTATTTATTTTGTTATCCATGTTATATTTAATCTGCAGCAACATTGTGAACTTTTCTAATGATATGTTTGTTCATTAACTTTTAAATGCATCATTATGCAAACACGTGTTAAAGTTATTCGAAAATAGAATCAGTGTGCCCCAAATCGTAGTGTGTTGAAATGAGTATGCCAAAGATTCACAGATGTTCTACTATACTTCCAGTTAGAATTCGAAGTGCATATCGATGCATACTCTAATGGCTAATATTGCCTGCAACACATTGCAACACACATAAAAGTGTTAAAAAACTAGATAGGATAGACAGGTAGAGAAAGGGGTTTGAGTGTAATCAATGTCTAACCTGATGAAAAAGTATTTATTTTGTTATCCATGTTATATTTAATCTGCAGCAACATTGTGAACTTTTCTAATGATATGTTTGTTCATTAACTTTTAAATGCATCATTATGCAAACACGTGTTAAAGTTACGATGAAGAAATATGTCCCAAAGCTATACTAATCTGCTACATACTCAAAAGTATGTACTTTTTCTTCACAAAAAGAGTACATACATTTAGAGCATAGTATAAGAAGGTGAATTGGGATGCAGCTTATGTATTTAGAATGCAAAACTCCTTGTTGGCGTAATGGTCATGTGTCCCAGTAGTTTTGTTCATATAGTGTACTTCAAGCTGCCAATAGGAGTATAGTACTCCCAGATCTGTTGAAAACAAGTTATCATGAAATGGAAATTCTATTTATATTCTGCTTTATTGATACACATTCCAGGTCTTTTAGCATGATTCACTGGAGCATGTTATTCCAAATTTATGACAGAAAGTAATAATTTCACAATCCATCTTCTTCCGGTGGCCTCGCTTTTCACGATCCACTTCCCAATAGATTTTCTTTGAACTTCATATAGATGATAAAGAATTTTCTCTTGAAGTCAGCGCAGAATAAACCTCATCTGGAGCTGCTCATTTTTGTCTTTTATCTAAATGAAATATATTACGAGCATACAAAATTCACAGTCACATCTGAGGAGAGAATTAATAAATCAGCTGTCTTGTATTTGTTCTTTTTTTGTGCAGATACAATCCCCGAGGACTTTGAGACATTCAGAAGCCAGCAAATCCAGCTTTTTTGAACCCAATCTCAACAGTTCTTTTTTACAAGATTAATGAATGTGAGTTGTATATTTCTGTCATGTGTGTCATATTATATACTCCATTTTTTTATACTTTGTGAACAGTAGAGCTTTAAGTAACCCCCTAATGACAGACATAAATTAATGGCACTGCATTAGCACTGAGAATTTAAATATATATATATGTATTTTAAAAACACGTACAGAAATACAGGTTACAAAATATAAATGATATAACAAGAAGGCTCTGATATATGCAGCTGAGACATCATGCACATCCATATTTAGTTTTTTTTTTCTGAGAAAGGAAAAGGACCAGCAAAACAACAAAGACGAAATCAGTTCCTTCTACAATCAGTTACCACAAATAGGAGACAAAGATGACCACACCAGCACAGCGACTATAGAACTGGGACAGAATAAAAGCTCTAGACAACCACAAATTATATGTCCTAATATACCGTTAACTCCAATAAAGAGCGAGCACTGTTAATGCTCACGAAATGAGAGATCACAAAGATTCGATGCACATTCTGTAACCTAACACTCTCACGAGTGCTTCGTTTACAGTGTCTTTTAATACGTATTAAACCTGCCTTAAGTGAGATGACAGTTGGCGAAATAAAAAGTATATCATCTTTACAGAAAGAAGTCCATGTAGATAGCACTTAGTTTATGCTAATGCTATGATTTAAGGGGAAGGGTTCCTCTATCCTATGGGTCACTATCGGTACGTTTATCAAGAAATACATCCCATCTAGTCAGCTACGTACTTAATGGTACGGACATGGTAATCATGGTCACTAACTGCTCAGCAGTTCTATTAAGGCTTAAAGGGGAATTTACGCTAAAGGGGGTTTGCTCTCACACGAATAATCAGGACACAAATGAACATAAGTGCTAAAACCGCTCCAGTTTGGCTGCATGCCGCATGTGCATCAACAACAGATTATTTGTCCAATAAACACATGCAGTCTGCCCACATCTCCTAATGTTTCACAGGTTAAAGCAACAAACAGACTGAGCCCTTTTTTCGGTTTGCATTGGGAAGTCACATATACATATATACGCTTCCAGAATTGTTTTCCCTCTGAATTATCAGTGCAATACAGAAAACGGTTCACAAAGAACACCTTCACGATAAACCGGGGTGGGGGGAACGCATGTACAGGGTCGAACAGTCGGCATTCTCAGAAGGTGAAACAGTCCAAGTTTCATGAGCAAAGCTGCGGCTGAAGTTTCCAGAAGCAGCAGCCAGAAGATTTAGAAGAAATGCACAAACATCAGTATGAAAGCTGCCGTATCTTTGAGATTTCTGACAGGATTTCAGATGGAAACCCAAGATGCAAGGGCCGAGCAAATCGACAGGGCGGGGGAATGACCCAACTGAAGATATCAAACATGCTACAGTCGAGATGAGCGGCAAAATGCTACCGTGACCGAAAACGAACAGAAACGTAACAGATCAGGAGAAAAAAACAATAGTGCTTTGGTCAAGCATTGTCAAGCAGGTCATTTGGTGTAATGCACTATCAGAACACGGAGCCCCATAAATACATTCTGTTTCTAAACATGATCATAGACGTGGTAAAATGACACCACTAGCATTAACTAATACATGCACTGTGTCTCGGGGGTCTACATTGGTTTATGTGCAGTGAATCTTTTTACTGGAATCAGCCAAGTTAATGAAGACTTCATACCAAAAAGCTAACGAAGAGCTTGTTCTAAAGGTTTTTCTCATTTTGACATGCAGTCGTCATATTCCAGTGATAAGCTTTATGTACACTATTTTCAGGAGAGAAACGCGCTCATGGTAAAACATATGAAAACACCATTCTGAATGGCACAGTTTGAAGAAGAAAAACTAAAGCGAGTATTGCAGTTTTTGTAACTTCTAAATAAACTACAGTGTATCCACCATCTGAGCCAATCCCTATTTCTCAGCCCTAAATATACTATTCATATTCAACCAGAAATATTCCAGATTGTTGGTTGATTAATGCTTTTAGATTGCATAGGAATCACAAATTGTATTTGCACAGTTTTAAGAGTTATTATTTCCTTCAAGGACCGAGATGACCAAAATGTATCTGGCTGAACCAAAATTACTAAAACTTTAGCAGGAAACATCTTGTTCAATTGCCAAAAACTTCACCTTGCTCTTCATCCCCTGTATTATAAACATGTTGTTTTTAGACTGACAAGTTAGATACAGTGGGGTCCAAAAAAAAAAAAAATTATATATATATGGGATTGGCATGAGAATGTACATGACAATGTTAATGTATTTGGTCTTGGCGGAATAGATCTGCTATGCTGCTGCTGCTGCAGAGCAAGTACCGAGACTTGATACTGCCAATACATCCACAACATGTTGCTGTGAGCATGTAAGAAATATTGCTGCTGCAAATATAACATACATGAAATAACCCCCATATAGCATACATGAATCACCTTGTAGCAGATCTATACAGGTGGAGCTGGGGAAGGTGGAGGATTTCTGAAGCAACTGCACTGCTACGGCAAGCACTAGTCATATATTTGAATGTTGTGCAGCGAGCTCATTGGCTGCCGATACAGGAGAGAACCAATCAGCTGTGCCATGTGATAATGATGTCATTAGGTCAGATTGAGTTAGACCTATCGGACTGCGCCATCTAGAGTTTCATGCCAGAACTCTGTGTATATTCTGTGGAGGCTTGTTTTCGCCATGGGATAAAAAATAAAAAAGGTAATTGTGATTTTTTTATCTCACTATTTTGACTTTTTTCTCGCAGGATCATGTTTACATATTGCAATTGTAAGATAACATCTTGCAACTTTTTTTTTTTTTTTTGCTAACTAAAAAGTCAGAATCATGAGATATAAATTAATTAATTCATTCATTACATTTATATAGTGCTTTTCTAGGCACTCAAAGCGCTTTACATTGTCAGGGGATATCTCCTCATCCACCACCAGTGTGCAGCATCCACCTGGATGAACTCATAATTGCA
This sequence comes from Sinocyclocheilus grahami, assembly GCF_001515645.1. NCBI lineage: Eukaryota > Metazoa > Chordata > Actinopteri > Cypriniformes > Cyprinidae > Sinocyclocheilus > Sinocyclocheilus grahami. The sequence goes on from NW_015505408.1 coordinate 201,128, forward strand.
TGAAAAATTGTGAGATTAAGTCAAAATTAACTTTTTTTTTTCTTTTTATTCCATGGCAGAAACAAGCCTCTACAATTATCAATGCACCAGTTTAACGAAAAATAAAATAAAGAAATAAATATCAAAATTCACATTTGAATCCTAATATATCTTTCTTATCATTCCCTTTGCTTCATTGATTTGAACGCTTTTCACTCCAGGTTTGAACCAAAAAGCTGTGTTTTTTGGACCCCACTGTATACAGTATAGAGATCATAACTGCGTCACTGAATTGTAAATGAGTGATTCCTTAGTTCCTTCCTATAGCACTCGAGGGGAAAAACACATCACTTGATCAAGGTGCGACAGGGCTTGAACATACGCATGGGAATGACAAACACAAACTCCCATAAACAGCACAGAATAAGGAGCATTACTCTCCCCAAGCCAGATGACTGACATCAGCTTCACAACAGAACCTTGAGTTAAGTTTGGCAGTACAAGTACAAACTACACAGCATTCGATACTAAACAAAATGGCATTGTTAAAACAAAAATATCGAGAGGGACGATTAGAAAAACACATTAAAAGTTAAAAACAGCATTTTGTTCATGTAAGGCAAAATCAGGTCCTCTCACAGTGAAGTGTTCAGCAGGTTTCTGCAGCAGCTCGAGGGTCACATATTTACTGACCACCGTTGAAGCGTACATTTCAGCCATAACATTCAAATAAATAACGTATGCGTACAGAAAGTCACGCGACAGTCCACAAAAACACCAAAAGATGGGTCACATTTCTATTTAGAGACTGCTGTCCTCCTGCAAGAAACTTGATACCGAAAGAATGAAACCGATCGTGACATCTTGAGATGTTTGGATGATACAAAAAATGCTAGCAAAACGAATCGTCATGGAAGCCATTTTGTAAAAGCAAACTTTATGCCTTCCGGCGTACAATGAGCAACGCTCCCTTAAACCCTTGATACACAACCTGGGGGAGTAGTGCTCCTTACATAAATATGATTAAATAATATATATTTAGATCTGTAATTAAAAAAATAATTATAATAAATACAATCGAAACAAATATGTCGATTTCACACACATCATCACACAGATGGATATTTCTTCAAAGACATGGCATAGTTATGCAAACATTAAAAAATAGATGAAATTTGGAAATGTAAATACGAATAAACATAGGATGATCCATGAAATCAAAAGGATAAACAACTAAAAAGGAATAAATAGAAACCGCGCATTGGCGACTAGCCAAACCATGAATACGTGAAGAGAGTGGATGGTGGATGGTATTGCGCATTGGAAACTATCCAGTGTGGATACAGCACTTCCACCTCCACCACCCCCCCCAAACCCTGGCCGCCGCCTCCACCGGCCCCTGGCCACGAGCGGTTTGGCAGCATGCTGTTACGTAGGTGGTTGGGGGGACGTGGACGGCCACTGACCAGATGGTGAACAGAGACGCCATGCAGAGGAATGTCTGGCTTCGAAGTGCATTCACAGCTTCACAGTCGATCCATGCGGAACGTGTCCTCCGTGGCCGGGTCGGCGAGAACCATATCCGGGTCGTTGAGCATGTGCAGTCCGTCCAGTGTCAAGGGGTCAATCTTCAACTCGTCCAACGGGAACTGAGAGTCCGCGTCAAAGCTGACGTCACCAACGCTGGCCAACGAGCTGGTGAGTTCTTTGGAGAGACTCGGCGGAGATTCTCCCGTTACTAATGTGAGACAAATCAAACTGTCAGCTGAAATGCTTACTCCTGGGAACCAGTGTTGGGAAGGCTACTTTGCAAATGTAATAGGTTACAGATTACAAGTTACCTTATTTAAAATGTAATAAGTATTGTAACTATTTCGATTACTTGATTAAAGTAATGTAACTGTAAAAAAGTAATGTAATGTAATGCGTTGTGATACTCTCTCCACAATGGCAGCGCACCGCTGCAGATGAAATGAGGAGGAGAAGAGTTGTTGAATAAAGTTGCTCTTTTTGTTTTCTTTGCGCACAAAGTATTCTCGTAGCTTTGTAAACTTACAGTTGAACCGCTGACGTCACATGGACTATTTTACAGATGTCCTTGCAACGTTTTTGTGCATTGATCGTGGTAGTTGTGTTGCTGTCTATGGAGGGTCTGAGAGCTCTCGGATTTCATCAAATATATCTATGAAGGTCTTACGGGTTTGGAACAACATGAGGGTGAGTAATTAATGACAGAATTTTCATTTTTGGGTGAACTAACCCTTTAAGCAAAGTGATATCTAGTTATGATAGCTAGCTACTAGCAAGTGAAGTGTTGGTCATGTTATCTAAGTGCAATTAGAATATAACTAGTTACTGATAAACATTAATAAAGCTGGCTACATAAAAATACCATTATTATATGTAAGCAATTAGGTACTCAAGGCCGTGCTGTAACGTGAATAAATCACGGCTGAAGGGCGTTGTTAGGCACGACACGAAGCAGAGTGTTTTTGTTTGTGTTTTTGGGGAAACATGTAATGAAAAAAGAAGTGTAATAATGGGAGTAATAATTGACAAGATTTTCATAATAATATATAATATTTCATAGAAATATTTTAATATATTTTCTTTCCCTATTCATTGGTTGTGTCTCCCAAAATGCGTAATAAACATGCTTTTAGTCCCGGTGTCCTCATATGAGGACATGTATGAAATCAACGTCCTGTTTCGTAACAGAAAGTCATATTTTGATTTGAAACCCCATAACATTTTCCCGAGATGTTGATTTATGACACACAGTTTAAAAATTTGATTTAAATGATAATTACAAAAAAAATCATATTTCCATAAGTGTGTCACTAAACTAAAATCAGACATTTTTGAAGACCAAGGAGAGGGATTGGTCATAGTGAAATATCCAAGCATTTAGTATCTCTGAAAAGCCCTGAATGTGCTCTGTACAGGACATCTAGACTTAAAACTGTGGCATGTATAGTCTCAGAGAAATTCACTAAAATATAATGTCCTCATATGAGGATGCAGGCTACACAAACTAGAAATTTAAGTGAAATCCTGTTGGAATAATTAACAAGTATGCTTATTGTGTGGGGGCGCTAAAGGACCTGGATAATGGATAGACCCCAAAAAGGTTGTGAGGCACAGGTATAGATATTAAAGACCCTCAGTGCAATTATAAATGCACCTCTCTGACATCTCTTGGAAAGACATTTGTATAGAGAAGTTGATGTTGAAGCGAAAGACACACAATACCTGTGAGAATGATGTTGGGGATGTTGCCATGGCTACTGTAACCGAGCTGCAGCGCGTCCTGCTGACCGCCGTGGCTCCCGGTTAGACCCATCATGGCTGCTTGTGTGTAGTTCAGCGTTGAACAGTGACTAGAGCCGCCCGGATTCTCCATCATGTTCATGTTGAACTGCTCCAGCTTCTCCATCAGCATGAGAGAGTTTTAAAGTCATTTGAACAATAAATTAAATAAAAAAATTTTAACATATATTATACAATTGTAACATGTTATACATACATACGTACATTCATACATACATATTTATTTATTCATTCATTCATACAGGCCATGAAACTAAGTGCATTACTTCTTAAAAATACAGCAGAACAACTTGGTAAAACACATCTAATAGCAATTTTAGTGATTTCTTTTATGCATTTATTATTATTAATATAATTTAATCAAATTATAAAAATAAAATCAATAAAGAAATATTACTGTAATACTACTAAACTGTATATACATAATATGCACATGTACATAAAGCACATGTACCTGGTTTGAAAGGGCATTGGTCTGTCTGGATGGAAGTTGCTGATCATAAAATGAATCTCCAAAGATGCTTCCAACCACCTGAATATGCTGTAAAGACACACATTATGAGCAATACATCTGAAGAAAATTAGCCACATACTGAATACTACTACTGATCAAAAGTTTGGAATAGTTATAATTTTTCAATGTTTTTAAAATAAGTCTCTTGTGCTCACCAAGGCTGAATTGATTTAATCCAAAATACAGTAAAAACAGCAATATTGTGAAATATTATTACAATTTAATTTGACAATTTTCTATTTGAATGTATTTTAAAATATAATGTATTCCTGTGATGCGCAGCTGAATTTTCAGTATCATTACTCCAGTCTTCAGTGTCACATGATTCTTCAGAAATCATACTAATATGCTGATTTGCTGCTCATTTCCCATTATTATCAATGTTGAAAACAGCTGCACTGCTTAATATTTTGTAGAAACCCTGATGTGCTATTCAAAAGTTTAGTCTAAGATTTTTAGATTTTTTCTAAAGATTTTTGAAAAATGAATACTTTTATTCAGCAAGGACACATTGAATTGATCAAAATAAATCATTTATATTGTTAAAATGATGTCTATTTCAAATTAACATTGTATTCATCAAACAATCCTTTATCATGATTTCCACAAAAATGTTAGAAATATATTTCAACAAAGAAAATAATAAGATATGTTTCTTGAGCAGCAAATTAGAATAATTTCTGAAGATCATGTGACACTGAAGATTGGAGTAATGATGCTTTGCATCACAAAAATTGTACATATATTTTTAAGCAGATATCAGTTCTTTTTTTAATCAATTAAAATCAGTCTTGGTGAGCATAAGGGAAAATCTTTCTTTCCAAACATTTGTCCGGTAGTGTATGAAAGACTACAAAGTGAGTGTAAGAATGAAACCATAGAAGTGTTATGCTTACTTGTGGTGAGCCGCCGGGTGAGAAGCCCTGATTGGACACTGGAGACGAGGGTGACTGATTGGCTGAAGAGCCGGTCTGACTGCGGTACTGTTGGGAGAAAGAGATACATATCTGAATTAACCCTATCAACCTAAAGCAAACTGTGTACAGCAGAATAAAAATATACCGAGCTGGCAGTTCCGCTTGTGGCTGTCTGTGATTGGCTGGTGGTGTTGGGGGTGGAGCTTACGGTGAGAGGCGGGAGGCGTATGAGACGAATGTTCTGAGGGAGGCTGTGTGGCTGTTTCTGCAGGTCGTTCAGTAAACTCAGCAGTGAGTACTGAGACAACTGCTGCTCCAGAGACAGGCTGTCCATCGTCATCGGCTATGACAACAACAGACCGTCAACACATCAGAATATTCATACTCATATATTTACACTAATTCTTTGTCAATGATCCAGGGTTATTATAGTTCACTAAAACCGAAACGAAAAATAAAACATCTTCGTTATTTTAAATAAAATTAACTGAACATTAACTGAAATAAGAAATTAAAAAGACCTTTGTTGCCAAGGAAACATTTCTCAATTTCATTTAGTTAAACACTAAAATAACTAAAACTAAAATTGAAATAAAAATGAATAAAAACTACTTAGACACATAAAAAAACAAACTAAAAATGACAAAAACACACAACTTACAAAAACTTTCAAATGAAAACAGAAAATGTTCAGAAAAAAATTCTAATTATTAATGGAAAATAATAATAGAAAAATCAATCAAATTAATGAAAATGCAATTATAAAGCACTTCACAATTGGCAATTAAAAAAAACTGCATTCAAATTATAATTTTAGATTTTGTAATCTCAACTGCTTGATTTGTCATTTTTTCGGGGGGGGGGGAATGGATGCACCCATATTTCTCTGCCAATTATTCAGAATTGAAATCTGCAGGTACCAATAGTTTGGTTTTCTAAAGGAAAGCAATCTCTTCCAACTAATGCTGTAAACTACACAGGGAAGCCTCTCATTTGGTACACTGCTATAATATTAGAGGTTAAAATTAACAACAGAGACCAAACTACTACTGGTATTTATTTTCAGATATAATAATCACACTCAAATGAAAACTGAAATGTTTGTACAATGCAATTAGGTATTAGTACAGGTTTTCTTTACTTGTCTTCATGACAGATTTATTCAAACATACATATATAATTATCAGTAATTAGGCTCCTCTTTAGTGTTTTTTTATTGCTTACTAACCAACTGTGAACTGATGTTCATTCATATTTATTTTGCACTATACCTTATAAGTGGAAAAGACTTGTGCTCCGCGCTGCTGCTTGAACTGAGGTCCTACAGCGTTCTGGACAGAATAGAATCTGCTCTGATCGTCTTCAGTTTTTAAACAATGGCTGATAGTGCAGATAATTGCTTTTATAAGCCATACTGATTATTGGTCAATACACTGGTGCATCCCTCATTTAAATATTAGAATCAGACTTTCTTGGGACCTCATAGATTGCTAGAAATGAAATGATGGTCCTTTAATCACACATATTCTGAATTCAAACACAAGCCGTGCTGTTTAAGCAGGTTATTTTTTCATTATGGATGCTTAATGTGAGGAATAATCCAAAATAAAAAAAGTTGTGATAGATGTGTTCTATAGGAGGAGATTTGTACAGTATGTCTGAATCTGTCATAACACTTATATCAGCAAGTCAAGAATTTCATTCATACGGTTCAAATAAAGCCATGTAATGTTGCAGTTCCTTTGGCCAATTATTTACCCAAACTATATTTTACCATTTAATTTTCCTTCAGACCATTTTTACCTCAATTTGGCACATGGTGAGTGTCAATTTAGGATCTAAAGTTGCAGCCACACTTCATTGTGTCTACTCATGCTAATTCAAAGGTTATTTAAAGGTCCCATATTTTCAAAACTGACATTTCCTGGCTTTTTTCATGATAACTGAGGTCTAGGTGCTATGTGACTACCATATAAGTTTCAAAACAGTCAGTCCACAGTAAAATTCACACATCCTGCTTAAAGTAGCTGCGATTTTTCATGAACCGTTGTGACTTCCGTAAAAAGTTGACGTCAGAACTACACAGTCACCGCCTTCGGTCAACACCCCGAGCACCGCCCACCGTCCCACTCTCCTTTTGCCAAACCCCCAGACAACATCGCGTCCTTGCCATTGCTGAGCAACGATAACAACACGGAAACATGTCGAAAAGATTAACTTTAACCACAAAACCAGATCGGCTGACCTGTAACGTTACACTCTCACTTAAAACGGATGGACGATCTAGTATTGTTACTATGAGGTGCATCACATCTAACATGTACAGTAGAAGGGTCTGGCTGCAGCCTTGCACTTGCACTCTCCAATACCTTTGTTTTACTGCCTCCAGCTAGCGCTGTGACGTCGGCTGACCCTAGTTACCTGTGGTTCTCCTGGCCGTGCGTCACTCAGAACACAACAGGCCAATCAGAAGAGAGGCTCATGAATATTAATTAGACAGGCCAAAATCGACCTGTTCTCAGCAGAGCTCCTGAGAAAAGAGCTGTAAAAATATATTGAGATGGTTCTTGGTACTTATAGCGCAAATATATATTCTTAAGGACATCAAAACCTAAAATAAAACTCCAGAAAGGTGTAAAACATGGGACCTTGAAGTGTTCCATGATTTCCAGCAGATGGGGAAAAAAGTTTTAGTCATGATAAACTCACTTAATCCCAGGAACGTCACAGGACTCTGTATGCAGAGATGCTTTGGGCTCGTCTTGCTCCATCTCTGATTCAGTGTCCTCTGTATCTGGAGGGGTGAGCAACAGCACTGCAGAAAGAGAGGGAGATATGGATGAACTCCTACCAGGACATTGTACATGAGAAAAAACATATCACAAATACATGTAGGTCAATGACAGTGGAAAGCGTCCACAATAAAAATAATATTTTAAAAATCTAATTAAAACACATGCCATGTTCTCTTTATATCCATGTTGGTTTTGTCATATGATGTAACCACTAAGTAAAAAATAATAACTTATTTTCCTTACACCATAATTTCAATATTAATTCATAGAGTACATATCCTTATGATTTGAGGGGTCACCAATATGACATTTTACAACATAAAAATGTCAAATTATCTGATATTTTAAGAGACTTATTGACCTTGACAGTCAGTGATGAGGATCTACAGGGGTCCTTTTTTTTTTTTTTTTTTTTGCATGTTTCTGCATGTTAGTTGAACCACATCATGACTTTTGGCAGACAAAAGTTTTTAAAATATTAATAAGCAGAGAAATACTTTTGTTAAAGGAACCATTCACCCCCAAAATGAAAACGTTCTCATCCTCAGGCCAGTTTGTTTCTTCATGGTGACAGTTTTGGAAAATGTAGCATTACATCACTTGTTCACCAGTAGATCCTCTGCAGTGAATGGGTGCCGTCGGAATGAGAGTCCAAACAGCTGATTAAAACATTACAAGTAATTCTCACCACTCCAGTTCATCAATGAATGTCTTGTGAAGCAAAAAGCTGCGTGTTTGTAAGAAACAGCTTCATCATTAAGGCGTCATTCAACTTTTAAGCCATCGCTTCTGGCCAAAATCCATAATAACACTTCCTCCAGTGAAAAAGATCCGTCCCGTTGTTCTCTAACATCAAAATCCACCAACATATTTGTTTAGAACGGTTTTTATTTGTAAAAAGTGCATGATCTGTGCATATATCTCTCCTGATTCAGGTGAGACTACTTTTTCACTGGAGAAAGCAATATTGTGGATAGGGGATTTGTATTTTAGTCGGAAATGATTTGGTTAAAAACGTATTGATAGATTTGTTTCTTACAAACACGCAGCTTTTTGCTTCACAAGACTTTAATTGATGAACTGGAGTGGTGAGGGTTACTTGTGGATTATTGTGATGGTTTTATCAGCTGTTTGGACTCTCATTCTGATGGCACCCATTCACTGCAAAGGATCCATTGGTGAGCCAGTGGTGTAATGCTACATTTCTCAATGCTACTGTTTTAATGAAGAAACAGACTCATCTACACCTTAAAGGCCTGAAGATGTATTTGAAATGAAAATGAATTTTAATTTCATGCAGCATTGCAAAAGCTAACAAAAATGGAAAAAAAAACATCCCAAATTCTTACATGTTTTTACTCCTTTCGACTGCAGTTCCTGAGATCCACCAACAAAAGTGTCCTGTGGAGCTGGATTCACAGCGCTCTGGTGTAGAGCTGAGTCAGAGTTGGTTCTGCAGCAGACCAGCAGAGGTGGGAACACATAAAAACACTGATTTATAACCTTTGAGCACGTTTTGTTGATTAGGTTATGAGAAAAGCTGCTTTACCTTCTCCAACTTGTGTCGGGAGGTGGTGACAGATATACTGAGCCATAGGGACAGCTGTCGATGTAATTAGGGTTAAGGACAATGTCTCATACACGCACATAGAAATACATATCAGTTGAGAAAAACTTGGCAGTGTTTAATAAAGCTGAAGGATATCTGACGTCCATGCTTGTCCACAGAGAGAGGTCTACGATGCGGAGAAGCGATGCGATTCCTGTCACGATACACGCGGTCCACCAGGCCGTGATGTCGGGACGTCCGACTGGTGTCTAAAACCGTCGTCTGTAAAAGAATCGGATTTAAGTGATCTTCAAATGTGTTTTCACAAGGCATCAGGACTTTTGCTGCAGTGTTGGGCAAATAAAAGCTCAAAACCGGCTCCACGCAGAAGATGGACTAGCAGTATGAAAGCTCAGAGTAGGCCTGGGCGATAAAACGGTATCGATATTTATCAACGGTACACCCTCTTCGATAACGCTAGAAAATGTTTCCGATATAGTGCACGATATAGGCACGTGCTATGAGTGATGCAGACCGCACACACAAACACGAACACATGCTGAATTGAGTGCTGTGCTTGCCTGTGATGAGGACATTGTGAATAAAAAAAAAAGAATGTTAGTCGAATTTAAAATAAACATTTGCATTTGAATGCAAAAATAGTACAATCAAATGTTAGGTGTGCGTCTGGGAGCGTCATCAGTGGAGCACGAGATGCGGTGATGATGATGTAAGTGACGTTGTTGCATTTTAATGTTTTATAAGTCACAAGACGCGCCGCTGCTGCGTTATTCATTCAAAATATTAGAGAAATATAGTAGCTCAATGCTTAGAAGATCTTGATTAGGCTAAAACCGAAACCAAGCCATTCACACAGATGCATATTCAGCGCATTTTTAGACGGACAAATATGACTGCTGCACTCGCGTCTCACACAAGAGATGTATAGAAAGCCATTCAAAGTTAAAACAGTTTAAACTTTTAGAAAACACGTCACGAATTTGTGGAGGTTTATTCCGTTTCACTGCATCTCATATGTTTTTAAAGGCAATCTGTGTGAATGGCGATTCGTCTCTTTGTATTAAGCAGTGCATAAATACATAATGCTGTTTTGCTCATAATTGTTTATGCAATTTACGAAATTATATTTGATTTATATGAGTTAATTTAGACGTAATGCACGTTTTTCTTTTTATAGACAGTTACTTCCTTTGCGTTGACAATTTAATGTGCTGCATTATTTTGCTCATTGCGCCCTCCTGTGGCTTCGGGAGACAAGCCAAAAGTTTCCTTCAGACCTATTTAATCTGCATATAAAACATTAGAAATGAGATATTTGTTTAATTTTTATTTTGTGTCTGACTGTTAAAACAAAAAATATTTGTTGTTTGTCTCAATAAATTGGGTTAATTAAAAAATACAGTGGTTAAATTTAAACGTTTTTTTATAACCTTCTTTATAGGGGTGTAATGATACATCGATAAGGATCAATAAATGTCAATCAATATCAATATTATGTATAGATGCAATGTGTATAATAAATACATTAATAAATAATAATATATAATTCAATAATATATATTTTAAATATGATCTAAAATTATTTGTCTGTAAAAATGCATTTTTTTCAACAATACATTTTTTTTTTTTAAATGACATACTTCATTTTGCTCTTTGTGTCCTAATGTGGATACTAGATGTGCACATTTTAGTACAGAAAACTGACAGACTTTCTTGACAATTGTCATTGCTTGTCGCACTGAACAAGCCAGTGATGAGCTGTCATCAGACGACTGGTGATATCATGTGTGACTAAAGGTTTTGTTGTTGTTATTTTGGTTGCATTTGTGAGTTGTAATTAGGCCTGGGCCATAAAACGGTATCGATATTTATCGACGGTACACCTTCTTCGATAACGATAGAAAAAACGTTCGATATAGCGCACGATATAGGCCCGTGCTATGAGTGACGCAGAGCGCACACACAAACACGAACACATGCTGAATTGAGTGCAGTGCCTGCCTCTGCTGAGGAGATTGTGAATATAAAAAAAGAATATTAGTCGAATTTAAAATAAACATTTGCATTTGAATGCAAAAATAGTACAATCAAATGTTAGGTGTGCGTCTGGGAGCGTCATCAGTGGAGCACGAGATGCGGTGATGATGATGTAAGTGACGTTGTTGCATTTTAATGTTTTATAAGTCACAAGACGCGCCGCTGCTGCGTTATTCATTCAAAATATTAGAGAAATATAGTAGCTCAATGCTTAGAAGATCTTGATTAGGCTAAAACCGAAACCAAGCCATTCACACAGATGCATATTCAGCGCATTTTTAGACGGACAAATATGACTGCTGCACTCGCGTCTCACACAAGAGATGTATAGAAAGCCATTCATAGTTAAAACAGACAGTTTAAACTTTTAGAAAACACGTCACGAATTTGTGGAGGTTTATTCCGTTTCACTGCATCTCATATGTTTTTAAAGGCAATCTGTGTGAATGGCGATTCGTCTCTTTGTATTAAGCAGTGCATAAATACATAATGCTGTTTTGCTCATAATTGTTTATGCAATTTACGAAATTATGTTTGATTTATATGAGTTAATTTAGACGTAATGCACGTTTTTTTTTTTATAGACAGTTACTTCCTTTGCGTTGACAATTTAATGTGCTGCATTATTTTGCTCATTGCGCCCTCCTGTGGCTTCGGGAGACAAGCCAAAAGTTTCCTTCAGACCTATTTAATCTGCATATAAAACATTAGAAATGAGATATTTGTTTAATTTTTATTTTGTGTCTGACTGTTAAAACAAAAAATATTTGTTGTTTGTCTCAATAAATTGGGTTAATTAAAAAATACAGTGGTTAAATTTAAACGTTTTTTTCTATTGCTCTTTGTTTTAAAAAAGGTTATAAAAAATGTCAATAATTATCGATACCGAACGATATGAAACATTATATCGTTGATACATTTTTTAGCTATATCGCCCAGCCCTAGCTCAGAGAACCATCCCGTACATCCTTATGCTAATGTGTCATAAATGAAAAACAATGATAAAGAAGGAAATGACGCATGTTTCCATCAACTTTGTTACATTTAACTAATTCATAAAAAAGGTTTTCCAGACAAAAATGCGAATCTTTGTTTAATACTTTGCTTTAAAAGCTGATCCGGGCCATTCCTACTACACAGCGTAAAAAGAATTTGGACCTTTAATCCACACTTAAAGATGTCTGGATGTTTTTGGATTGAATAACAGAATATCAAAGCAAGCATCAATTTCTTATTGACATTTCACAAAAATGTTTTTAGTACTAAGAAAAGCTCCAGAATGACTTCTTTGATATTTTGTACCTAATGCAATGGCACCGAGACATTTTTAAGTGCAGAAGTGTCAATTACATTTTGGGTCCTAATATTGGACTAATATGAGTGTCCCTATGAACTAACTTTTAAAATGATAAACTGGTAATTTCTTAAGAAACATTACATTTGTATGTTCATAGTTTTTCGGTTTCAAACAAAACATGCCTTTGGCTTTGATAATATCGCCAATACAATAGTTTTCTGTCCTTAACATAATTTTCCATCCAGTTAGACTTCTGTAACATCCCTTTAATTAACAAAAGTCTTAATGGCATCATCTTGCACGAAGTGACAACATTTTGGTGGCGAAACAACAGCGCAGACTAAAACTCTTAGCCCCACTCTAAAAGCAGTTTGTTTCCAATTACAGAACTCGGATGACAATATAAAGAATAAAAACATAAAGCACACTCTCATAAGCCAACTCTTGCTTTTATGTCCACTCTGTTAGGCTCAATATGGGTAATTTTCTTGCCAATTGTGTTTATAGTTATAATAACTCGTTATAATTTAGAGTTAAAATGTCTTTTCAATTCAATTTTCAATTTCAATCAATTCTTTTAAGTTACAAAGTTGAAAAGGTATTGTATAAAAAAGTGTGGTCACATTGAAAATAGACCATTTTTTGCCTGCATGACCAACTTGAACATGAGCAAAATCTGCACGGAGAACTATTTCGCCTATTGAAATGAATGGAATTTGCCAGGCAAAATTTCACAGAGCAATGGTAAACGTGACCGCACCTTATGAGGAATGACCCTTTGAATGCACTATGAGCGTTATCCAGTTAGGATGTTTATGAAACTGTGATTAGATCATCTGAAGGGATATTTCATTCATAAAGTGACAGCATAGTGTGCACGACAGAATTTTCAGACTTATGAAGTTTCTAAGGTCTCACCTGAAAAGGGAGGTCAGTGTTGCTATTTCCAATCTGATTGACATTGGGCAGTGACCCTCCATAGCACTGAGCTCGATTCTGGCCTAGTTGCAAATACTGGGTCTTCTGTAACTGCAGCTGTGCAAAATAACAGTGCGTGAAAAGCAGCAGTGAATGACGTAATGAATGCATGAATGAAACGTAAAGCAGATACCGTGGAGTAAAACACTTTATCATGTGAAGAATGAGAAAAGCAGACCAGTGAGAGTTAATAAAAAGTAGCAAAACATGGGTATCGACTTATGTGACGCACACTAACGTATAGAATACGTTCAACACCAAGGGACAAACTAATAGCTTTGTAGCAAAAAGGTGAAAACAGAGGCTGGAGCAAATTGCCCAAGCATTGTCCTCAAATTAATATTAGTAAGGGTTAGTTAATTTTTTTAATTATTCTATATTTTATTATTGATTGATTGGTTGTTTTTTCCCCAGGAAAAAGATACAGCTCACTTAACATATGTTGACACTGATTTGAGACACTTTTTTTTCTGTATGAAATACTCTTGAAAGTAAAATAGCACATTCAACAAAATGTGTACGTTAATAAATAACATAAACCAAATAATACAAAAGTAGAATACAAAAAAACCAAACACTGTTTTGGACAAATTATAACGAATGCGACAATTTGCCCTGACCTGACATTGAAATTGATTGACTTATTTTTGTATCACTGATATACTATTATAGACTTTGCTAATATATTGAATTAATTAGATTTTATTTTTAGATTTTCTGTGTTCACTTTCATTTTAATTCAAATAATTGTTGTTTTTATTATTTTTAATGTTTTACATTTTTAATTCATTTTTATTTTTAGTTTATATAGTACTTCAGATTAAACAAAAAAAGTTGCCTTTACAAAAAAAAGTTGTAATACAGAGTATTCGAGTACGTTTTTTTAAAGAAAATACAGAAAATAATTTTTTTTAAATGTCAAAATGCCATGTATAATTCAGTGTTACTCTTTTTTTTTGTAATTGTTTATGAAATTTACAAGCATTTTCAAAATGACAATTGTTTCTACACTTTTTTTTTTTCAGTGTTGGCGCCTAGTTTTATATATAAATATAGGCTTATATATTTTCCATGCTTTCAATGGATTTGGTTTTTGCATGTATTTGTTATACCCAACAGCTTTCACAAAAACATGAAAATCCTAGTTGGACAGACTTTACCAAAATACAAAACCTTTAGATTTTAAATTTAAAATAGTTACTAGGGTATACATCGTGTGACAACTTGCCCCGGTCAATGACATTTCGTCATTAAATAAGCAGCTTCTGATACACACAACGAGAACGAGAAATAAAAGAGCGAAAAGCAATCACAATGCATTCAAGGCCGGAGCAGGTCTCTGTGCAGATGTGCATGACATCTGTCCAGCATCTCTCTCCAGCAGCATCCTCAGCATCTCCCGTTACGCTCAACCACCGGGACATCACTGCCGTCCTTCACCGATTTGTCACGGCTCTCAGGCGACAAGAGAGCTCTTAAATCAAACACAGGCTGCATCCTACATAGCAGCTGCGCTATGCGCGCGTTTAGCCGCCGTTTCTGACACACGTACCCGCGCTGCTCGCGTGATGCTCAGGTCTTTCATGACCTCTTCAAACGCCGCCGTCTCCTCCGCCTGCTTCTGGTTGTGCAGGGCGATTTTCTCGCTGAATTTTCGCGGATTGTTTGAGGTCGCCATCTTCCGTTCTTCTCCAAAACACAGAGCGTTGCGTGAGACGCGTTGTGCGCTGCCGCGGCGTCATCACGAGAAGAGTTGTGGGCATTGGAGTCCACCTGACACACACACACACACACACACACACACACACACACACACACACACACACACACACACACACACACACACACACAAGCATTTATGAGCAGATTGAGAGCAGAATTAGCCATTGTCTGCTGAGGGGCTTGTAGGGGCCGATCCAGGATATAGACACTGTGCTCTGTGTGAGCCTTTGGTGGTCTTTGTAATAACAAAAGAACGTTTTTCCATTGCAAGAAACCGTACAGATGTTATCAGTGGGAACATAGACAATAACACCTCAGATTGATGATGACATTTCAGATGATTTATTGCCAGATTATGAAAGTTATGCTGTGGTGATTTATTTATTACCCAACTCAAGTCGTATGTACTAGTTTTGCACTGTAAACAGACGTCTGAGTCTAAAACAAGATCACTTTGACATGCTAAGCAAATACGGACTAATTCAAAGCATAATGATGTTAATCTGATAGCTGAAGATCGTCTGAGAAGCACATTTTAGTATGTACTGTATGCATTCGATTTTAGTAATATGGTATTTTAGTGTCAGTGAAATTACTATTATAGTTTTTATTAATACTTTGAATTAGTTAAAATTTTTATACTTTATGTTTTCATTATACACACACATACACACACACACACACACACATGTCTGGTCAACTATCCTTGTGGGGACTCTCCATAGGCGTAATGGTTTTTATACTGTACAGACCGTATATTCTATTGCCCTACACCAACCCTACCCCTAAACCTACCCCTCACAGGAAACGTTCTGCATTTTTAGATTTTCAAAAAACTTAATTCTGTGTGATGTATTAGCTTGTTTACCCATGGGGACCTCAATTTAGGTCCCCACCGTGACACGAGTCCCCATAAGTCTGTGTGTATTCAGGTTTAAATCCCCACCAGAACAGAAAAACAGACACACACACACACACACGATGAGGCGACAAACGTAAAATAAAGGCATGCTTGTTGGTTGTTTCTCCGCCAGAAGGAAACTGCTGTGTTAAAACTGAAAATTTTAAATGTATTTTGAGACTTAATGTTCTTTATTAAAATAATTATGCACTTATTATAGCTTAGTTTTTTCTTTATTATCATAGGCTATTTCCAGGGGCGGCGCCAGAGAATTTTGAACGCAGGTGCTTCTCTGCTGAGGGGCTGCTAGATCGCAGGGGGAGCCGGGCAGTTAAAGGCACAATATGTAAGATATTTTTATTAAAATATCCAAAAACCAATAGAACAGTGTTATATATTTTGCTGACTTGTGTACTTACATTATCCTTAATGTTTCGAAGAATGTTTATATCCAGAGAAATAAGCAATTTTAACTAGTTTCCATGTGTCGTCTGGCAATGACGTCATAACCCCTCGATTTCCGGTTTTGTTTTGTATCCATGTGTCGCCTGGCAATGACGTCATAACCCCTCGATTTCCGGTTTTGTTTTGTAGAAAAGACCAAAGACGCTTTAAAATGTTGTGCGTTTTAATAGACAGGTGACGACCGCACAGAGTAGCATTATAACAGAACTTTCAAATGTATCTAGTATGATAAAACAGCGCTGCTTTACCCCACATACGCACGACCGGAAGGAGCGGAAGCGCTCGACTGTGGCATAATAAAAGCTCCGCTGCTTTCAAGCCGTGTGTCACGCTCGTTCAGCGGCCTCGTTTCGCTTCGACGGCTTTCAGCCTCACCCTGCTTCATTCTACTACGTTAATAAATCATTAGCTCATCCATGAACATGATTTCTGCCCGAGTCCTGTCGGATTGCATCGGCTGTGGGGATGAAGACGACAACTCCCATGATTCCACACCCAGTCACAGCGTCATCTAACTACGCCTTTGTCTATTTGTTTATTTTGACTACGCGCCCTCTAGCTGCGAAAATTACATATTGTGCCTTTAATAGTATATGACCAAAACAGGTT
Organism: Sinocyclocheilus grahami; assembly: GCF_001515645.1. NCBI lineage: Eukaryota > Metazoa > Chordata > Actinopteri > Cypriniformes > Cyprinidae > Sinocyclocheilus > Sinocyclocheilus grahami. The sequence goes on from NW_015505408.1 coordinate 218,242, forward strand.
ATTATTATTTTTTGTACTATGGTAAAATGGCTATATAGGCGCATTTCAAGTGTTTATGAGGAGTGTGGGACTGGGAGTATTATCGCGCTTACTGTATGACATGGGGGCGCCCGTGCAGTCATTTATTTTTCCTGCGGAAAGAACTTAAAATAGCCTACACTGTAAAAAATTTCAAGCTGTTTCAACTAATTATTTAGTAACTAGTTCCACAGAAATTTTACATTCAGACCATTTCTGTCTTCAAAGTGTTATCTGAATTGCTATTTTTTAGTTGGCTCAATCTTTACTGAACTAGTTTTATATTCCAATTGTAATTGGTCAAACATTTAGAAAACTACAGCAAGTTATGTCAATTAAAGTTGAACCATTTACTCCATGTGTTTTACATGTTACCTCAACTAAGATTTATTATTTGGGTATCATAAGAAATTGCTGGGGAACTACATAAACATTTTTATAGTTATTTATACAATTATTAAAAGTGATTAACTGGTGTTTATCATTCACTAAAAACACACACATTACAACACATAATAGCCTTTATTTAAAAACAATCTCCATTTATAACATTTTTCATACAGACTAAACACAGGCTTGAAGAAAAAAAGTCACCTATACATCTTGGATGGCCTAGGGGTCAGTAAATAACCAGCAAATTTTCATTTATGGGTGAACTATACCTTTAAAGCTCCAGTTGACAAACATTACATCTGTAATACAACTGCAAAATTCAGTTTAAACTTTGTTTAATGAACTAAGAAAAAACTAAACAAGCTAAACAAAATGTTAGCAAACAAACATTTACAAATATTACTACTGTTCACAATTACATCTTTAAAATGAGGCAGAAGTAAAAAAAAAAAAATGAACCAGGTGTTACAGTATATAAAATCAAGTC
>NW_015505408.1:221961-266318 GCF_001515645.1 Sinocyclocheilus grahami
TGGTAATTAATATTGCTATTTAAATATGACAGGCTCGTAACTCCTAAGACATGGGAAATACAGCTGCAAATGGACTTTGCTTTTTCATTTGAAATTTGGCAGTCACTGTGCGTTCCCGAAAGCGAAAATGCAAACGCTAATGCAGGATTTGCAATTGCATTTGGATTATGTCACAATTTATGCGTCCACATATTGAAAACGGAATTGAAAATACAATTTGCTATTCTATTTGAAAATTGTCCGGAATATCGTTCCATAGAAGACAACACTTCCCCTCCAAAGACGAGTTTTTACGGCTTTTCGTGTTTTTACTGTTATACACTAGGGGGCGCTATTACACATCTTCTGAATGAGTACAAAAACACACGTGAACAGGACGGAGAAACGAGCGATCTCTTATGTAAACAGATGTATACTGTTCACAATTACATCTTTAAAATGAGGCAGAAGTAAAAAAATTAAAATGAACCAGGTGTTACAGTATATAAAATCAAGTCACCTTTATTTATATAACGCTTTATACAATACTGATTTTGTCAAAGCAGCTTTACAGAGTCAAAAAGGAAAATAGTTTGTCAATGCAAGAGAACATTAACAAGTAATTTTTCCAGTTAAAGGGGTCCTATTATGCTTTTTCACTTTTTCAACTTTAGTTAGTCTGTAATGTTGCTGTTTGAGCATAAAAAAGATCTGCAAAGTTACAAAACTCAAAGTCCACTTTAAAAGGAGATATTTTATTTAACAGAAATCACTTTTCATAAACTACAACGAGCGACTCATTTGGACTACAACGCATAATTTCTGGGATTTGTGACGTCACACATATCGACGAATGGGACGAGACCTGGTTGAGCTGCATTAGAGAAGGCAACGAGTGTTATCACTATGTCGGAGACACGCTAGCTTGGCCCAGCTAACCAATCACAGCACACACTGGCCCAGCTAACCAATCACAGCACACACTGGCCCAGCTAACCAATCACAGCACACACTGGCCCAGCTAACCAATCACAGCACACACTGGCCCAGCTAACCAATCACAGCACATTTCGTATTTCACAAGGCGGGCCTTCATTTGATACAGGAACTATTCGAGCCGTTCATGCCAGACTGAGGAGAGAGGTGTTGTAAGTAATAATGTAAAATATGTGAAAAATAATGTGTTTTTCGAACAACCTAGTATGAGAGCCTGTTCTAGTACACCCCCAAAACAAAAACAAGACTTTGTAAAAGAGCATAATAGGACCCCTTTAAAGTCAGTTCATTGGTTGACATCATCCAGTTCAGCTCTCTTCCAATAATGTCTGTGCAATCAGCCAAGCATCCCCAAATAAGCAAGCCAAAGGCGACAGTGGCAAGGACCCAAAACTCCATCGTGACAGAGATTGAGTAGAAAACCTTGGGAGAAACCAGGCAAAGTCAGGGGGGGGGGGCAGTTCTCCTCTGGCCAGACGAAACCAGCATGGCGTGGTTTAATTCCAGGCTGCAGCAAAGGTCAGATTGTGCAGAGGACTTGTCTGGTTCTCGTGGTTTTGTCCCGATGACCAATGAGGTCTTCGGAGGGGATCGGTCTCTGGAGCTCATCTAGCTGACATTCAGGGCTGTAGAGGTCGTCTCTAGGTGCTGATCCACCATCTGAACTGGATACGGACTGGATCTGGGTGGCTATGGTGACTTCGGAATAAGAATGAAAAAATATATAGCGTATATATATATGACTAATATTAGCGTAGATGCCACTGAGAACAATAAAGCACATTATAATTGTAGTAAAAACTCTAAACATTTACACATATTACCTGGAATGAAAACACTAAATTCCTAGGCTGCGTCTGAAAGCTTGCTGCCTCGCTGCCTTATGAGGCAATGACTTTGCAGGCAGCGTTTTTGCACGAAGGCACCTCATGAAACTGATTTCGGACAGGTTTCTGAGGCAGAGTAACGATTTAATGATCTACAACAAAATAGAACGAGTTTTGGTGATAACTAAACAAATATTTTTCCTAGGCTGTGTCTGAAAGCTTGCTGCCTCGCTGCCTTATGAGGCAATGACTTTGCAGGCAGCGTTTTTGCACGAAGGCACCTCATGAAACTGATTTCGGACAGGTTTCTGAGGCAGAGTAACGATTTAATGATCTACAACAAAATAGAACGAGTTTTGGTGATAACTAAACAAATATTTAATTATTATAATACTAATATCCCGCTAGAAATAACATCAAAAGTGCAAAACGTTAGTCAGAAATATACATTTACACACAAACGAACTACCAAACAATTTGTATCTTTATCTTTTTATCTCATCAAACGCCATCTTTATTTTTTAGCTCAACCATCACAGAATGGAACGCACAGAATTGTGGGATTTCAAAGACAGCAAAGGATACATCTATGCTGCCTTCAAAATTCGATCAGAAGAAGGTACCTCCAGAGACAGGAAGTAAAGCAGAATTTGGATTCGGACGTGTCTTGATGCCTTCCTGCCTTGGAATGCTGCCTCCGAAGGCAACATTTTAGAGCTTTCGGACGCATCCCTAGTCTTGAAAGTACACACAGTATGTAGTTGCAGTGGAGCGGTCTGGTCACGTGAAATGATGCCTCTTAAATCATTTACAATGTATCAATATCAGTTAATTAAATTTGTGATGAAACAGAAGTTGCAACCATTTTTTTTGGCACAAATCCATTCCACAATCCATTGCACAACAGGAAGCATGATGCTGACTGGATTTGTAATAGAACATGTACATTTCATATTAAAGGGCTACCTTCCCAGATAGCACACATACATCTGTCTGTTAAAGATCTCTTGATCTGGAAAGCATCTGCGGTGAACAAACATCTGAGCGATGTCTTTAAGATGTCAGTTTTACATACATTCTAAATCATAAACATCTTAAAGACATCTAATAAGTACGTCTATTTTACATCTGATTGGAAACGTCCAATAGACGTATTGCAGATGAACAAACACTCTAAAAAATATGTCTTGCAGATGTAAATGCAGACGTCAAATAGACATCTGCAAGATGTATGTGTGCTATCAGGGTTAAATAGCATAAAAATAATATCAAATTATAACAGTCCTGCCCAGGACGTCATGCACTCATGATTTTTGAGGGGGCACGTATTTTCCAAATTGCTTGTAGATGTTACTTCACTTCAAGTGAAGTTAACCTGTGGCAAATTCAATTGAATGGGCATGATTCGGAAAGGCACACACATCTTAATTAAAGGTCTAACAGCTGATAATGCATATCAGAGCAAAAACCAAGCCCTGAGGTCAAAAGAACTGCCTGTAGAGCTCAGAAACAGGTTTGTGTCAAGCCACACATCTGGGGAAGAGTTCAGAAAAAAAATCTGCTTCATTGAAGGGTCACAGAAGCATGTAGTCTCTGTTACCCTTAAAGGAAGAAGTTTAAAACAACCAACTCTTCCTAGGGCTGGGCTCCTGGCCAAACTGAGCAATTGATGGAAAAGGGTCTTGGTTAGAGTGGTGACCAAGACCATGATGGTCACTCTAGTTGAGCTCCATGATCATACATGCAGATGGGAGAAATATCACTGCAACACTCCACCGATCTGGGCTTTATGTCGGAGTGGCCAGACTCAATCCTCTCCTCAGTGAAGACACATGAAAACACACTTGGATTTTGCATAAAAACACCTAAATGACTCTCAGACTCTGAGAAACAGAGTCTCAATTCCAAGCATCATGTTTGAAGGAAACCAGGCAATGCTCATCACCTGAAGAGTACCACCCAAAAGTAAAGTGTGCTGGTAGCAGCCTCATGCTGTGGGGCGGCACGGTTTCTCCCGCGAAGTCACTCAGGCTTGTGCATGTGCAGAATGATCTCAGTGTTGGCTGGATTTGTTTTTATCAGTTCAGTCAAACATTGGCATTTTGAATCAAGCGGCAATCTCCCGCGCTCTCTGTGAAGCCAACAAGGAAGTGACTTAAACTGTAACTCGTCAACTGGTCGCTAGAGGCGGGCTGCAAAAAGGAGTCAATCCCATAGACTCCCCATGTTAAAATGGCCAAATTTACAGCAGAAAATAACGTTTACAGCCTGGATCAAAAAATTATTTTGGTCTATATAGCTAATTTTGCCCTTCATGACATCTGTGAGGGGGGTGAATAACTCATCTGTTTAAATTATATTAAGCCTTAAAGTTCTGCATAATTAAGGGCGTGGCCACTTGAGTGACAGGTGGATTGCTGTTGCTGTCACCACCGTCGAGCTAGGTGGGCGGGGTTTTAGCAACCAGCTCCCGCCTCTTTGTCCATTTTTGATTACAGTCTATGTTCTGAATTTGAAAATAACCATTCATTTAATCTTTTTAAAATATATTTGTGCAGACTTAATATATGTCTTCTCAACTAAGTCCAAGCTAAAATATTTGTTCAACTTAAATATTTTTGCCCTTCCAACATTTTGTTAAAGGAGACATATTATGCCCCTTTTTACAATATGTAATATAGGTCCCCAAAATGTATCTGTGAAGTTTCAGCTCAAAATACCCCACAGATCATTTATTATATCATTTTGAAAATGCCTATTTTGAGTGGAAGCAGAAACACAATGTTTTTCGTACCTGTCTCTTTAAATGCAAATGAGCTGCTGCTCCCGCCCCTTTTCCAGAATCGAGCTGTGCCATTACAGCTCCTACCTGCTAAAAAACATGTTTTGGTTCCGATTATCATGTTTATCGCACTGAAATCATGTGTTTTAAACCATATTAGTTTAAACTTCTGATATACCGTTTTCTGAGTGCTCACTTACAGAGAGCGGCCGTCACAGCATGTGAGTACTAAACTAAGTTCTCATTCACACACAAGTTTACGTTAAAAACACACGAGTTACAAAAACAGTCGGTTATGTCTGTGGAGGTAAACTGCTGGGAAATAAATCGCATAGGATGATTCTAAGGGCCTGACGATGGAGGGGGACCCCCCAAGGGGGAAACGCGATTTCTACCGAGGGGGACCCCCCCCGGAACGCCATTGCGATTTCTTCAGTTTATACATTTATATACAAGAGATACATGGCTATTGTAATTGAAAGGTCAAAATGTTTTTTTTTTCTTTTTAAATCCCACTATTTCTTGCAGTAAAAAATACAGTTTGAATCTATAAAGTTCTGGTTTGCAGACAGCAAAAATAATAATCCATCATAATAGGGTATATGTCGAACATCACCTAACCAAACCCGGAAAACAGGTCTCATTGCTTCCGCTTGTCGGAGAACGTGTTAACAGCCGTATTAAATACCGGTAATAGCCTTAATATACTTTTAAGATAATCAGTTAAACTAGCTAGCTGTTTTTATTTTTGACGTTTTATAAAATTTTTATATCTAAATGTAAAAAAAGCATAAAAATAAGAAAAACTTTTAGATATCAATCCGCATATGTGATGAACATTGGTTATGATCATCATTGGTATCTACTTTGAAGGTATCTGGAGTAAAACTGCTTCATATTTAACGAAGCATATGCAAAGCGCTTGAACTGGAAGCGACGAGACCCGGTTAACACAATACAAATAGTCTGTTGCGCATAACCCCTATTAGTAAGACACTGGTGCTGCAAGGAAAAACATAATTTTCGTACATCAGTGAAAAAAATGAGAATGACACATTTTTGTGTATTTTTATTTAGACCACACTGTAACAGACACAACATAGCAGATGGATAAAACAAGAACACAAATGTAATTTCACACATGGAAGACAAATGTGTAAAAGGATAAATGCAAAAAATTTTACCACTACAAATACATTGTTATTTATTAATTATACCACACATTTGAAAGTTTAACAAGTAACTTCGTACATCAAAATTAGAACAGGATTTGTAAATAGTAAAACGAAAAATTGAAAGGTTTTTTTTTGGATGTGACCACATTCTAGAAATTTCAGAAATTCATAAATGCACTTAGACGAAGAATTTTCTTGAAATCGAAAATTGACAACAGTGAAAAAAAATTATTTCTAAAAGCTTGTTGAAATTCCAGACTTAAGGAAATGGTTGTTTACATAGAACCAAATAACACTAAGTGCTTTTATCAGGTTGATTAAGGCTGAGCTGTGACGCAAGTACAAGATTAAAGGCCATTTGTTCATAAGACCCAGCTAACTTGCTCAAAAGTCTTGTCCATTTTACATCAGCATGTAAATGAGTCCTGAGCTAAGGGTGACAGTCATTTACTGCTGTAATCATGGTAAATTACCTATCTATATACATACACAAAATGTAATTGTGTTGTTGGAAAGAACAAATGTTTCTAACACCTTAATGGAATATATAAAAAAAAACATTAACAAATAAATGTAATAAACAATCAAACAAATCATACTATTAAATGCACAAAAAAACACTAGGTATTTTCTAGAAATGTAGTGTTTTTTTTATTACATATTCATACTCTGAAAACATGCCAACACAATCATTACAAAAAGTTTGTGCCATAGTTCCATGTACGTGATCCAGTCCCTACTGTATATACAGTGTAAATTACATGTTCAGATAAAACAATGCACCTCAATTGTACAGTAATCAAATCACTGATTTACCACGTTGAATAAAGTGCGTAATGAAATGTGCTCGTTTAGTTTGTGAGAGAAAAAAAACAACAACAACTGTAGGTAGATAAATTATCCAGAAAAAAAATAACTGAATAGAGATTAAAGTAAAAAAAAAAAAAAAATGAGGTATCAATATTTTAAATGTCCCCTAAATTGTTAGGAATGGAGAGAGAGAGAGAAGAAAAAAAAAGAAAAAACAAAAGTTTAAAAAGGACAAAACTGAGTCATGAGAATTTTACCTCCACTGCTACTCTACTTCTTCGTGGTAGCAAAGATTTCTGAAATAATCTACCAGTTTTTAATTCAAAACCTTTCAAAAATGGGAATTATGATGAAAGAGAACTAATATCAGGAATTTGTCACAAAATAGGTTAATAAAGCATCACAAAATATATGAACACACCTGCCACTACATCTTGCTAGTGGTGTTTCTACAAATGATCACAAAACAAACATGAATTTGCCTGAAAAGTGCAACATATAGATCAGGTATACTGTTTTGCATTAACTCGCAAGATCATGTCTAATTGAGAGGAATACAGGCCTATGCTCTGCTTAGGGACCATCTGCATCCAAAACTGTGATGTAGAAATCTGATCTGTACCCAAGAGATTCACACACTGGTAATCTACAAGAACCAGAGCCAGCTTGAGAAGAGCATGCTAAGGTTCAATATTTTAAACCTAGAGCCTCTTCATTAAGTACTGGCAAAGCGGACAATTTTGTCCAAATTCTAGCTGGCGGACCAAATTCAAAATATCATACTGCAAGTATGAAGTTCTGCCAACTCTTTCCCAGATGCAAAGATTGTTTTTAATTGTTTAGATGTCAACCAATTAATTCAGCTATACAAATTTTCAGAAAATGACAAAGTTTCGTTGTAATAATTTCTTGCGAATAGTTTTTGCCTTTGTGTCATTTAGTCACACCATGAGAACAGGCCATGAATCCTTCATGAAGTCATGATGACATTGCCCCAGTGTTGCTGGCCCATTCAAGTCTGTCATCAATGCAAATCCCACAGGCACTTGTACGAAACCCTCATTAGTATGAAATGGGGCAATCTACAAGACGGGCCAAAGACAGCATTACTGCATGAGAAGTGTGCAGAAAGATGCTTCACATTCTGAAAAATCAAATATAAAGACAATATGTGCTTTGCGCTGGGTGGTTGTTTGGGGAGGTACAATAAGTGTAATATTCCCGCAAAAGATTCTTAAAAATCTCTTTCCCACTCATCGGTCTCTGCATTATAAACTTGCACTATACTTCTGGAAGTTTAGGGTGTGTTGTGAATACATGTAGGATATTCACAAAGATGAGGACGTGATGACATTGCGTCAATGTTGTAGGTCCATTCAAGTCTGCCATCAGTGCAAATCCCACAGGGACTTGTACAAAACCCTCATTAGTATGAAAAGTGGCAATCTACAAGAAGGGCCATAGACGACAATACTGCTTGAGAAGTGTGTAGAAAGATGCTTCACATTCTCAAAAAGTATGCTTTCATATCATTGTGAACAAAGCGTCAATCATGCATGCTTCAACAATAAAGACATAACATTATGGCTTTTCAATAAGACAAAGCCAATTATACCATTACTTTCACTTCAGTCCGGGTGGACGCTTAACCTTAAGCCTAAATAAACAGCAAATGCAGTATGTGCTTAGCGCTGGGTGGTTGTTTGAGGAAGTACAATAGGTGTACAAGCTATTCCCGCAAAAGATTCTGGAAAATGAAGATCTCTTTCCCACTCATCTGTCTCTGTATTATAAACTTGCACAATACTAGTGACGTTATTGAGGTGCCAGTTGTATCCTCCGACTATATAGATCTTTTTATCCAGGAGACAGCAGCCAGCCTCTGACTGACCAGCTCGCATCGGACTGACCGTTGTCCATTGATCGGTCTCTGGAATGTAATACTCTACAGCTAGCACATCAAAGCAGCGGTCAACATGGTCCATTCTGCCACCGAGAGCATAAATACGGTTGTTCACACTGATCATAGCATGCAAGACTCTTGGCTCGTTCATGGGACACTTGAAGTCCCACTGATCCGAGGTCGGATCATAGCAATGGAGAGTCTTCTTATCCTCCACAGACACCCCGTAACCTCCTGAGACATAGAGTTTCTCGCCGCACGTCGCTCCGGCGTGACCCCAGATCCGCCTCTTGAGGGAATCCACATAAGTCCACTCATTTTTCCTCGGACAATAGCACTCTACAGAGGACAAGCTGCCAGACCTGTTGCGTCCTCCGGTAGCGTAAAGTTGTCCGTGCAATACGTTGAGCTGAAACTGAATGCGGCTCTCCTGCATGGATTGGATTCGAAGCCACTGGTTCAGATGGGGATCGTAGCGGAAGCAGATGTCGACTGCGCCCTCTCCACTGCGATACTGCAAATGCTGCCCACCCACGACGTACACACAATTGTCGAGAACCGACACACACGCATGGCTGCATCCCATCTCCATTTCAGTCAACTCTTTGAACTGTCGCACCGTGACGTCGGGCAGGTAGTAGACTTTGCCGCTGACTGTCCGATCATTGTCTGTGTAGGGCGTTCCACCGAACGTAATCAGCGAAGTGACGTCTGAGCGAATGGAAGTTCGCGGTGATTGCATTTCATGCTGTCGGAATGGAAGGATCTGATAATTGAAGGCCTCTAGGAGAAAGTGTCGACATTGCACATCCTCCACCATGATGTCGATAGTTTGGACGCTGTCCACAAGTTCAGACGAACGCATTAGTGGGAAGCGCACGTGGCAGAGCACTTCGCTGGCCGTCGCTCGTCTGGACGCATCGTGCTGCAGCCAGCATATTGCCGCATGGAACAAGTCGATCTCGCTACAGTTCTTCAACTTGTTGCTCTGAAGGAAGAAAACCAGTCGTTCCTTTGGAATGTGAAGGAAGTCGTCCTCCTGAGCTATCTGCAGGAAGTGACGGAACGTGAACGCATCTACCGACTGTTTAAGGGACGAGAGGCTAAAAGTAGTGGCCATCTGGCCGATGTTTAGACAAGTCTCGACGCTCATGGCTGATTTCAGGAACTCCTCACAAAGCTCCACCACAGGCACCATCTGCAGGAAGACGGCTGCACCAAGAACATCCTGAATGCAGTCCAAGTCCAGAGTGACCTCAGAACTGTAGGCGAAATCAATAATGTGCTTCAGTCCTCTGGCTGAAAGACCTTTTAGCTCGATGGTGTTCTGGTTTGACTCCTTCATTCCTCCAGTAAACATGGCTCTGTATGGATCAAGAAGAAAATATTTCACACTTTTGTTCAAATGTGTGGCAAAACGAGGGGATCTCCATACATTTAAGCTAAAGAGCAACAGTGACCCCTCACTTTTTAGCACCCTTGGTTCTGGAAATATTTTCCCATTCATTTTCTACACAGGGATTTGAAAAAATCTTTAATAAAGAGTCTTGAACCAAAACAACATTAAAAGCTTGACTAATGAGATCACAGAAGAGTCACAGGTCACAGAAGATGCGTTCGTCCATTTGGGTGTACAATCTCTGGCTGTTTAAGTGCTTATTGTTTTTTAATGGGCGATACATTTTCTGAGATACTAAGAAATAGGGACCTATATACCGAAATTATCGGCCGAAAATGGCATTTTCTTTTTCAGCGAAAGAGAAAAGGGGCCGAAAATATACGGCATGCCACACCGTTCAGCAGTATTCAGCGCACAATAATAATATTATATTGATATTTTATATCAATATTAATACATTTTCTGTCCAACTTTGTTCGACTCAAAAGTGTGGTTATTTTATTGGCTTGTATTTTTTTTAATTCAGTATCATTATTAAGTCTTACAAAATTATTTAATAAAATAATAATGAAAAGCATTTTCGGATTCGTGGTTTCATCAGCAGCTCTTGCTTAAAGTAGCTAATAGGTTTGTGTTGAACATGCACGTTGAGAAGACAATGTTAGCGTTCATTCATTTTAATTGTAGAGGAATTAATTTTCATTTTGAGACTTTGTAAATAGTTAGAGGAAAAACTGGTCATCATACACTAAACAACTGAGAATCACACACTACCAGAACAGACTCGTGAAGAAACTTTAGCCTTTTTGCAAGGAGACACGACAAATGAAACCAATGCATGTTCTAAAATAAACATGTATGACCTCCTCCAACTAGATGGATTCATAGTCTGAAGCTAAAAAATTGTCCATCATAAAATGGCGATATTCTATTAAATCAGTCAACTCAAATCTGCAGTCTTCCCCCCCCCCCCCCCCCCTTCTTTTTTTTTCTTTTCTTTTTCACATCAACTTGTCATTTCAAGTCAACTCGTCATTTGGACTTAGGGCTAGTCATTAACCTTGTTAAACGTATTTTATTAATCTCGCCATTTGCAGCTCAGTTGGCTGGTGCTGACAAATGTGCAATGTCTCACCTAAAGTAGTCACTGCAGGAGGCCAAAACCGCTTTGTGAACCTCAAACCGCTCGTTGTCAATGGCCAGAACCACATCCAGCAACTGACCTTGATCGCGCAGCGCAGACAGTCCCCTCAGGAGAGTGTTGCTGTGGCTGGGGGCTGAGAAAGTACAACGGAGCGTGCTATTCTTGTTGTTAGCCATGCTGGAAGAAAGAGAGAATCAATTTATCTCTCACCACTCCCTGATCATCGTCTCTGGCTACAGAGTCAACAGAACTTCAGAAGTAGCTTGATGAATCTGCTGTATCCTGACGTTTCACCGATAGGTCTAGGTTTCTATACTGGTGCATCTACATGATCCCTGTAATGGCACCTACTTTTAAATTATTCAACAGAATGGATAAAGAGCCTATTTGGCTACAGAACACCTAAGCCTCACAAATATCAAGCATTAAGTGACCCAAACAATTACCAACGTCAAATGGTTCTTGTGATGACAGTGCATATGTTAAACACAAGTTTATTTGTCATTGATCCTAAACCTCATGTTCTGTTGAGCCAGACTCTGCATACTTCAATGTTTGGGTTCCTAGATGTGCCAATGCTATATATATATATATATATATATATATATACATATATATATATATATACACACATATACACACACATACATACACACACATTCTGGTACTTTTATAGCCAAATAAATTATCTGCCTTAATTTAGATGAAGAATTTTTCAACCTTGTAATAAAAAGTAGGCATGTACTTTTCAGAACTGTGACTAATCCTAGTATAATTTTTTTCTGTTTTGGATCAAGCTGGCCCCAGAAAAACTGCATAATTTTAAATAATAAAAATGCTAGCATTTCACAAATTACTGCATGTATTCAGGTTTCATATTTGGGACACCGTTTTTATTTAAAAACATTTAAACAATGTTGTCAAATTAAAATTTTGTGTGTTCTCATGAGAGCATCAGTTCTATTAAATTTAGGGTCATAAAAACCTTAAATATGACCCTGGACCACAAAACCAGTCATAAGCGTCAATTTTTTGAAATTGAGATTTATACATCATCTGAAAGCTAAATAAATAAACTTTCCATTGACGTATGGTTTGTTAGGATAGGACAATATTTGGCAAAGATACAACTATTTGAAAATCTGGAATCTGAGGGTGCAAAAAAATCTAAGTATTGAGAAAATCACTTTTAAAGTTGTCCAAATGAAGCCCTTAGCAATGCATATTACTAATCAAAAATTCAGTTAATATATTTACAGTAGGAAATTTACAAAATATCTTCATGGAACATGATCTTTGGCATAAAAAAATAATTTTGACCCATACAATGTATTATTGGCTATTGCTACACATATACCCGTGCAACTTATGACTGCTTTTGTGCTCCACGGTCACAAATGAATTCTTAAAGAGGTCTTAAATTTGGGATGCAGGATACAGTGATACAGCCTAAAGTGATTATTAAACTTTAAAAGGCGATAATTTCAATAAATAAATGAGAGCAATGTCCAAATGCAGTGCTGTTGCGCATTCAATGGGCTCACAGTTTCAGAGCATTTATGCAAACAGATTGTCAAATAATCATCAGTAGATCCTAAGCAATGTTTACTTTATGGTGTTTATATTGTAATAGACTGTAGATGGTTGTAAAGAGTGCTTATTTGTATCGCTCTTATCCTTCTGAATGAGCAGCTGGCAAAAGTAAAGCATACACATTTCACAAACAGTGCAACGTCACATTATTTCATCAATTCTCATTGCACCTCTAAAGTTGTGTTTATGCACTCCTTCATTTTTCAATCTAGGAGAACATGTGCTCCTTTGGGAAAAAAAGCAAGCATTACGCCCTCGTGTTGTTAAGTATGCTTTTTGGGCCCTGAATTCTACCAGACACCAGAAAGTATGTGAGGGTAAAAAGGTTCTTATAAACATTTTGATTGAAACAACATTTTCGGTATGTTTCTGTGTATATAGGGGAAGTCGTGGCCTAATGGTTAGAGAGCCGGACTCGTAACCCAAAGGTTGTGGGTTCGAGTCTCGTACCGGCAGGGATTGTAGGTGGGGGGAGTGAATGTACAGCGCTCTCTCCCACCTTCAATACCACGACTGAGGTGCCCTTGAGCAAGGCACCGAACCCCCAACTGCTCCCTGGGCGCCGCAGCATAAATGGCTGCCCACTGCTCCGTGTGTGTGTGTTCACTGCTGTGTGTGTGCACTTTGGATGGGTTAAATGCATAGCACTAATTCCAAGTACGGGTCACCATACTTGGCCACTTCACTATTTAGCTGCCTCTTATACTAACAGTGGAATTTCACAGTGCAGCGGCTGTTGTATGTTCCTGCTCAGAGCTAGATTTGAAAATACATGCTTTTTTTGTGTGCAATAATGGTGCAAATACTAGTAAACTGACTAACGTAAACCTTGGTAAATCTCATTTATTTAAATACTTTCCTTCCATAGGTTGTGTGTCTGAAATGGAAACTCATACTAAATATATATGCAATAAGGACAGCTGCAAAAATAACTTTTTTTTCCACGGTCCATGGCTTAAACTTTCCCCGTGTGTCTTTAGTAAATCCTGGCAGTATAGCTTTTAACACCAAAAGAGGGTTTGCACTGTTAAATCTGGCCCTGTAACAGAAATCAATAAACTTAATGTGAATTTTTGACCTCACAATATTATGCTGTACAGCATGAATAATAGATACTACATTAAACAGTGTTAATAAATTATTAGTTTTTCAAAGAGTCATTTTAAATGAGGGGTGTAGGTGATCTAAACGTAAATATAGGGCAAAGAAGTATGCACAACTACTGTACATATCCAACATTAACCATTATTAATAAATTTAAAAAATCTCTAAAATGATACAGATAAAAGGGTATTGTTACACAGCTGGCCACGATAGGAAGAAAATGCAGAACAAAACCAGATTTTCTAGAAAAACGATCTAATGGCCTTCATCTAATGTTGGGGTACACTTTAACACATTATTAATGTGTGCACCTTTAATAATAATACTGTAGACTGCAGAATAAAACTAATATTTGTTGTTTTCTTTATTATCCCTGTTGCATTTTAGGACAACCCTATGCACGCAACATCTGATGCTACATGCATTCCTACCTGCTTTGAGCTCGACTCGCACAGAACTCCACACCATCCGACTCCGCCATGCTCAGCGAGGATGAGGATGAGGAAGGTCATCATGTGTAGAAGCCCAAATTACCGCTAATCATGCTCAATCTTAGTAAAATACGAAATACAAGACACGGCAGTGACAAATATACAACCCACCCACATCACACTTACAGTTTCGAGTGCATAGACTGCTACGAGACAGTGAGAGCATTAGAAAGCAAAGTAATGATTTCTAGCCCATTAATACTGGACGGCCTGTAGTCGAGGACAGTCCAGGTGCTGCTGACACAGTTCAGCTCCAGCTTACCTGCGCGCGCCTCTCACCCGCTGCGCGAGCTGCTTCTTCTTGGTTTTTAACGGCGGCTGGCATCCAACGTGAATTGGTGCACTACCGCCACCTGGGTGTGTAACAGAGTTTTATATTCTATTTAGTGCTGTCAAACGATTAATCACGATTAATCACGTTCAAAATAAAAGTTTTTGTTTACTTAATATAAGTGTGTGTACTGTTTATGTATTATGTATATATAAATATACACACACATACAGTATATATTTACATGTATATATTTATATTCATATAATTTATATTATATATAAATATATTTAATATAAAACGTAACATATTTTTCTTAAATATATACATGCACGTGTGTGCATTTATATATACATAACAAATAAACACAGTATGCACACTTATATTATGTAAACAAAAACTTTTATTTTGAATACGATTAATCGCAATTAATCATTTATTTATTATTATTATTTATTTAGTGATTTATCAGACGCTTTTATCCAAAGCGACCTACAAATGAGGACAACAGAAGCAATCAATTGTAGTATTAAAACAACTAAAAACAGATCCAAAACCAAAAGCTAAAACTTTATAAATACTACCTATACACATTTTAAAAATAAAGAAATTTAATAAAAATGACAAATGCAACAAAATTTTGTTTTGCTAATTTATCCACTTCCTCATTCCCCCTCATTGTGCCAGGACCAGTGTTCGAACTATACCGTGGACTTTGGGGGAGCCCACTTGTTTTTGATTTTTACTTGATTTTTACTTTCTTTTATAGACCTCGATGTAAAAATATGTTTACATGAAAGTTGACTCAGAATGCGTAAACAATACTCTATTTAGACACCTTTAAACTATGTGACTGACTGATGAAGTTAAATGTTGTGTAAAGTGTGATTGTACTGTCACCTGTCATCAGAACATTATATATATATATATATATATCTTATTAAAGTAAAAAAAAAGTCAAGAGCAGTGAGAGATTCTCTCATTTGTTGTTTGATTAACATTAATGACAGATAGCAGGAAAATTGACTGCTGTCACTTTAAGAGCTGCCCGGATCCAATATACTGTTACACATGTTTTCTTTCTCAGCTGTTTGCTTTCACTTAAGACCTAAATTTAACCGTTCAAGGCCTATAAAGAGGCAAATATAACTCTACTCTAGCACTCTATGAGCACTGTGTTCACGTGCCTCTCAGACAGCATGCGCAAATAGCAAAATGAGTTCTCTTTCGCTGCTGTTAGCGTTTCAATGGCTTAAATCACTTGTTTTTTAACCGCAATGCTTAAAAATGTGTGCAAACATTACGTTTTCGTGACCACGTAGCACAGCAACGTCACGTGAGCGTGTAACCGTGATAGAGACGATAGTCCAAAATCTCTACCGGTTGACAAATTTCTACCGGTTAATCATGTCTACTTGTACAGTGTTTCCCAACCGGGGTGCCGTGTAAAAAAATCATTTTTTAATATTTTTAAATTGCTAAAATGTTCTAAAAAGCATCTATTATATAATATCCATTTCTGATGTCGCCAATAATTTGAGTCACCGAAATTTCGGCTGCCAAAAATTAGTTCACCGCTCAGGTTTCACTTTCACGTGGTGTGACGCTCTGCATATTATCCGCTCTATGTGTGTGTGTGTGTGTGTGTGCTCCGCTCAGTCGCTCAACTCGTATACCGTTCATGCTCATCGGAACAGCAAAGTCCACTCAAAAATTGAGCCGACAGGAAACATCGATGTAGTATTGTTTCTGTCTGCAATAGCCCTACTGTGTTGTAACATGGTGTGGTATATGGGCACTCTGGTAACACTGCCCTCTCATTCATTGATCTGCTAAATGCTATGTTATGCTCACGTGTTATGATAATAATAGCTTTCTAGGACTAAACATTATTTGGATAATTGGTAAAAAAAAGTGGAAAAACAGCAGCATTTGTTCTCCCAGTGCTGCAGAAGTTGTCTGAGGACCCTTATGGTGTTTTCTGTTTGGTGTTAACACCCACAAGGTTTACTTTTTTACTTTGTTATTATTTATGCAGCCACATTTGAATCTTCATTTTCATGTAGATATTTCAAAATGATGTTTTTGTCTGTTTTTTTGTCCAGAGAGCTTGCTTACCAGATTGCAGAACAGTTCCGAGCGTTAGGCAAGCCATAGGCTTAAAAGATTGTATCATTGTGGGAGGAATGGGTAAGATAACATTCAAAGCTTTACTCTGTCGTCATTTTGGGCTCATTTATTTATAAGAATATACAGTATATGCATATTTAAGATAGAATGCATATTTATTAGGAAACACGCTTTATTTGTTTCTTTTTCTTTCATTAGACATGGTCACTCAGGGCTTGGAGTCGTCAAAAAAGCCACATGTTGTTGTGGCCACACTGGGACGACTTGCTGATCACATCCGAAGCTCTGACACAATTAGCCTGAACAGAATCCAGTTTCTAGGAAGACTCTGATGCATGTTTTTTCTAATGTTTATTTTAAAGCAATTTTCATCAAACTCTTGCATGTTTCTCGGCAGATCCTGGATGAAGCCGACCGTCTTTTAGAGCAAGGCTGCACAGATTTCACTAAAGATCTAGAGGTCATCCTCAGTGCTGTGCCCGCAAAACGCCAGACGCTGCTGTTCAGCGCCACACTCACAGACACGCTGCTGCAGTTGCAGAGCATCGCCTTGAACAGACCCTTCTTCTGGGAGCACAAATCAGCGTATGTCAGGAGAATATGTCGAATATGCTTCCTTGACAGAAATTGTGATTTTTAGGCCAGAAATTCAGCTCTGGCATATAAAACTGGTAGCTGTAATTATATAAACATAAGCTTGATATGGTTAGGCAAAGTCTATTTCAAATGGATGACATACAGATGAGTGTCTTCTGGGGGTTTGTTAGACTAGTCGGTTCCGAAATTTCTTTTGAAATGTTAATGAAATTAGTCGTAGCACACATCCCTAGTCGAAAACAAGATTTCTTCCTGTTGCACACTTCAAGCATGCAATGTGACGTAATGCATTGCACATTTATTAGTTCAACTAAATGTGCAATAGAGACATTGACATTCCATTTTGTAATGTAAATGTATAGTAAAAGCATCCTTGCTGAATAAAAGAGTTAATTGTATGTATGCAATTACTTTGGCTGTTCTCAAAACTCGTAGTAAAGGCCTGTTCACAGCAGGGACAATAAATACAATGATAATGTTTTAAAAATCATTCTAACTCTGTGAGAATTCTATAGGAATGTTAACTCCACTACTATAACAATAATGACACAGAAGAACAGTATCATTGGAATCACTTTCAGAGTGATTTATTTCAGCTGATGAATGATAAAAAAAATACGGACAGCCAATCAGAATCCACCACCCTATCATAGACATGAAAGCTGTTTTGACAAAGGCCTAATATTATTTTTATGTCACATGGCTCTCTCTCTTTCTGTCAGAGTGTGGAGGGTCGAAGAACTGAATCAGAGATTCATCCTCACTCCTGAGAAAGTCAAAGATGCTTACCTGGTCCATCTCATCCAAAAGTTCCAGGATGAACATGATGATTGGTCTATCGTGATATTCACTAACACATGCAAGTAGGTTTTCAGTTTCAGAAAAAAACATTGCAGGGTTAATCAATTCTAATTAAGACAAATCCCTTTTATAACCCTTCCATCATTCACTGCGTGTGCAATGGGCATTAATGATACCTCAAATTAGGCAGCTTGTTCACAAAATGACATAACGGACAAATCCCTTAGAGTCACGTTAACCCTCATACTGCATTCAAAATCTGGATTTTTGCATTCCAGGTCCATTTGGACCAGAAGGATCATTTTTCAGCTTATTAGCAGCTTCTCATTAATGAGTGAATGTGAAAAAATGTTACCATGTTTTGAATATTAATGGTGATTCATGGTGTTATCACCATGTTCAATATTGATGAGATTATTTGAATATATCATTGTGTTAAACTGATAAGAACCTATAATCTGGGAATTACCAGTATTAACCCTATTGGAATGAATGTCTTTATAACTCAGGGTTGCTCAAAAACAGTCCAAAATGATGAAACCTACATATTTATTTCTAACAAAAACAATTACTCCGAAAAGTAAAAACAAAACAAAAATACATTTATTTTACTTGCTTAAAAGTTCAGTTTCAGATGAAAAAAGTGATTCACTTTTCATAACGTGACGGTTTGTCAGTAGGTGTAAGAAATGTAACAAAATGAATTCCCAAAATCGCGTGAGATATGGGGAAAAAGCTAAATATGTTTTACAAGCGTTTTTTTTTACACTAATTTAATTTCATAGATAATTTAACATTATTTTGGAGACCTAATGGTACTCCATCCATGTACCTTTTTTAATGGTTAATATCTCTTAGAAAATAATTGTAAAAAAATTAATTAAAAAAAAAGTTGTGTACTTTGAGAGTCGGAAAACACTTGCTAAAATGTGTTCCCTTACAAAAAAAACGATGCTGTTTTTAGAAATATTCATGTATCTCACAACAACATTTTCATATGAATATGTAAAAATATATGACAGATATTGTTAACGTAATTGTGTAACGTTTACGAATGTTCCAGGAACTGTCAGATACTAACAACGATGCTGCGCCAATTCAATTTCCCAACCATCTCCCTGCACTCAATGATGAAGCAGGTAAGTGACATGCTACACAGTTAAAATTGATTCTCACTCAGCGCCTAATGTCTATACTAATGGTTTTTATGTTCTTCCATCTTCAGAGACAGCGTTTTGCCAACCTTGCAAAGTTCAAGTCTAACGTCTTTAAAATTCTCATAGCCACAGATGTTGCTGCAAGGTACAGAGAAAACACTTCTCTTTGCCATTGTCTAATTCTCTCCACTTTCATGTATCTGTTCTTATCTAAAGGGGTTTGGATATTCCTACGGTGCAAGTTGTTATCAATCACAACTCACCGGGTTTGCCAAAAATCTACATCCACCGAGAGCAACGTTGAGTGTGTTCCTATATGAATAACAATAAATATATATATATATATGTATAAAAACTGTAGAGAGAGAGAGAGAGAGAGATGGATAGATGATAGACCCTAGTCAAAATTTGAAGTGGATCAAAAAAGTTCATCAAAGCTGTCCTAAGACATGAACGCATTTTAGTTTTAGATTTTAGGACAACTTTGATGAAAGGTTTTGATCCACTTCAAATGTTGACTAGTATATAGATATATCCAGTGTTGGGGGTAACGCATTACAAGTAACGCGAGTTACGTAATCCGATTACTTTTTTCAAGTAACTAGTAAAGTAACGCATTACTTTTTAATTTACAAGAGAATATCTGAGTTACTTTTCGAATAAGTAACTTTTTTTTTTAACCAATTTATTGACACAGCTCTCCTGTCCCCATGTTGATAGAAATCAGAAGATGTTACTGTAGTTCTAAAATAAATACGAATATGCATTAATTCATCTCACTCACAAAAAAAGTATTCCTCAAAATGAATAAAAATAATGCAACTCAGAATATGACGCAAACCTGCAATAATTAAAACGCAATATTGTAATGCATTACTTTTAAAAGTAACTTTCCCCAACACTGGATATATCACGATGCAGAAACGGCAGAAAATGTTTAACAGTGGGCTTTTATTTTGATAACTTCCGCTTTCACCTTGAAGTACAACGGTAAACGTTTTGTAGATTATCTTGTGTTGCGAAGTAGATTCAGTAGAAATCCTTCGTGAGTTAAGAATTTAGTCGATTAGATCTTTATTATGCAAATACATTTATGGTAGCACAATCTGATAGGTGGCATGTTTCGTCGGTACACCGGACTGCATTGCTAACATACTTAAAGGGATAGTTCACCCAAAAATGAAAATTCTGTCATCATGCACTCACCCTCATGTCGTTCCAAACCTGTATGAGTTGCTCTCTTATGTCGAACATAAAAGAAGATATTTTGAAGATTGCTGGTGATCAAACAGTTGGTGGTTGCCATTGACTTCCATAGTAGGAAAAAAAAATACTATGGAAGTCAAAGGCAACCACCAACTGTGAGCCAAAATCATCACAATTAAAAGAACCAAAGACTTAAACTACTTCAGTCTGTGTGCACTGAATTTATTTAATACACAAGTTTCACAATTTGAGTTGAATTACTGAAATAAATGACCTTTTCCACGACATTCTAATTTATTGAGATGCACCTGTAGTCTCTGGACTAAATATAACACTTTTATTTTAAACAATATTTACTCGCATCACTAAGCAATATTTGAGAATGGAATGACAATTATACTATTAATATATGATTAATTCTAGTCTAATTGCTGTTCGTGTTTCTTGAGTGCAATTTTTGTAAGTGTTTTTAAACTCTTTATTCAGTAATCCCGAGTACACATCATTCAGAGCACTAAAGAGAGTTTTCATGCGCTTTTATGTCAAATACTGTAAGCATCACCACCTTTACTGGTTCATTTGATTTCTTCTTCTCTCCTAGCTCCCGTTATCTTTACTGAAGACAGCACAGAACCACCCGATGGTGAGTATGAGGCAGCTCACATCGCCTGCGCACAGTTAAAGGAATAGTTTGCAGAACAGATCTGGAGAAATTTAGCATTATCACTGGCTCAGCAGTGGATCATCTGCAGTGAATGGGTGCCGTCAGAATGAGAGTCCAAACAGCTGATAAAAAATATCACAATAATCCACACGTAGAATAACAAATAAGTTAGTCTGCTTTTGTTTTCAGCTGGTGGAGTTAAAGAATGGTGAGACGTACAACGGCCATCTGGTCAGCTGTGACAACTGGATGAACATCAACTTGAGAGAAGTCATTTGCACTTCACGGGTAAATAAAACCTCTTTCCTTGAGATGAAGTGTTCTTCGGAATATTTGAAACTATTTTGATCGCATAAACATGATTGAGCCGTTATGGGTCAGTGTGTCTGTGCTGGAATGTAATGGTTGTTTCTGCTTGCTCTGATTTGCAGGATGGAGATAAATTTTGGAGGATGCCGGAATGCTACATCAGAGGAAGCACCATTAAATACTTACGAATCCCTGATGAGATCATAGATATGGTGAAAGAGGAAGTACTGTCGAAGGGACGTGGCCGGGGGGGCATGCAGCAGAACAAACCACAGGGAAAGGGCAGAGGAGGCGGACCTGGAAGAGGTGGTGGAGCCGGCAGAGGTTAGACACATTTCAGAGCCCTTGTTAAAGGAATAGTGTGACAAAAGTTTCATTTATGGGTGAACTTAAAGGGAAAGTTCACCCAAAAATGAAAATTCTTCACCCTCAAGTTGTTCTAAACCTGTATGAGTGTCTTTTTTTGTTGTTGAGCACAAAAGAAGATACTTTGAAGGTTGTTTGTAACCAAACAGTTGACGGTAGCCATTGGCTTGCGTAGTATGGAAGAAAATACTATGGAAGTCAATGGCTACCGTCAAGTATCAATCCCACTTTTGGAGCATAGACTCCAGAATGACATTCCCAACTTGGAAGTTGTAAATCTTGAATGCTTTGGAGCACAGACAAGTATGGTCTCGTTTGAAAGCTGACAATAGTCTTCCAAAGAAAAGAAGAAAGTTGCAGAAATGTTATATTTAATATAAAATATGTCTTTTAAAATATGTTGGACTCTAAAACTGCTATAAAACTAAACAAGCTGTGTTCCAAATTTGAGGTTGATATCTCAAAAAAAAAAAAAAAAGTATATTTTAGTAATATTTTGTTAGGGCACAGTACCAAACTTTTCCACTAGATGTCTGCCAAGGTCAATCGGTGATCCATATAAAGATGTGAACAATATTTTTCAATAAATTTCATATTTTCACACAATTTATGAAGTAGCCATACTATTTAGAAGAAGTATGAGCAGTATTGTATTTAAATGCAACCTCTAACAAACAAACATAAAACATTTGCATGTAACAGTTTATGTTGGAGACATGTTGCTTTGTAAATCTTACTTTCAACATTTTCAGTAAAAAAAAAAAAAGTTGCCTTTTGAACACTTTGCATGAAAAATAATCATGGTTTACCAATTTTTCACATGATCGCACATTTATCTTGATTTCATAATAAAAGTCTGAACAGCGTGAAAAGTTTTGTTGCATGCTCTTGTAAAAAATGAATAACTAATTTTTGCTATATAATTAATTTAACGTATGAAATGTTGCAGTCAAAGTTTTTGAAATGCATACACACAGTTGACAGACTTCTTTTATTTTTATTTTAAGGTGTTTTTGGTGGCCGTGGCAGAGGCATGATGGGAACTGGCCATGGACAACAACAAGACAAAAAGCCTGGAAAACCACAAGGTGTCAAAAACCAACACTAGATATAAAACACATCATCTCATGTGTTAGTTTGTTTTACTCCCTTTAGACACAAGAGAGCACCTTTTCAGGTCTCTTGACATTCACACATTAACATCATAAGGTTGAGTATTTTCTTTTAGAGACTTATTTATAAGCCTCAGTTAGTGTATCAAACTGTGCTCAACAACTTTTTGCACTGAGTTTGTTTTAAAATCCCTTAATGGAAACACATGTGAATTTTTACAGTCTGTCTCATACTTTTTCTCATACTGTCTCATCTGCTTTCTCAGTTTAATCATCAACCAGAAAGAGTGAGCTTAATTTGAAACGATATTTCTGTAAGGATTTTAATTTGGACAAGTGGATGTCAAGATGCTCTTCCATTTTCTCCAAATAGTTTTTATTTTCTGTTGCCTCACATTTTGGTGCATGTTTTCACATTGCTGTTTTAAGTTTGTTTTGTTTTTGTGCTTTAAAATACAACCATGGTGTAACTTGACTTGTGTATAGTGCACTTGTGAATAAATCTTTTTTGTTAAATATCGCAATTGCTGTGAATTTCTGTGTGAGCACTCTTTTACATCTAAAGAAATGGAAACAAGTTGCATGTATTAAACATTCAGTATAGTCTTACGTAACTACAGTCTTTACAGATCTCCAAAACTACGCTCTATAACGTAAATTTAGACTGTCTTTGGGAAGTCAACATAAAAATGGCTTGCCGAGTCATCTCTGCATTACAAGGGATAGTTCATTCAATCATTCAAAATTGAAAATTGTCATCCCTTAGTCACCTTCAAGTTGTTCCAAAATTGTATGCAATTGCAAAAAAAATAGGTTCTAAGAGACGTCAATGGTTTTACAAAACCATTTGTAAAAATTGTATTTTTTAGCAAAAAACTATTTTTTTGTAAATAAAAAGCCTGACAATGTCACTGCTTAATACCTATAAGTATTGTGATTTATGGTTTACTTTGGCAATCTCTGTCTCCCTCTCTAAAACGTGCAGTTCTACAGTAAAAAATCGAAAAACACTGATAAATGATAGCATTTTTTTACTTGGATTTCATTAACTAGCTGCATAACAAGAACATGACCAATTTAAGTTTATAGGACAACTAAACTATCAATTTAAACAAAAATTTACGGTCAACTACAGACGTTGCATCCATCGATTCCGCCATGTTTCTCACTGACACGCCCCCAACTCGGAAACTCGGGGCCTAAAGAAAATGTCGAGTTTCCCACTCGTAATAACGACTTTGTGGTGGCGTTCATGTGCGTTCAACAATACGATCTATCCGACATGACTTGAGCACACCATACGTCCCAACACGATTTCCCAGTGGGAGTGCTGCTATTTTTAGGTCAACGCCAATAGTTTGTCTTTAGTTTCCTCTTGTGGTTGTTTTGTCAATGAAACAGCATCGAGAGTTATTCATTTTCGATGAAAAGCCAATAGACCTTAGTCAGGATAGCGCCACATTTTAGCCCCTTTTTTACTGGAATGAAAACGAGGATGTTGACGTATAGAACTACAGAGCGTTCATTGCAACGAAACGTTAACTTGTTACATCTTTAAAAAAAAAACTTTCACTAAACAAAAACTCCATAACATAGTTTTAAAAGTTGTGAGTTAATATTAAGTGATCTAGGACCTTTCCTCACAGCCCCGTTTCCATCCGCGTTAAATTCAATATGGCGTCTAAAACAAACTCAGAAAAACAGGCAAAAAATGCAACACCGTCTCAAGTAAACAGCACAAACTTTTATTTTTTATAAGTTCAGTCATTTTCACAACATAGACAGTTGATTTGGTAAATTTCACCACTGGACACTTTAACACCAAACCCCTTATTGTAAGTACAGTACATTTACTACTGCTTATTAGTGTTTTTTTTCCTTGTACATTACACTCGATTATCAGAAGAAGAAAAAAAATCACAATGGAAAACATGAATAAAAAGAATTCTAGATAAAAATGTAGGAAATGGAGAACAAACTCTTAGTCACGATAAACTGATCTGAACGTCGAGCGGATGGATACCTTACATCAGGGGTGTCAAACTCAGTTCCTGGAGGGCCACAGCCCTGCAGAGTTTAGATTCAACCCTAATTAAACACACCTGATCCAACTTGTCAAGTCCTTCAGGCTTATTTGAAAACTACATGGTATGTGTGTTGGAGCATGGTTGGAACAAAACCCTCCAGGAGCTGAGTTTGACGCCCGTGCCTTACATGGTGAGCTGTGATGTTAATAAAGATCCAACCTCATTATCTTCTCATTTCTGATATGCATGGGGCTCACTAAGGTCCTCTATCTACTGTATATCATCTGCTTATTAGGCCAAAATGGGACCCACCTACAAACAAATCGTCCCAGGTCTCATGGATGTAGCAATGGTTCTGTTGACATCTATATTATTATTATTTTTTTTTTCTCAGTTTGAAATAACTAACAGCATTTGCCATTTTTTTGCCAGCTTTTGAATTTCAGCAAACCTGCTCCACAGTAGACGTCACAGTCAGTCTATCTGCCTGCTTTGGTTTACAACAGTACTTTGCGACTAGGATTTAAACCACTTACTCAAACAATCACATTTCCATTCCCTCCTACGAAAATGTTAACAGAATGATAAATAATCTGCAAGACATGAAAAGGTATTTTCTTCAATATTGCTCTGTAATAAAGTCAAATACATTCATTCACAAGCAGGCATACACAACAGCAGGTAAAGAACATCCTTTAAATCCTCTTTATATATATATATTTTTTTTGCTAATATCACCTAGATTTTTTTTAAAGCCCATAATCGATACAACACAGTCCACACATAAAACCAAAGACTCAAATGTATTTACAGTAAGTTTTCACTAAAGGAAAACAGAATAGCAAAGGAAAGATGCAGGAATAATCAGGGAGGATCTTGCACATGTAAACATTAATACTTATCATGGGCTTTTTTTGCAAACTGATTTTTGCATTATAGTTGCAGGCCTGGTAGCCACATAAAATCTTTCACAGGACACGCGCCAGTCCAAAAAGTCATCATGGGAAATGCCAGTCAAAATCTCAGTAACTTTTGCTAATTTTTGAGAGCGTACAAGAGTATTGTTGATAGTATGTCGAGCTTATGGCTCTGCTGCTATAATGAAATAAGCAACACCATGGCCGCAAATCAAACTCGGATTTTGACTAGAAATACACTTGACTAGACCTAACGAAGCATTGAGAAAGGAATCCTACCACTATTTGCCTAAATGGCTTTATTTCCTTCCATGCAAATTTACATTAAGGAATGTTTGTGTATGATATCAGGCTTTCAGTCCCGGGACTGAAATGACACGAGGCAAGGCAGTGAACAAGACACAAGGTCACCGATACAAATAAGCAAGAAACGTCTGTGACGAGCACTGCAAAGAATTACCATGAAAACAGCATCGACTTCTCTAACTTTCTTTATATTTGTCAGAATTTCAAAAAAATAACAAAAACGTTTTAGATATATATTTCTAACTGTATTATTTAAATACTGAACTGTATTTATTATGTACACTTTTTGGAATAAATATACAGAAATCTCTGTCCATTTCGCTTTTTTATATTTGTTCCATATAATTTAAGGATATGGAAGAGTAAAAAGAAAAATGTTAAAATATGCAGTAAAATGAAGGGATCGAAAACTTATAACAGAAAACCGATTCTGTGTGCTATGCCAAACTAAGGCCTAATTACACACTCCTAAAATTTAAATTTAGGCCTTATTATAAAGTCTTTAAAACATAATGTGGGCTTAATCAGAATTTCAGGCCCAATCAAACCCTTAAAGGGATAGTTCACCTAAAAATGAGAATTCTGTCATTATTTATGCTCCCTCAAGTTGTTCCAAACCCATATGGGTTTCTTTTGTCTGCTGAACACAAAAGATGATATTTTAAAGAATGTTCATTACCAAACAGTTGTTTTTTTTCCATACTATGGGAGTAAAACGGGACCAGCAACTGTTTGGTTAAACACATTTTTTCAAATGTCCTTTGTGTTCAATCCTTATACAGGTTTGGAACAACATGAGGGTGAGCAAATAATGACAGAATTTTCTTTTTTAGGTGAGCTATCCCTTTAAAGTGCACTTAAACGGAATGGATTGCATGTTGAATAATATCATTAAAGTTTGAGATGTCAAAATGATTATTTGGAGAAGAAGGGGAGGGACTAGAGGGTGTGGCCAGAGAAGGCAGTATGGGAACTTTTTAAATACCTAAACAGGTGGTTTTTGTGTGTTGGTGCAAGGCAGTGCAGATAGAGCCGTGGGATTTTCAGCAGGCGCAGTCCTGGTGCGGAGCGGTGGGCTGCTCCGTGAGCTGCGGCCCCTGTTTGGCTCCCGTCACTGCAGGATCGGCGGCATCCAGGCTCTCTGACATCTTCTCGCAAATTATGTCTACCAGTCGCTCGAAGGTTTGCTTAACATTAATGTTGTCCTTGGCACTGGCCTCAAAATACTCAAAACCTGAGGATAAAAGAAGAAACCAAGTCAAGACCAAGGCCTTGTTCTAAAACCCAATGAGCTGCCTACAATAGCAGCATGTTCACACATTTTATCATTTTTTAAATCAAATTTTTAAAAAGTCCATACTTTTCCAGACTCAAACTTTAGTAAAATTTTCAGACCATATTTCAAATCTTTTATCCACCTTTTAACATGTATGCCACTTTGTGACTATGCATGCTATTATGCCATTTATATTTAATCAATTAGCAGACGCTTTTATCCAAAGCAACTTTCAAATGAGGACGATAGAAGCAATCAAACCAACAAAAGAGCAACAAAATATATGTGTGTTGTAACAAGTCCCGGTTAGTCTTACGCAGTACACGTAGCAAGGTGTTTTTTTTTTAATTAGAAGAATAAATGTATAGAATGAATGTAAAGAATAAAAAGTGCAGTCAGGTTCCCCCGAACCCAAGCTTCTTGGTGTCAATTGCGTTGAGAGACCAGTTGATCAAATCCATTAAGTTTTAGATTTTTTAGTCTGGAGAGCAGTGCGGAGAGAGTCTCTCAAAATCAAGACAGTAGACAAGACGAGAGGAGCAAAAGCAGGGAAGGTAACGGGGAGGAGAGGGGGAGAAAATGCGACCGCCTTCGCTGAGAGCCAAATGAGAAATATGATAATATTTTGAATTCATTCAGTCATGTTAAACTATCACTAAACATTTGGCTGCATTGACTGCATGCTCCAAACGGCATAAAAAACACTCTGCTTATATGGTGAATTTATTTTTAGAATTTCAGTTTAGAAAACAGAATAGGGCCAATAGTCCAGAAACACAAATAGTTTTCCATACTCGTTTTCTTCTTTCCATACCTATAGAAATGACTAAAGTCAAATTCCAAACTTTTCCATACGGTGTAAGTTCCAGGACATGTCAGATTATGAAAAACATGACATATATTTTGGAAAATATGGTATCTATCAGCAAATGTATATTTCCTTAAATATGAGGCTCATATCTGAAAGTATATTTGAAACTATTGCTGTGAATATCCAAATATATTGTGCCAACCGGCAAACACGACTTACCGAGATGCTCGGAGAGCTGTCGTCCCCTCTCAGAGGCCACCACCCTCTCATCGTCCATGTCACATTTGTTGCCCACTAGCAGCACCTGGGCGTTATCCCATGAGTACGTCTTAATCTGTGTGGACCTGCCAGAGACAGTCAGATTTGTTTAAATGTTTGCTTGTTAAACTTTCCTCTAGAGCTGAACTTTATCACAAAGTTTTTCTTCCATATCATGCGATATCTATATTCATCACAATATTCATTTACCATTAATGGGAAAGAAAATGCTTTCCACATGTTTGTTAGAACTTAATAACTTAACTTAATACAACTTGATTGTTCATAATTTTCAACAATCTCAAATCTCTCTTTTCTGTCAAAGATACTTGAAAAGGCAGTATCCTCACAACTATGTTTCTTCTTAGAGAAAAATGGTATTTGTGAGGATTTCCAGTCAGGATTTAGACCGTATCCTAGTACTGAGACTGCTCTCATTAGAGTTACAAATGACCTGCTCTTATCATCCAGTCATGGTTGTATCTCTTTATTAGTGTTGCTGATCGTAGCGTTGCATTTGACACTATCGACCACAACATTCTTTTGAATAGACTAGAAAATTGCCATTAGCAGAATTGCTTTGGCATGGTTCAAATCATACTTATCTGAACATCATCAATTCGTAGCAGTGAAAGAAGAGGCATCATATCGATGACAAGTGCAGTATGGGGTACCACAAGGCTCAGTACTAAGAACGTTCCTTTTCATGCTTTACATGTTACCCTTGGGAGATATCATCAGGAAACATGGTGTTAGCCTTCACTGTTATGCTAAAGATACTCAGCCCTACATTTCTTCACAGCATGACGAAACATACCAATTCACAAAACTAACATGGATAGTGCATAGTTGATATACCGATGGAATTTTGGTTACTTGGCACTCTTGCCTTTGGCTTGCTTAGTTGGGGACACTTTTCTGGCAATAATCACAGAGTAGTACCCTTTACCTAACCCATTTCTTTTCTTATTTTTCTAAATTCTGTTCCATTTAATTTTTTTCTTGTGTTTTGATTTAATATGAATTTATCATCAAAAATCTCTCATGAAATGAATACATTGCTAACAATTTAAAATGTAATCAAATGAACAATTTATAACAAAACATTGCTTTTTTTGTCAAAAATAATGCTGCAAACGAAAAATGAAAACATGGATGGAAAAAATGTATAGCTTGTTTGATAACCCCTTACAAATAATACTATTATTACTAATTTTACAATAGTAATACATTTCTGTGATAATTGTTTCACCTAACTTTTATTTTGGCAGGTTGTTGTAAAGAACTTTGAGATCTAGTATGTGTTTGACAATAGCTTTTCTCGAATATAACGGTGTAAAGCTGCTGAAGTGAGTCTTAGAGCAGCTCTGGAGATGAAGTTCATGTGTTTATTTCTCACATATTGAAACAGCAGACGCTGAAAACACAGTAAGTTTCATGTGTTTTAAGTTTGTGTAGTAGACGAAACTACGCCACTCATCCACACATGCAGAACATGTTGTTTTGCATGTTTAGTTAACTCACCAGTCCTGCACAGCGGCAAAAGACTCCTCGTTTGTGATGTCGTACATGAGGATGAAGCCCATAGCTCCACGGTAGTAGGCGGTGGTGATGGTTCTGTAGCGTTCCTGTCCCGCTGTGTCCTGTGAAGGAACAAACCAGTAATGCACAAGATGAAATAGGAACAAATGCAAGACCAATGTTTTACAAACTACAGTATACGTCTGTTCAATATATTTTAGAATGTAACCTATTCCTGTGATGCAAAGCTGAATTTTCAGCATCATTACTCCAGTCTTTAGTGTCACATGCTCCTTCAGAAATCATTCTAATATGCTGATTTGATACTCATTTATCATCATTTATTACTGGTGTTCAATTATTTGAAATATTTCTTATTATCTATGTTGAAAAAGAACAACATTTATTTTTATTTGTTTTACTTTTACACTATCAATTTAATGCAGCTTTTCTGAATAAAAGTATTAATGTCTTCTTTTTTCACTTCAAACATTTGAATGGTAGTGTATCAGTTTCCACAATGATATTAAACAGCACAACTGTTTTCAACATTGATAATAATAAGAAATGTGTCTTGAGCAGCAAATCAGCATATTAGAATGATTTCTGAAGGATCATGTGACACTGAAGACTGGGGTACTCCAGTAGAAGACCGGAAATTCAGCATTGCGTTACAGGAATAAATTACATTGTAAAATATATTAAATAGATGGTGCTTTAAAGTTGTTTTTACTGATTTTTGATCAAATAAATGCAGCCTTGGTGAGCATCAGCGATTTAGACATAAAAACCTAAAAAAAAAAAAACACAAAAAAAATCAATTACAAACTGAGGGAAAAACTGAAATAATTTTCTGTGGTAAACAACAGCATATTGTCGACTTTACAAGTTGTACTAAACCTTTGAATTTTCCTTCATTGACCATCTGCACTTTTTTCACAGAACCAGGAAAACAGGATTTATATGTGGGTCAGGATAGCGCCACATTTTAGCCCCTTTTTTACTGGAATGAAAACGAGGATGTTGACGTATAGAACTACAGAGCGTTCATTGCAACGAAACGTTAACTTGTTACATCTTTAAAAAAAAAACTTTCACTAAACAAAAACTCCATAACATAGTTTTAAAAGTTGTGAGTTAATATTAAGTGATCTAGGACCTTTCCTCACAGCCCCATTTCCATCCGCGTTAAATTCAATATGGCGTCTAAAACAAACTCAGAAAAACAGGCAAAAAATGCAACACCGTCTCAAGTAAACAGCACAAACTTTTATTTTTTATAAGTTCAGTCATTTTCACAACATAGACGGTTGATTTGGTAAATTTCACCACTGGACACTTTAACACCAAACCCCTTATTGTAAGTACAGTACATTTACTACTGCTTATTAGTGTTTTTTTCCTTGTACATTACACTCGATTATCAGAAGAAGAAAAAAAATCACAATGGAAAGCATGAATAAAAAGAATTCTAGATAAAAATGTAGGAAATGGAGAACAAACTCTTAGTCACGATAAACTGATCTGAACGTCGAGCGGAAGGATACCTTACATCAGGGGTGTCAAACTCAGTTCCTGGAGGGCCACAGCCCTGCAGAGTTTAGATTCAACCCTAATTAAACACACCTGATCCAACTTGTCAAGTCCTTCAGGCTTATTTGAAAACTACATGGTATGTGTGTTGGAGCATGGTTGGAACAAAACCCTCCAGGAGAGGCTTTCAGTCCCGGGACTGAAATGACACGAGGCAAGGCAGTGAACAAGACACAAGGTCACCGATACAAATAAGCAAGAAACGTCTGTGACGAGCACTGCAAAGAATTACCATGAAAACAGCATCGACTTCTCTAACTTTCTTTATATTTGTCAGAATTTCAAAAAAATAACAAAAACGTTTTAGATATATATTTCTAACTGTATTATTTAAATACTGAACTGTATTTATTATGTACACTTTTTGGAATAAATATACAGAAATCTCTGTCCATTTCGCTTTTTTATATTTGTTCCATATAATTTAAGGATATGGAAGAGTAAAAAGAAAAATGTTAAAATATGCAGTAAAATGAAGGGATCGAAAACTTATAACAGAAAACCGATTCTGTGTGCTATGCCAAACTAAGGCCTAATTACACACTCCTAAAATTTAAATTTAGGCCTTATTATAAAGTCTTTAAAACATAATGTGGGCTTAATCAGAATTTCAGGCCCAATCAAACCCTTAAAGGGATAGTTCACCTAAAAATGAGAATTCTGTCATTATTTATGCTCCCTCAAGTTGTTCCAAACCCATATGGGTTTCTTTTGTCTGCTGAACACAAAAGATGATATTTTAAAGAATGTTCATTACCAAACAGTTGTTTTTTTTCCATACTATGGGAGTAAAACGGGACCAGCAACTGTTTGGTTAAACACATTTTTTCAAATGTCCTTTGTGTTCAATCCTTATACAGGTTTGGAACAACATGAGGGTGAGCAAATAATGACAGAATTTTCTTTTTTAGGTGAGCTATCCCTTTAAAGTGCACTTAAACGGAATGGATTGCATGTTGAATAATATCATTAAAGTTTGAGATGTCAAAATGATTATTTGGAGAAGAAGGGGAGGGACTAGAGGGTGTGGCCAGAGAAGGCAGTATGGGAACTTTTTAAATACCTAAACAGGTGGTTTTTGTGTGTTGGTGCAAGGCAGTGCAGATAGAGCCGTGGGATTTTCAGCAGGCGCAGTCCTGGTGCGGAGCGGTGGGCTGCTCCGTGAGCTGCGGCCCCTGTTTGGCTCCCGTCACTGCAGGATCGGCGGCATCCAGGCTCTCTGACATCTTCTCGCAAATTATGTCTACCAGTCGCTCGAAGGTTTGCTTAACATTAATGTTGTCCTTGGCACTGGCCTCAAAATACTCAAAACCTGAGGATAAAAGAAGAAACCAAGTCAAGACCAAGGCCTTGTTCTAAAACCCAATGAGCTGCCTACAATAGCAGCATGTTCACACATTTTATCATTTTTTAAATCAAATTTTTAAAAAGTCCATACTTTTCCAGACTCAAACTTTAGTAAAATTTTCAGACCATATTTCAAATCTTTTATCCACCTTTTAACATGTATGCCACTTTGTGACTATGCATGCTATTATGCCATTTATATTTAATCAATTAGCAGACGCTTTTATCCAAAGCAACTTTCAAATGAGGACGATAGAAGCAATCAAACCAACAAAAGAGCAACAAAATATATGTGTGTTGTAACAAGTCCCGGTTAGTCTTACGCAGTACACGTAGCAAGGTGTTTTTTTTTTAATTAGAAGAATAAATGTATAGAATGAATGTAAAGAATAAAAAGTGCAGTCAGGTTCCCCCGAACCCAAGCTTCTTGGTGTCAATTGCGTTGAGAGACCAGTTGATCAAATCCATTAAGTTTTAGATTTTTTAGTCTGGAGAGCAGTGCGGAGAGAGTCTCTCAAAATCAAGACAGTAGACAAGACGAGAGGAGCAAAAGCAGGGAAGGTAACGGGGAGGAGAGGGGGAGAAAATGCGACCGCCTTCGCTGAGAGCCAAATGAGAAATATGATAATATTTTGAATTCATTCAGTCATGTTAAACTATCACTAAACATTTGGCTGCATTGACTGCATGCTCCAAACGGCATAAAAAACACTCTGCTTATATGGTGAATTTATTTTTAGAATTTCAGTTTAGAAAACAGAATAGGGCCAATAGTCCAGAAACACAAATAGTTTTCCATACTCGTTTTCTTCTTTCCATACCTATAGAAATGACTAAAGTCAAATTCCAAACTTTTCCATACGGTGTAAGTTCCAGGACATGTCAGATTATGAAAAACATGACATATATTTTGGAAAATATGGTATCTATCAGCAAATGTATATTTCCTTAAATATGAGGCTCATATCTGAAAGTATATTTGAAACTATTGCTGTGAATATCCAAATATATTGTGCCAACCGGCAAACACGACTTACCGAGATGCTCGGAGAGCTGTCGTCCCCTCTCAGAGGCCACCACCCTCTCATCGTCCATGTCACACTTGTTGCCCACTAGCAGCACCTGGGCGTTATCCCATGAGTACGTCTTAATCTGTGTGGACCTGCCAGAGACAGTCAGATTTGTTTAAATGTTTGCTTGTTAAACTTTCCTCTAGAGCTGAACTTTATCACAAAGTTTTTCTTCCATATCATGCGATATCTATATTCATCACAATATTCATTTACCATTAATGGGAAAGAAAATGCTTTCCACATGTTTGTTAGAACTTAATAACTTAACTTAATACAACTTGATTGTTCATAATTTTCAACAATCTCAAATCTCTCTTTTCTGTCAAAGATACTTGAAAAGGCAGTATCCTCACAACTATGTTTCTTCTTAGAGAAAAATGGTATTTGTGAGGATTTCCAGTCAGGATTTAGACCGTATCCTAGTACTGAGACTGCTCTCATTAGAGTTACAAATGACCTGCTCTTATCATCCAGTCATGGTTGTATCTCTTTATTAGTGTTGCTGATCGTAGCGTTGCATTTGACACTATCGACCACAACATTCTTTTGAATAGACTAGAAAATTGCCATTAGCAGAATTGCTTTGGCATGGTTCAAATCATACTTATCTGAACATCATCAATTCGTAGCAGTGAAAGAAGAGGCATCATATCGATGACAAGTGCAGTATGGGGTACCACAAGGCTCAGTACTAAGAACGTTCCTTTTCATGCTTTACATGTTACCCTTGGGAGATATCATCAGGAAACATGGTGTTAGCCTTCACTGTTATGCTAAAGATACTCAGCCCTACATTTCTTCACAGCATGACGAAACATACCAATTCACAAAACTAACATGGATAGTGCATAGTTGATATACCGATGGAATTTTGGTTACTTGGCACTCTTGCCTTTGGCTTGCTTAGTTGGGGACACTTTTCTGGCAATAATCACAGAGTAGTACCCTTTACCTAACCCATTTCTTTTCTTATTTTTCTAAATTCTGTTCCATTTAATTTTTTTCTTGTGTTTTGATTTAATATGAATTTATCATCAAAAATCTCTCATGAAATGAATACATTGCTAACAATTTAAAATGTAATCAAATGAACAATTTATAACAAAACATTGCTTTTTTTGTCAAAAATAATGCTGCAAACGAAAAATGAAAACATGGATGGAAAAAATGTATAGCTTGTTTGATAACCCCTTACAAATAATACTATTATTACTAATTTTACAATAGTAATACATTTCTGTGATAATTGTTTCACCTAACTTTTATTTTGGCAGGTTGTTGTAAAGAACTTTGAGATCTAGTATGTGTTTGACAATAGCTTTTCTCGAATATAACGGTGTAAAGCTGCTGAAGTGAGTCTTAGAGCAGCTCTGGAGATGAAGTTCATGTGTTTATTTCTCACATATTGAAACAGCAGACGCTGAAAACACAGTAAGTTTCATGTGTTTTAAGTTTGTGTAGTAGACGAAACTACGCCACTCATCCACACATGCAGAACATGTTGTTTTGCATGTTTAGTTAACTCACCAGTCCTGCACAGCGGCAAAAGACTCCTCGTTTGTGATGTCGTACATGAGGATGAAGCCCATAGCTCCACGGTAGTAGGCGGTGGTGATGGTTCTGTAGCGTTCCTGTCCCGCTGTGTCCTGTGAAGGAACAAACCAGTAATGCACAAGATGAAATAGGAACAAATGCAAGACCAATGTTTTACAAACTACAGTATACGTCTGTTCAATATATTTTAGAATGTAACCTATTCCTGTGATGCAAAGCTGAATTTTCAGCATCATTACTCCAGTCTTTAGTGTCACATGCTCCTTCAGAAATCATTCTAATATGCTGATTTGATACTCATTTATCATCATTTATTACTGGTGTTCAATTATTTGAAATATTTCTTATTATCTATGTTGAAAAAGAACAACATTTATTTTTATTTGTTTTACTTTTACACTATCAATTTAATGCAGCTTTTCTGAATAAAAGTATTAATGTCTTCTTTTTTCACTTCAAACATTTGAATGGTAGTGTATCAGTTTCCACAATGATATTAAACAGCACAACTGTTTTCAACATTGATAATAATAAGAAATGTGTCTTGAGCAGCAAATCAGCATATTAGAATGATTTCTGAAGGATCATGTGACACTGAAGACTGGGGTACTCCAGTAGAAGACCGGAAATTCAGCATTGCGTTACAGGAATAAATGACATTGTAAAATATATTAAATAGATGGTGCTTTAAAGTTGTTTTTACTGATTTTTGATCAAATAAATGCAGCCTTGGTGAGCATCAGCGATTTAGACATAAAAACCTAAAAAAAAAAAAACACAAAAAAAATCAATTACAAACTGAGGGAAAAACTGAAATAATTTTCTGTGGTAAACAACAGCATATTGTCGACTTTACAAGTTGTACTAAACCTTTGAATTTTCCTTCATTGACCATCTGCACTTTTTTCACAGAACCAGGAAAACAGGATTTATATGTGGTTTCGGTTTTTACATGTAGCTCCTCCTATCAAGAAACTTGAGAGCAAGTATAACAATAAGCATCCACTATTAAGGAACTGATCTCTGCATCAGAGAAATGAGCCTGTTAATTATATGAACACACTCCATTCAGTCATTACAGGCCCGGCTTACGCAGGAGGCCAAACAAGCATGTCTAGGGACTGACAACAAACTACAGCTTTTTAAAAAAGGAGGAAGACATTCAATAATCGTTATTTCACAAATCCTGCAAGAACATAGAAAGAAACAGTTTTTAGTTTGCACTATGAGCACTTTGCACATTTTTGGCCTCTAAATAAAGTATTTTTGTAAGAAATCTTATACCATTACGTGTGCAAGCTCCTCATCTTGCTGAACTTTGCTCTTTTTGCTGTTTTTCACTACTTGGTTATATTTAAGTCATATGAGCAACTCCAGCTGATTCAACCACAAAAGACTTTCTGAGAGAAACATTAGTATGCCAGAACTATGAGTTTGTCTATAGAGAAGAATTGATGCATCGCACATCCGCCAAGTACTACTATAATAAATTAACAGACTAAATCCTCACAAACGTAACCTATAATTCCTATAGAGACTTCACAAGGGCAAAATGGTTCTATTAATATACCAAGATCTGTAAACAAACCCTGTTTGGCTCCTGACTCTGATACCACAGTAATACATAAGCATCTTTTCACAAGTATGCTGCAATCCAGTGTAGAGTTTCTGTTTTCTGTTACACTGTCTCTGAACCATACGGAGCATTATGTGAAACAATCACCGTTATGCTCAAATCTAATTCTGCTTCCATGTCAAGCAAAAAATCAAATAGTATGCACTATGCAGACTACAAAAGAGCACACTGCATGGTATACTGCGCTTGACTAAACTTTCCATTTCTAGTGTAACAAATGAACTGTAAGCAATAGTAACTGCAATTCCTAACATCTCTTGGGACATCACTTGATCAGACATTTTTTGCACAAAATTGGATCAACCTTATAAAAGTGTACTCTATCATATTTGAAACACAAGGCCTTTAAATCATCAACATGATCAAAGCTTTGATGAAAAACCTACTATTACATGCCTTCTGTCATCTGACTGATACATTTTTAGCAAGTAAAAGGCATTTTAGTGTCTAAAAATGGCCAACTTCAGGTTGAGATACGTGTCTTTTGAAATCTTTAATGATTTTTATTAAGTAAATAGAATATCTTTTATATTGTTAGTAATATTTCAAGATGAACACTTAGCAGACTGAACCAACTTAGGCTTACTTTATTAGAAAAATCACTCAAAATGTGAGCATCAAATATGATCATAAAGCTTTTGATAAATGATCAATTATCATTTTATTGCATTGCATTATGTTTCGAAACTAGAGCGTTTTATCATTAAAACTAAGCATTTAAATATTAATCTTACTAAGACATATTATTAGGAAACACAACTAAGATTTATATGCATTTTATGTAAGTTATACTATATATAAAGATCTTATTGAGTTTACATTACAAGCTATCAGTATTTCATCTTACTTTGTCATAAATATCAGCAACTTCACCAAATTTCATAAAAACAGTTTTTCCTCCTCGAGTATGAGCTCCATATTCTCCTATATCATACTGTATAAGCCATAAAGGCCCGATGTATCAAATATGATAGTGAACAAAAAACACATTTGTAATTTTAGATTTTTTTAAATGTATTTTGTCTAAAGGCTCAATACATTTTTCTTCTCATTTAAAATGTCAGGCTTTACAGGGTTAAAATGCAAAATAACCTCTTACATTTCCAAGATGACAACTGGACCCCACTCAATGAATCACTCTTGAGGTCATGTGACAATGTAGCATTGCACTGTCTGACACGTTTAATACTATTTTTAAAAATATAGTAGGGAACATATAGTACATTTTCTGCAGTACTCCGTAAATGCCAAGCAAGTATTCAGTTCTGAATATAGCCAAATGTTAATGTCTTTTGGGCCTACACTGCATGACGCACAACAGTATATATTTTTTATCCATGGTAAAGATGGTGGGAGTGTGTGTGTGGATCTGCTTGGGTCAGTGGGGTGGGGGAGGGTCCTCTTCCACCAGAGGGAAATTTGAGGCACTGCCGGAGGGGTCCTGATACATCACAAACAATTCTGATTGGTTACTCATCTAGCGCATCAGCAAACCTCCCCAACCCTATTGGTTACTGACCATCTCTCTCTTTCTCTCCGTATCTCTGTACTCAAAAAATATTTAGGCCTGAATTTAAAATGCATGTATTTCAATTGCATATAAAATGTCCAAATATTTGAATTACACACACAGTTAACATAAAATAATGAACTGAATGTTATGCATATTTGTCAGTCATACATAAATGAAACCAGTAAGATGTCTGCACTCAAAAAAACTAAACAAAAAAACAAATCATAGGATATTTTATTACTGACTATTTGATTTTATTTAAAGGGGTCATATGATGCGATTTAAAGTGTTACAAGCTCTTGGTGCATAAAGAAGATCTGTAAAGTTGCAAAGACTAAAGTCTCAATTCCAAATATATATTCTTTATAAAAGTTAAGAGTCAACCACGCCTACCTAAAACAGCTCGTTCTAACACGCCCCCACATGTCTACATCACGATGTGGGAATATTTGCATAACGCTGCCCAAATGTTCACGCAAAGAAAGAAGGCGTAACTTTTATTCTCGCTGTAGTATTGTTGTTGGCGCCAAAGCCATGTCGTGAAGGCGCTGTGTGTTTCGTTGTGAAAGCGAAACTACTTTGGTTGGCCTTCCAAAAGAGGACGATATCCGCTTCGTCATGCCTGGAGCTGATCCGTGCTGGTCGCTGAGGAAATACATCAACTTCGCGCTGTGGATCGCCGGATAGGCTTTCACCGTGGACGAAGCGGAGTCCAGCCCGGGGTCGTCACATGTGGTTGCCGCAAGCCCGCCGGCCGCGCCATTCTCAGGCCCGCCGGCCGTTCCTCACTCTAGCCCGCCGTGTGTGATTTTGTGTGTTTCGTTGTGAAAGCAAAACTACTTTGTTTGGCCTTCCAAAAGAGGACACAACTACAAATCAGTGGTTAAGTTGCATTTACAACACTGTTCCAGAACACTTCAACCCAAATATTCAGATGTGTGCAGCACATTTTATGGAGGACTGTTTCCTGATCCTGGGAGAGTAGACTACAATGCCGGCTGTTCTGACTCACAGACTGTAAGTACGTTTTCATATTTAAAGAATTTGCCACTGATGATTTAAACGCGAGTTTTCAGCAGTGTAGAGTAGCGCTTGTTGTTTGTCATTTCTCCGATCACAAATGCAGACATGGTTTTATGTTTAGGCGGTGTGATGCGATGCAACACAACGTGTAAAAAGACAGTATAAGTCATTATAATCCGTAATTATTTCCCCACTGGATGCAACAAATGCCTCGTTTATAATGGGTTTGAATGTTTTCGTCGCTCTGGCCGTGACAGGGCATTACAGTATGGTAAGGGGCGTAACATTTCCGTCACACTAGGGTTGTGATGGTGAGGAAATTTTCCCACTGGTTAATCTACAC
Organism: Sinocyclocheilus grahami; assembly: GCF_001515645.1. Lineage (NCBI taxonomy): Eukaryota > Metazoa > Chordata > Actinopteri > Cypriniformes > Cyprinidae > Sinocyclocheilus > Sinocyclocheilus grahami. The sequence goes on from NW_015505408.1 coordinate 261,976, forward strand.
GTGACAACACCGATAATACCGGTATCACCGTGGGGGCAGGGGTGTTTTCTCTTTTCCTCACTTTCCTTCGCTTTTAAATAGCTTGCAAAAGCGGCATGCACATTTTACTTTCATTTTCAAATAGCGGCAATTCGGTGTAAAGCAATTGTTCGTTTTTAGTTTGTTTGAATTTTCCCTCTTTTCCTCACTTTCCTTTGCTTTTAAATAGCTTAAAAGCACCATGCACATTTTACTTTCACTCGAATTAGCGGCAATTTGGCGTCAATTGCTTGAATGCAACAACAAAATACAACGTCAAACTCACTTTAGCCTATATATAAAACATAGAACTTTTATTAACAAAACGAATAAAACTACACCATGCTATAGGGCAGGCTATGCCTAATATAAAATAACAAATAACTTACATAAAGTTCAAATGGGTAGCCTATACAAAACTGGAAATAAGTAAACATGTATAATATATAACCAAATAAACAAGAAACGAAGAAAGTTTATTAGCAAAATGAGTAAGAAAGCTTGGAGGCACAGCATACACCTTGATGTCAAATAAAATAAATTACACAAAGTTTAAATAATGTAAAAATCAGCAAACACTGTGGAACCAATTAAATAAGAAACTAATGTTTAAAAAAAACTTCCAATATCACCTTAGATAAACAGCAAAAGTCAACAGGCTTTTCAAAATCCAAAATACGACCAAACAGGCGCTTTTGCATTTTGTTTCGAAACTAAATCATCCGCGATCGTCTTGTATGTCTCACCTCACTCTTCTTGTCAGTCAGCTCGACTCACTCTCCTCACTGGATAAATGAAATCCGATCTGTGATGCGACTGTCATTCGGCACGCTGCATTGAGCAGCCGCGTTCAGTTTTTAATTGTAGTGTCTGTTCTTTTACTGAACTAAATTTTTATTACTTTAAAAAAAATCGATGGTGGGGGACGGTGCCGCGGTGGGCAAGTGACGTAACCGGTGTTGCGGCTTAACACCGGTATCACCGTCAGCACCGTCTATCGTGGCAAGCCTACGTCACACGCTTGAGGTATTCGGCCAATCACAACGCACTGGATAGCTGGCTAATCAGAGCACACCTCACTTTTCAGACCGATGAGCTTTGTAAAAATCGACGCGTTTCAGAAAGGCGGGGCATAGAGGAGAAACAATAATGTACAGTATGTGGAAAATAATGTGTTTTTTGAACCTTAAACCGCATAAACACATTTCATTACACCAAAGACACAAAATAATGTTCTTTTTAGCAACATCATATGACCCCTTTAAATGATTTTTTAATGCATTAATTCAAATAGCTGAGAATCTACATTATGTTCATTGTGAAAACTACAAATTTTGGTTAAAATATGGCTAGATGTAAAACAAGGAATATTCAATTATAAAATGTATGTGATTGAAACAAATTGGATTGGATTGATGACAAATATATAAACCTGGTTATTGTTTCAAACACATTTAGTATTTTCGTACTATTACAGAAATGTTACCCGTTTCATTTTTGTTTAATTGACAAATATGCATCACGTTAAGTTTATTAGTTTGATTATGTTAAACTTTTGGAATGATGGAAATTTTATATGCAATTCAAATAACATAAATCTTAAATTTAGGCCTTTTTTTTTTTTGAGTGACCACAACATTTCTCCATTAAACCATAATGGCTTAATTGGTTGATTTGCTCCATTAGTTGATTTAAAATATTTAGGTTTATGGCATTTCTATCAAAATTGTAATTATTTTTTGCAATTTTACACATTAAACTCAGCAGATGGTCCCGGTCCATTAAGCCAAAGCTCTGTTTCTGAGATTTTAATTAGATTTATAAGTCTGAAATGAGACAGTCAATATCAATAATCAATATCAGAGACTTTACTTAAACACCAGTATAATCATTCTCAACGAATCACCTACTCTGGACCTTCCAGTAAGAAAATAGCTAGAAAGCAATAAGCTGCTATATGATTTTTATCCAAAAAACAACTTTTACTACTTCTTGTCTTCATTAAACAATGACCACAACAAGCCCTTAAAGTGGCACAGATGTGTTCCATGATCTCACCCAGATCTGCAGTTTTATCCTCTTGTCGTTCCTGTAGATGGTCTTCACCTTGAAGTCGATGCCCACCGTGCTCACAAATGCTGGCGTGAAGGAGTCGTCTGCATAACGAAACAGAAAGCTGGTCTTTCCAACGCTGCTGTTCCCGATGATCAGGATTTTGAACATGTAATCAAAGTTTTGGTCGGAAGACTCCTTTTGTCCATAACGGTTATCTGTAGCTGAAGCCATCTGGAGGATGCAGAAAAAAAGAGAGAATGTTTGTACATGTTCGCTTATTAACGTCTTGGGGCATTTAGGCCATATAGCGGCATCAGTTTATAACCATTAATACAGATGTTATGTTCCCAAATGTACCATAAAAAACACTGTCAGAAAATAAACACTGAAAGCTGAGAGTAAAATGCATATTAGTTAGTATGTACAGTAGCATTGTAAAGCACCAAAAATCTAGCGTAGCGTTAGTTCTGGCAGATCACGTTAGTCAAGCTCGCATCAGCTGACTCTCAGCTGATCCCCATCAACCTATGGGAATATGACACCTATCTAAGCATTCATATATAAGGTCCCTCAGTATTATCAGCAGTTTTCACATTGCTCAATAGCTAATTACCCTTCTCCATCCCCAACTCCTCCTCTGTCAGTCAGGATTCAGCCTTCTGGTTCCCCTTTGAATCAGACTAATTCTAAAATGTGTACATAACTTTATTGAACTTTAACGATATCTGCAATACATTTATGTTGGTTCTGTTCTGTTTACCCAGGGGGGTTTTCACTGCTCTCATCCATGCTAGGCTGCATGGATGCGCAGGGAGTTCTTGCCCAGAACAGAACCATACCGCCAATCCAAACTGTATGCTAATTGTCAATCATCTTTAACGATAGTGGTCCTGACAGAATTACATTTCCTTTTAAGATATGTTCTTCTGGTCAAATTTCTTTTGATAAAAGCAAATTATCTGCAATATTGGCCATCCTGTCAATCAAAAGGGGTCAAAAAAGTGTCAGACTTCACAACTCAATATAAGGCTGTCAAAGTTAATGCGATAACGCTTTAACACAATCTAATTTAATTTAAAAAATAGTGCCATTAAGGCAGGTTTTTGTGACTATAAATCACCCGTAGTTCATGCCAGGGTTGCCATACTACTATTTTTAGGACGCATGCAGCTGCTGCCTGTGAATAGTGCTTTCCTACATAGCTGCCTATGTAGTAAGCAGACAGCAAGGCAGGTAACTAGGTTTTGGAACACAGCCACTGTGATTTAGTAGGCTACATTTAGGAGCTTGCTGAGGACGGCACGCCAAGCAAAAGCTCTATATTTCAAAATGACTGTTTATTTGGATTGACTTTGGTTGAGTGAATCTTCGTCCATTTCACTATCGGTCACTCATCCCTTGAGACCTGTGACCAAACAGCAGCGGTAGAGTCACCAGCTACTGAAAATCAGTCAGGCAAGAAACTCTGCCAGGCCATGGTATTAATCTGACATTTTCTTTTGGTGTCAGATCAATATTTGGACCCTCTGAATACAAAACATTAGTCTTTTTAACACCTCCATCAGAATGTGACAAGTGACTCATTCTACTGTCCATCTGAAGTTCACACGAGCTGCTGTAATGATCATTATAATCAGTGATTGTATAACTTTACGGCTATAATTGTTTAAAGGGGTCATATGATGCGATTTCAAGTTTTCTTTTCTCTTTGGAGTGTTACAAGCTGATTGTGCATAAATAAAATCCCTGAAGTTGCAAAGACTAAAGTCTCAAAACCAAAGAGATATTCTTTATCAAAAGTTAAGACTCTGCCACGCCCCCCTAAAACAGCTCGTTCTAACACGCCCCACATATCTACCTCACTATGTGGAAATATTTGCATAATGCCGCCCAAATGTTCACGCAAAGAAAGAAGGTGTGGTTTCAGTAACCGCAGTTAGTGTTGAAGCAGCATGTCAGGGAGACGCTGTGTGTTTCTAGGCGAAAGCAAAAGCACTTTATTTGGCCTTCCGAAAGTAGATGCATTTAGGAATCTTTAAGATTACTTACAACAGAACAGCAATGCATTTTATGGACGACCGTTTCGTGAACCTAGGAGAGGAGGTAATTCAGAATCAGCTACTGTTTTGTTATTAGTTTAAGTATTTGCTACTGACTGGTCAAATGCGGAGTTTTGCGCATCGTGTGTGTGTGTGTGCGCGCGTGTGTGTGAGATAGAGAGAGAGAGAGAGAGAGCTAGAGAGACCAGCTTCATCACTGTGTCTGTCACG
>NW_015505408.1:270815-345842 GCF_001515645.1 Sinocyclocheilus grahami
GGCGTCAATTGCTTGAATGCAACAACAAAATACAACGTCAAACTCACTTTAGCCTATATATAAAACATAGAACTTTTATTAACAAAACGAATAAAACTACACCATGCTATAGGGCAGGCTATGCCTAATATAAAATAACAAATAACTTACATAAAGTTCAAATGGGTAGCCTATACAAAACTGGAAATAAGTAAACATGTATAATATATAACCAAATAAACAAGAAACGAAGAAAGTTTATTAGCAAAATGAGTAAGAAAGCTTGGAGGCACAGCATACACCTTGATGTCAAATAAAATAAATTACACAAAGTTTAAATAATGTAAAAATCAGCAAACACTGTGGAACCAATTAAATAAGAAACTAATGTTTAAAAAAAACTTCCAATATCACCTTAGATAAACAGCAAAAGTCAACAGGCTTTTCAAAATCCAAAATACGACCAAACAGGCGCTTTTGCATTTTGTTTCGAAACTAAATCATCCGCGATCGTCTTGTATGTCTCACCTCACTCTTCTTGTCAGTCAGCTCGACTCACTCTCCTCACTGGATAAATGAAATCTGATCTGTGATGCGACTGTCATTCGGCACGCTGCATTGAGCAGCCGCGTTTAGTTTTTAATTGTAGTGTCTGTTCTTTTACTGAACTAAATTTTTATTACTTTAAAAAAAATCGATGGTGGGGGACGGTGCCGCGGTGGGCAAGTGACGTAACCGGTGTTGCGGCTTAACACCGGTATCACCGTCAGCACCGTCTATCGTGGCAAGCCTACGTCACACGCTTGAAGTATTCGGCCAATCACAACGCACTGGATAGCTGGCTAATCAGAGCACACCTCACTTTTCAGACCGATGAGCTTTGTAAAAATCGACGCGTTTCAGAAAGGCGGGGCATAGAGGAGAAACAATAATGTACAGTATGTGGAAAATAATGTGTTTTTTGAACCTTAAACCGCATAAACACATTTCATTACACCAAAGACACAAAATAATGTTCTTTTTAGCAACATCATATGACCCCTTTAAATGATTTTTTTAATGCATTAATTCAAATAGCTGAGAATCTACATTAATATGTTCATTGTGAAAACTACAAATTTTGGTTAAAATATGGCTAGATGTAAAACAAGGAATATTCAATTATAAAATGTATGTGATTGAAACAAATTGGATTGGATTGATGACAAATATATACACCTGGTTATTGTTTCAAACACATTTAGTATTTTCGTACTATTACAGAAATGTTACCCGTTTCATTTTTGTTTAATTGACAAATATGCATCACGTTAAGTTTATTAGTTTGATTATGTTAAACTTTTGGAATGATGGAAATTTTATATGCAATTCAAATAACATAAATCTTAAATTTAGGCCTTTTTTTTTTTTTGAGTGACCACAACATTTCTCCATTAAACCATAATGGCTTAATTGGTTGATTTGCTCCATTAGTTGATTTAAAATATTTAGGTTTATGGCATTTCTATCAAAATTGTAATTATTTTTTGCAATTTTACACATTAAACTCAGCAGATGGTCCCGGTCCATTAAGCCAAAGCTCTGTTTCTGAGATTTTAATTAGATTTATAAGTCTGAAATGAGACAGTCAATATCAATAATCAATATCAGAGACTTTACTTAAACACCAGTATAATCATTCTCAACGAATCACCTACTCTGGACCTTCCAGTAAGAAAATAGCTAGAAAGCAATAAGCTGCTATATGATTTTTATCCAAAAAACAACTTTTACTACTTCTTGTCTTCATTAAACAATGACCACAACAAGCCCTTAAAGTGGCACAGATGTGTTCCATGATCTCACCCAGATCTGCAGTTTTATCCTCTTGTCGTTCCTGTAGATGGTCTTCACCTTGAAGTCGATGCCCACCGTGCTCACAAATGCTGGCGTGAAGGAGTCGTCTGCATAACGAAACAGAAAGCTGGTCTTTCCAACGCTGCTGTTCCCGATGATCAGGATTTTGAACATGTAATCAAAGTTTTGGTCGGAAGACTCCTTTTGTCCATAACGGTTATCTGTAGCTGAAGCCATCTGGAGGATGCAGAAAAAAAGAGAGAATGTTTGTACATGTTCGCTTATTAACGTCTTGGGGCATTTAGGCCATATAGCGGCATCAGTTTATAACCATTAATACAAATGTTATGTTCCCAAATGTACCATAAAAAACACTGTCAGAAAATAAACACTGAAAGCTGAGAGTAAAATGCATATTAGTTAGTATGTACAGTAGCATTGTAAAGCACCAAAAATCTAGCGTAGCGTTAGTTCTGGCAGATCACGTTAGTCAAGCTCGCATCAGCTGACTCTCAGCTGATCCCCATCAACCTATGGGAATATGACACCTATCTAAGCATTAAATGAGACAGTCAATATCAATAATCAATATCAGAGACTTTACTTAAACACCAGTATAATCATTCTCAACGAATCACCTACTCTGGACCTTCCAGTAAGAAAATAGCTAGAAAGCAATAAGCTGCTATATGATTTTTATCCAAAAAACAACTTTTACTACTTCTTGTCTTCATTAAACAATGACCACAACAAGCCCTTAAAGTGGCACAGATGTGTTCCATGATCTCACCCAGATCTGCAGTTTTATCCTCTTGTCGTTCCTGTAGATGGTCTTCACCTTGAAGTCGATGCCCACCGTGCTCACAAATGCTGGCGTGAAGGAGTCATCTGCATAACGAAACAGAAAGCTGGTCTTTCCAACGCTGCTGTTCCCGATGATCAGGATTTTGAACATGTAATCAAAGTTTTGGTCGGAAGACTCCTTTTGTCCATAACGGTTATCTGTAGCTGAAGCCATCTGGAGGATGCAGAAAAAAAGAGAGAATGTTTGTACATGTTCGCTTATTAACGTCTTGGGGCATTTAGGCCATATAGCGGCATCAGTTTATAACCATTAATACAAATGTTATGTTCCCAAATGTACCATAAAAAACACTGTCAGAAAATAAACACTGAAAGCTGAGAGTAAAATGCATATTAGTTAGTATGTACAGTAGCATTGTAAAGCACCAAAAATCTAGCGTAGCGTTAGTTCTGGCAGATCACGTTAGTCAAGCTCGCATCAGCTGACTCTCAGCTGATCCCCATCAACCTATGGGAATATGACACCTATCTAAGCATTCATATATAAGGTCCCTCAGTATTATCAGCAGTTTTCACATTGCTCAATAGCTAATTACCCTTCTCCATCCCCAACTCCTCCTCTGTCAGTCAGGATTCAGCCTTCTGGTTCCCCTTTGAATCAGACTAATTCTAAAATGTGTACATAACTTTATTGAACTTTAACGATATCTGCAATACATTTATGTTGGTTCTGTTCTGTTTACCCTGGGGGGGTTATCGCTGCTCTCCCTGCTCTCATCCATGCTAGGCTGCATGGATGCGCAGGGAGTTCTTGCCCAGAACAGAACCATACCGCCAATCCAAACTGTATGCTAATTGTCAATCATCTTTAACGATAGTGGTCCTGACAGAATTACATTTCCTTTTAAGATATGTTCTTCTGGTCAAATTTCTTTTGATAAAAGCAAATTATCTGCAATATTGGCCATCCTGTCAATCAAAAGGGGTCAAAAAAGTGTCAGACTTCACAACTCAATATAAGGCTGTCAAAGTTAATGCGATAACGCTTTAACACAATCTAATTTAATTTAAAAAATAGTGCCATTAAGGCAGGTTTTTGTGACTATAAATCACCCGTAGTTCATGCCAGGGTTGCCATACTACTATTTTTAGGACGCATGCAGCTGCTGCCTGTGAATAGTGCTTTCCTACATAGCTGCCTATGTAGTAAGCAGACAGCAAGGCAGGTAACTAGGTTTTGGAACACAGCCACTGTGATTTAGTAGGCTACATTTAGGAGCTTGCTGAGGACGGCACGCCAAGCAAAAGCTCTATATTTCAACATCAAATCACTATTAATATCTTAATGAGAAAAACAAAAATGAACACTTGCATAAAATGCACTCACCCTCAGGCCATCCAAGATGTAGATGAGTTTGTTTCTTTACCAAAACAGTTGAAGAAATGTAGCATTATGTAACTTGCTGACCAATGGATCCTCTGCAGTGAATGGGTGCCGTCAGAATGAGAGTCCAAACAGCTGATTAAAACAACACAATAATCCACACCACTCTAGTTTCAAAACATCAATTAATATCTTGTGAAGCCAAGACGTTTTTAACTTCAAAAAGTCCCTTCCAGACAAAATGTGAGTCCATAATTCATAATAATGTTTCCTCCAGTGAAAAGCCCATCCTCTGTTTTCGTCTCACATCAAAATCTACCCACACATTTGTTTAGAGCTGTTTTGGACTGTTTTCACTTGTAAATGGTGCTTGATCTCTGCATGTTTCTTTCCTGATTCAAATGCCTCTTTCACTGGAGGAAGTAATGCTATTGTTGGAGGGCTTGTATTTGAGCCTGAAGCAAAAGTTAAAAACATCATAATAATAGATTTGTTTCTTCCAAACATGCAGGCTTTCGCTTCTCAAGATGTTAATTGATGAACTGGAGTGGTGTGGATTACTTGTGGATTATTGTGATGTTTTTGTCAGCTGTTTGGACTCTCATTCTGACGGCACCCATTCACTGCAAAGGATCCATTGGTGAGCAAGTGATGGAAGTGATGATTTCTCCAAATCTGATGAAATTATCTACAATACATCTTGGATGGCTTGGCAAGTACATGCTCAGCAAATTTTCATTTATGGGTTAACTATTCCTCCAAGGGTAACTTTGATTACTCATTACTCATACTTTTCTGTAAGACAAGCACCAGGTCGGATATCGAAGGTGAGCAGGGAAGAAAGAGATAAAGAGAGTTAAAGAGATCTGGAGGACAAGTGTAACATGAGCTTCCACGCTGTACACACTGCAATGACTCAACAGAGCATGGAAAACCAGATTGGGATCAAGTGAAAAGCAATAATCAGATCTCACGGATGTCTGACAGACACATTGAGCTATAAAAGAAAGGAAATGCTGAAGAGCTGAAACTGTGCAAGCATTTCACACTGACAAGGGCAGATGTTTTATAGTTCTTGTCAGTCTCAGGAAGATTGTACTTCATATGTGGACTAACTGGCCATGCCAAACCTTAAATTAAGCTCATTCTGACAGAGGAAGTAAAATGTCAAATCAGACTGATGTTTGTCTCAAGTAAGTCGATTCATACACATATACACATGCTCAAACATATATGGAGGAACAGCATGATATTAAACTATTTCTGCAGTATCCATAATGCATAAGCCTGCATATTTTTTAATGCACAGAAATACTTGTATGACCTTCTATACCAACATGTGCAGTACTCAATGAAACATAATGTGTATCTTACTGTATCCCATAATACAATGCACTCAACTTGACTTTTCATTTTCAGTGTCATTAACCACAGATAATATTAGATTCAATTGTATGCCTTTAACCTTGATTCATTGTTTTATCAGACCGCCAAAGACAAATACTACTGTTCAAACTCTGTACCTTTTTTTTCTCCATGTGTTTGAATTAAGTGTTTTATGCTATCAAAAGTTGCATTTATTTGATCAGAAATACAGCAAAAACTAAATGTATTCCTCCGATGCAAAGCTGAATTTTCAGCATCACTTCAGTCTTCAGTGTCACATGATCCTTCAGAAATCATTATAATATGCTGATTTGCTGCTCAAGACACATTGTTGTGCTGAATAATATTTTTGTGGAAACAATTTTCCCCCAGGATTTTTTGATAAATCGATCAAGTCAAAAGAACAATTTATTTGAAATAGAAATCTGATACAGATAATACTTTATCAGATAATGCATTGTTTTTTTTTAAAGTACTGTTTTTTTTATACAGTACAGTATATTTACATACACAAAGTATTTATTAAAAAACAAAACACTACCATTCCATTCACAACATACATAGCCTCTCTCTAACTCAAACATAAATACACCAATATAAAAGAGAAAGAGAGATTCAAAGCTGACATTTCACCTTAAACATTGCTGTTCATCACAGCATGAGAGACTTCTATCACAAGAGTCTGTATTCACACTTCCAACCAGAGTCGGATCACACTACCATATGCTTGCTATTTTTACATTACATAGCATGCATACTGTGCACAGTACACAACAGAACCGAACAGACTGTTCGATACCGTGTCCCACAATGCAATGTGCTTGACCTTATATTTCTAGAGTGTAACAATTGCCAAGTCAGTTGTGATATTTAACATGTCTTCAATCATAATTTTGACGGCCCACTTAATGTTATGAAATACGAAAATTCCTTCAATTCTGTAAAACACAAAAGGAATAAAAAAAAATGTGGAGGTTGCTCATTTCCATGCAATTACAATAAAACTGAAGTGATCCACAGAATAACGTGTATACAGGTGCATCTCAATAAATTAGAATGTCGTGGAAAAGTTAATTTATTTCAGTAATTCAACTCAAATTGTGAAACTCGTGTATTAAATAAATTCAATGCACACAGACTGAAGTAGTTTAAGTCTTTGGTTCTTTTAATTGTGATGATTTTGGCTCACATTTAACAAAAACCCACCAATTCACTATCTCAACAAATGAGAATATGGTGACATGCCAATCCTGAAAAAGTGTACAACGCAGTAATTTAATTTCTTGACAAAAGCATATATCCTCAAAATATTATTTACTATTATATTACATATATGTATTATATGTAAGCTAATAAAAAAGTATTATTATTATACTGCAACTAAGTAAATTATTCAGTGAAAAACAATGCAACAAGGGTAGGAGAAATTGCATCAATGCGCTTTTAGAGCCATCTAGTGTTTAAATTAATATTAACGCAAATTACGATATTTTAAGCAACGTTACACGTCCCGAAAAAAATTTAAATGAGTGTTTTGTGGCTTTTATTTAATACCTGTTAGTTTGTAGGTTGTATATTAGTGTGACGTTGAAGACCTAATTGATATGTATTTAAAATGACCTACATTTTTTATTTTCCAGAAAAATGGACCAAAATATACTCCTCATAGCCAATCAAACCAGTAGAGGCCTGTAATAACTGGAGGGACGTGGTTAGCATTAGCATTGTCAAAGCTATCCAGCCAAATTTGTACCCATTTCTGGTCTTTATGAATGATTCATTTATGAATGATTGCTTAAAACCCCATATTATTTATTTAATTATTTTTATTGGCTATTCAGAACAATCTGAATTAAAAATTGAGTATTTTTGGCTCTGACAGTGGAGAACAGAAACACTGATAAACCAACTTGATCTGAAACATATGTGACCTCGACCTGTAAACAAACTGAACAAATATCTTTAACAATGTCAGTAATATGACATACAGAAGACGCATATAAATTTACTACACATTATTACAGAGAAGAAGACATAGTTCTTTTAATATCATACAGCACAATTCATTTCAGACACTATGAATGTTTCACAGTCACTGCTGTAATGGCACTGAAGCTAAAGGGATGTGCTTTAAGGCTCTACACTGGTTTTTCTGATCTCTGAGAACGAGTGTGGCCAAGGCTACTGGATGAAATGGCACTTTTAGCATCAATCTGGCTACAGATTCTTTTCAGCACTGCTGACTACTCTTAAAGGGTTAGTTCACCCAAAAATGAAATTTAGGCTGTATTTTACTCACCCCAGAGCCATCCTAGGTGTTTATGACTTTCTTCTTTCAGACGAATCCAGTCGGAGTTATATTAAAAATGGTCTTTGATCTTTCAAGCTGTTTAATGCCACTCAGCGGGTGTTGCATGCATCAGTCCAAAAGACGTTAAATAAAAAGCGCCCATCCATAAAAAAACCCATCTCACATGGCTCTGGGGGGTGAACAAAGGCCTCCTGTAGCGAATCCATGCGGTTTTGTAAGAAAAATATCCATATTCAAAACGTAATAATCACTTTAATCTAGCTTGCACTCACTGTTGTAAACGGAAGCAGTTTTGGGCGGATGACGTATCAGGTCAGCGTTGCGCATGTGCCGCTCAGAAGTGACGAACGCGGAAGCGCAGGAGAGAGATCAAAACAAAACAACGGTCACTAATTAGAAGTACAAAACGAGGATTTGTAAAGAAGAATGTCGGAGGATTTCGATATAAGCCAAGAGGAGACTGGTTTTCCTTTGCTAAAGTAAGGAAACTTTGCTTGCTTTGCTCCTGTAAACAAACGTTGGTTTTCACGAGACTAACCGGCGCATGCGCAACGCCGACATCTTGCGTCATCCTCCTGGAGCTGCGTCCATCTACAACTGTTGGCACTAGCTCGATTAAAGTGATTATTACGTATTGAATATGGATATTTTTCTTACAAAAACGCATGGATTCGCTACAGAAGGCCTTTGTTCACCCCCGGGAGCCGTGTGAGACACTTTTTTTTTATGGATGGGCGATTTTTATTTAAGTTCTTTTGGACAGAAGCAATGCAACACCCGCTGAGTGGCATTAAACAGCTTGAAAGATCAAAGACCATTTTTAATATAACTCTGACTGGATTCGTCTGAAAGAAGAAAGTCATAAACACCTAGGATGGCTCTGGGGTGAGTAAAACACAGCCTAATTTTCATTTTTGGGTCAACTAACCCTTTAAGTAGGGAATCTTTTTTAATTATAAAATAATTATGTATCATGGTTCCATGTTCTTAACAAACTAAAGATGAAGTGTCTCATTTCTGGGCTACTGTATATGAAAATAATCATTTTCAAACGGGTTTCCACAAACACATCCCCATCTGTGATTGGTCAGAAAAAGAGGTAGTCAAACCCCAATAAATAAAATATTCTTTATGTATAGCAAAATGATTACATATGCACTACCCAAACAATAATTGTGATTAATCTCACGATTTCCAACCATTCAAAGAATTTATAATAAAATAGTAATTTTAAATTTGGTCAATTTGGCACACAATTTTCTCTGACCCCAGTTTAGTATACTATATTAAAATTAAAATAATAAAAAAAATTGCACACTTCTCCTCCTATATGTAATTTCTCCTATCTCTTTTGTAAAGCATGCTTCTCACTGTATATAAACAGGTTCATATTTATGGAATATATTGAGGCAAAGATCTCTGAAATTGATGACAATATGAGAACAGGATCTTATAAGGATCAGTTAGCCACAGCCCTTTATGTGAGGGTTGTTTGTGCTGATCTAGACCAGAACTTCCTGTTTAAATCCACCAGATGTGGGATCCACTTCAGCTCTTGATAGCACCCAGTGGATGCAATCTCCAATTTTACAATCTCTAACATGGGCACAGCAGAGTAAATCACTGTAAAACTCTGATTCGAGTTTAGGGGAGTTTACATTTGTCATCATTTGAGTTTATTCATAAATCAGTTAAAATATCAACCCTGTTTCTATCGATATGATCATTATGTCTACATAGTGCTAATGTGTCAAGAGGTATAAAGGTATTTCAGTACAAAGACGCTTGTAAAGGGATCCTCCGTACGGTCGTCTAATAATGAGCCCAATGTTTTGGCTTTTAGATTAAATTTTTTCTTATTTGTTCAAAACAAGATTATTAACAGATAGTTTAGTGACTGCACTTTGGAGTCTTGCTACATTAAAAAGAAATCAACATTATCCTGAGGTTGTTAACAATCACAATCTTATCGCTAACCTGTTAAGGCAAGACACTACAAGCAAAACCACTGTTTGTTTGTTTTACATTTTGCTTCCATATAACATGTATTTAATTTTTAATTTTATTATTACATTTTTTATTTCAGACTAGTGGAAAGAAAACATCCAAAATACAGATTTAAGTGTTTATTTATTACATTTGATCTTTTTATGTCTGTAGATTTCAATTACAAAATATATTTTTGAACACTGAGCCAGAAATGTTCACTTTAGTATCACTTACAGTACATACACTAAGCTTTACAGTCTGTAATAGCCTTATTTATATTTATACATATTTCTAAAAACATGTTGAGTTTATTTATTTATTTTCTGGCTGTTAACAGAATTTTCTGATTTATGGAGTGATGAAAAGAGAAATCCAAAATCCCCTCTGCAAAAACTCTATCAAGTCTTTACAGAGAAATGTTTTTACAACAGATTAAGAACTTTGAATCAATGTTCTGATTTTTGTTCTGGAAATGTAAGCAAATTAGTGCATCATTTAATTATATAATGCTTCATTTACATATTTTAACATAACATTAAAATTATTATTATTATTACTAATGTACTGTGATTAATCAGCTGGAGAAGTATGGTGATCTATTAGTTAATATGTTTTACTCCATTCACTTGTGGTGTCTTGCCTTAATATTTCTCGCAACTGTACCGTTTCATTCGACTAAGTTATTTCTCAGTGGCAAAAAAAGCATTAAGTTATCCATTATTAAAAAGGTTCAAGATAATAAATATCCTAGAGTCGAGTGAAAAAGTTCACATAATGAGTAAATCTAGCTTTCCTCTGCAGTTGGCATGGACAGTCACTCAAGGGAAGACTCATGTTTCTCTATGCGACTCTCACATGAGACTACGAAAACATTCATCTACACCTTCGGCCCTTAGTCCTTATGCAAAACTTTGTGTCTGGGACACAATATAGCTTTAAAATACAGGCCTATTTGGTCAGGTAAACCAATGTCTTTTTAGTTTATGGTTGTTCTACTCAACCCCAAAATATTTCTAAGTGCAACTAAGAAACACAGCACTGTTAGTACTGGGCCTTGTTAAGTTTCCAACTGCAGGATGGATACGCTGGTCGCTTCTTGGTCCAGTTCTCTTTCTCTGCTGTCTAAAACAGGAGCAACTCCGCGAGGGGACGTCTGCGCATGCCTGGGGTCCATCATAGTGCTTGATCGGTCTTTATCTGTGTGCTCTTCTTCAGCCTCTAGCTCTCCGTCCTCTTCCTCCAGAGTCAGCTCAAACTGGAACTTTTCCCCGGCCGAGCCTGCGATGCCCAGTGTGGCCCGTGAGTCCTGCTCTTTAGGGGTGGGCGACGGGCTGCGTGGGATCATGCTCTGGTACCATTCGCGATTGTCCTCCAATGTATCTAGAATGTCCTGAGCATCGGGATGGACCAGATCAGCCCATGTCTCCCATAGAGGATGGACAATGTAATCGATGAATCCCACCTTAAGAAACATTGATTAAACACAGTCGTCATTAGTACAGTATAGTAAAGGACAGGCAACTAAATGCTGATTTTTTTAAATTGTATTTATTTTAATTTTATTTAGTCATTTATTAGACGCTTTTATCCAAAGCGACCTACAAATGAGGACAACAGAAGCAATCAATTGTAGTATTAAAACAACTAAAACAGATCCAAAACTAAAAGCATTTTGTCTCTCATAGTTGAGGTATACCTATGATGAAAATTACAGGCCTCTCTCATCTTTTTAAGTGGGAGAACTTGCACAATTGGTGGCTGACTAAATACTTTTTTCCCCCACTGTACATATATACTGTATACGTACATACCCATTTATAAATTCAATATATATATATTATTTCATTTCCATTTAGTTTAAGTATTAAAATAACTCTAATTAAATAAAACTAAAAACTTAATAAAAGACCTATTCAGACATAATGTAACTAAAATTAAAATAAATAATAATAATACAAATCAAATGACAGTAGTTTATCAGTAATCCTAAAAAATAACACTGCCAAACACACATGCTAAAAAACAAGAACTTACTTACACATAGTAAGAAATGGTTATAAAAACTGAAACAGAAGCGAAACAAGTAGTAGGAATTCATTTTTAACAATGAAAAACTCACAATTTATCTCATGAGCTCACGATTTTAGTGTTTTAGAAATTAAGTGAATGTCAATTTCATAACATCTTTTTATTAATATCTTAAATGCATATATTATCTCTGACAGCCGTGAAAAATATTTTTTTCTCTCAGTTTACAGCTAGAGATTTTGTATTTATAAACACCTATTTATACAGTTTAAGAAAAATATTAAGTAATACCGTGAAGATTTTTTAAATAACTGGATTTTATACTGTCATTTTGCTAATTATTAAAACAGATTCATAAAATTTGTTTAATTTACATCTGAAGTCTACTGTTTATTTATTTATTAACAAAACTAAATTCAGAATTTTCTTCCAAAAAAAAACTACTGAAAATAATAGAATAATAATAATATTCATGTCATTATTTCATGAAATTTAGTGAATGTTGAGTCATTATATTAAACATCTTTTATTAACATCTTAAATGTACATATTAACTTTGACAGTTGTAAAAAATATTTTTTTTAATATTTCACATTTTTCTCTCTCTCAATTTTATACAGCTATATTTTTTCATGTAATGACAGTGTGAGAAAAAACAATAAGTGATATTTTTCTTAGTAAAAAACAGTATCTCAACATGCTTTTTATTTACATGCATATTCTACTGTTTATTAATGTATTTATTAAAACTAAATGCATTTTTTTCTTACAAACCCATTTATACAGTGTGAGAAAATATGAAATGTGACATTACAAAGACTTGGTTTTTGTAATTTCTCAAATTATTAAAAGAGTTATCAGAAAATACTTTTTATTTTCCTTCTATATTTACACAACATATTTTATTAATATCGTAAGTACACACATTACTTTTGACAGCCTTAAAAAAATTATTGTAATCTTTTCATTTTTTTCTCTAAATTTTTTGCAGCACCCCCTTGTGACCTTCCCAAACCCCAGCTTGCAAACCCCTAAAAGAGACATAATCATACCTGAGATTTTTCCACAGAAGCTGTGTGTTTGTCGCACATGGGGCTTATGTCTATGCCCTTGTCACGCTCACGGTCCCCCTGTCTGAAGAGCTCCACCATGATGCGATCTGTCCACTGTCTGTAGAGCTCCAGAGGTTTTGTGGGGTTGCTGAGGTCTGCGCAGTGAACCATATTCTGAAGCACCTTTCCAAGAAAAGAAAGATTTTTTTATAATTTAGCTGTTCAAATAGGGCTGAAAAGCCAATAAATAGTTGACTAGCCATCCAAAAGTAGACCTAAATAGAGTTGTTTAGTAAGGAATTGTAGTGTATGTTGCTAGAGTGAGACTGCAGTACCTGTATTCGGTCGGAGTAGTTGTCCAACAGCAAGACTCCCAGACTGGTCACTTTTTTAGTTTCCACCAATGTCTTCAGGTCAGCCAGGAAATTCATGTGTTTGGACATATCAGTGGCTAATACCTGGAGAGATGACAGGAAATCTGATATTAGAAGCATTAAAAACTGTTTTTGAAATGTGACATTTTAGAAAGGTTTGTTTTACTTCATATGTTTTTATCAGGGTTCAAACTTTGTGGCTTTTTTCCACGTCATTCAGTCTTTTGAAATAAAGCAAGAAAGACACACCGCAGTAGTCTGATTCACAAATGAGTCACAGATCACTCATTAACTCAATGAATCATTTAGAAACAGTCATTCGCTCATACATCATTACTACCAGACATCTGGTTATGGTTGTGAAATAAACCATTAACTGTTTTACATTTTTCTTAAAGGCACAGTTTACCCAAAAATGAAAATTCTGTCATAATTTACTCACCCTCAAGTTGTTCCAAACTTGTATGAGTTTCCTACCTGTTTATTATCTTAAATTCATTACAGTGTACAAAACAATCTTTCTAGCAACAAGATGAACACTTCAATGCAGGCCTACTATTAATACTGAAGTCCTCTGGTTTTGTTTTACAGTAAATACAATCGATAACTGAGGCGCAAGATGATGGCAGATGTGTTTAAATGAAACGAACGAGAGTGCAGCGATGTGATATGAGAGATGTGAAAGAACTGACAGTCTAAAAATATCCAGATGAGCATGTCTTTCCTGGTCAGCCACAACACTCCGAGCTGTTGGCGAATAACAAACCCCGGAATGTTGTGGCTGACCAATCAGAATCAAGTATTTCAGAGAGCTGCGTAATAAACGTGTAAAGGCTTCACCATATCTATGGTCATCTGTCGTAGGGACTGTCGTTGTTTCTTGCTGAGATTGCAGAAGATATCACAGTTCTCCTCCTGGAGAAGCTTGAAGCCCACAGCCAAGTGATGGTTCTCCAACACAGAGGCGTCATTGTACATGAGAGCGAGCTCAGAGTCTGAAAGAGTGAAGAGAAAAACAACCTGCTAAGGTCCCGCTGGGTTTTTAGTACTGATGCACTGAATTTTCGGCAACAGGGAGTTTTTAACAATTCTGGAGGGCCAATATTATTGACTGAATCAGTGTCGTTGAATTAGCGTTTCTCTGATGGTGCGTTTTGACATTGTCAGTGTCTAGTTTATTTAAACTGTGGTTAAACAACAGGTAAACATGTCAGCTGTGTGGATGCTAGTGCTGGATTAACAATATCGATTTCGTGTTTTGAATCGATACTGATATGGACTCTTAAATCTCCAGATCAGTCTTTTATTTTGCGCTGTTTTCTGCTGATGTGTGAACTTCACTAAACATTATCTGTAGCGTGCCTACCATCCAAAAATCGCAATAAGATTTGTGCTTTGTCACTTTTAAAGGGGTCATATGATGCGATTTCAATTTTTCCTTTCTCTTTGAAGTGTTACAAGCTCTTGGTGCATAAAGAAGATCTGTAAAGTTGCAAAGAGATCTCAATTTCTTTGAGACTTGCAAAGAAAGTCTCAAATCCAAAGAGATTTTCTTTATAAAAGTTAAGAGTCAACCACACCTTCTAACACCCCCCCACATGTCTACGTCACAATGTGGGAAGATTTGCATAACGCCAAAGAAAGAAGGCGTAACTTTTATTCTCGCTGTAGTATTGTTGCTGTCACCATGTCGTGAAGACGCGTGTGTGTTCGTGTTCTCTGTGTTTAGTTGTGAAAGCGAAACTACTTTGTTTGGCCTTCCAAAAGAGGACGATATCCACTTCGTCATGCCTGGAGCTGATCCGTGCTGGTTGCTGAGGAAATACATCAACTTCGCGCTGTGGATCGCTGGATCGGCTTTCACCGTGGACGAAGAGGAGTCCAGCCCGGGGTCGTCACATGTGATTGCCACAAGCCCGCCAGGCGCTCCTTCGTCGAATCCACCGGCCGTGCCGTTCGCAAGCCCGCCCGCCTCCGCTCACTCAGGCCCGCCGTGTGAAACTACTTTGTTTGGCCTTCCAAAAGAGGACACGACTAGAAATCAGTGGTTAAGTTGTATTTACAACACTGTTCCAGAACACTTCAACCCAAATATTCAGATGTGTGCAGCGCATTTTATGGAGGACTGTTTCCTGATCCTGGGAGAGTAGACTACAATGCCGGCTGTTCTGACTCAAAGACTGTAAGTACGTTTTCATTTAAAGGATTTGCCACTGATGATTCAAACGCGAGTTTTGAGCAGTGTAGAGTAGCGCTTGTTGTTTGTCATTTCTCCGATCACAAATGCAGACATGGTTTTATGTTTACGCAGCACGATGCAACTGAAAAAAAGACAGTACAAGTCCTTATAATACGCAATTATGTCCCCACTGGATGCAACAAATGCCTCGTTTATAATGGGTTTTAATGTTTTTGTCTCGTCGCTCCGGCCGGGACACGTCATCACAATATGGTAGGGGTGTAACATTTCCATCACACGCTTGAGGTATTTGGCCAATCACAACGCACTAGATAGCTGGCCAATCAGAGCACACCTCGCTTTTCAGACCGATGAGCTTTGTAAAAATCGATGCGTTTCAGAAAGGTGGGGCATAGAGGAGAAACAATAATGTACAGTATGTGGAAAATAATGTGTTTTTTTAATCTTAAACCGCATAAACACATTTCATTACACCAAATACACAAAATAATGTTTTTTTTAGCAACATAATATGACCCCTTTAATATGTAACATAGTCTCAGCTTTCATATTCTCAATTGTATCATGAAACAAACAATACATGTGGTTTTGACACTTTTTAATGGCGTGTGAAAATCAGTGTTTCCACTGCATAAAGACGTCAATAAAACAGCTTGTAAACAATGTCACGTAATGTCATATTTACCTCAGGAAAGATATTAAAAGTCCATAAACTAAAAAAGAAAACGATAGAGAAGAACATTTTGTGGAATATATGCACTATATTACATATTTGTTATATTTTTACTTAACCTGTTGTCTTAATTATTTAATGTATTTTTGAAAATTATTTAATTGTCATGAAAAATGTTTTACAGCCACTGTTTAAATGTTTATATTTTAACAAAAAAGGTAGAAACATAATTCTGTTATCAAAAAAAAATAAAGGCATAAAAACTTATGTGCAATTTAAATGTTTTTGAGTGTTGCTTAATAAATACATTTGATAATTTAATTGATTATTAAAGGGGTCATATGATGCTTTTTTAAAGATCATTATTTTGTGTATTTGGTGTAACAGAATAAATTTTTTGAAAAAAAAATTTTAACAGTCAATAGCAAATACTTAAACTAATAACAATACAGTAGCTGATTCAGAAGCGCCAGATTGTCATAGCAAAGTCAGAATTACCTCGGTTCACGAAACGGTCGTCCATAAAATGCATTGCTGTTCTGTTGTAAGTGATCTTAAAGATTCCTAAATGCATCTACTTTCGGAAGGCCAAATAAAGTGCTTTTGCTTTCTCCTAGAAACACACAGCGTCTTCCTGACATGCTGCTTCAACACTAACTGCGGTTACTGAAACCACGCCTTTCTTTGCGTGCACATTTGGGCGCATTATGCAAATATTCCCACATAGTGACCTAGATATGTGGGGGCGTGTTAGAACGAGCCGTTTTAGGGGGGCGTGGCAGAGTCTTAACTTTGATAAAGAACATCTCTTTGGTTTTGAGACTTTAGTCTTTGCAACTTCAGGGATCTCATCTATGCACGATCAGCTTGTAACACTCCAAAGAGAAAGGAAAACTTGAAATCGCATCATATGACCCCATTAAATAACATTTATTTTCAATTTTCAGCCCAGTGCATCCGGAATTTTTGGTTTTGGCCCAGAATTTTCATTTTGGTGTATCACTAGTTTTAAATAACTGTGTTTGTGTTGGCGACAGAGCCTAAGTGAATGGATTTGGGATTTATTTGAATGGTTTGTCATTAAAAAGTCATACTTGTGTTAATGAGGAACTGGTTAGACAATCCTGGATGGTCAACATCATGAATAGCACTCGCAAACAGAGCAGCCATGATCTCAAGGTCTGTGAACACATCCTGAAAGTCATAACAAAACAAAACAAAACAAACAAACAAATATATGCTGGTTTGTTTATAGGTCACTTCCCATGAGCACTATGTGTGTGTGTGATCAACCATGCAGACCTCTAGGGCAGGTGTGGAGAGAAGAACGTGTGTGGACTGCACAACATCTGCTGCGTGGGTATTGTTATGGTAGGCCATGTCCACATGGTAGTGATCCTCCAAAGTCATGAGGAAAGTTAAGAAGGTGTCCGATGGAATCTTAAAGGTCTTGAGCAAATCTCGCTCCTGAGAATTACAGAGTATAGAAACATGCAGTAATCAAATATCAGGTAAATCTGCAGTTAAAGTCAGCGTAAAAATAAACAAGTAAGCTATTTTCAGTTAATGCTACATAATGATAAAATGATGAGCTTTTTCTTCTGGCAGTTCTACTATGTATCTATTGTGTTTTATACAAGGCTATTTATAAATAGTAGGAAATACAATAGCAAAGCAGTGGAACATTTATGTCAAGAGATATTTCTAGACAAAAATCTTACCTGAAAAATGGTGTACATTATGACTGTCAGTGGCCGATTCCCAGAAAACTCTGCTATCTTAAAAATATCTATACCCCATCGATTGATGTCCTCAAGCTCCTAGAGTGAAAAAGACAAGTCATTCTACTCCATTGAAGAGCACTAATAATAATAATAACAACAATAATAATACTATAGCACTATGAATCTCTGAATTTGATGTAATTTAAAGAAAGATCACAAATACTTTATCGAAATATTTCACAAAAATTAGTTTGACAATTACTAAATAATAAATATATATTTCATATATATATGTGTGTGTGTGTGTGTGTGTGTGTGTGTGTGTGTGTGTGTATTTAAACAAAATTACTTATTTCTTTTTTATTTATTTTTTCAGTGGGAAGTGTTATTTGCTTGTTTTCTGAACAAACCAGGAACCATGATTTTTGACTAATATAAAAATTCACTTAAATTAAAATGAACACAAAAAGAGTGACTTGTGAAAGGTGTGTAAATGAATAAAACCTTAAAAATCAATGAGTATTTATTATGCATGTTTCTAGTTATTACAAGCTCTAAATTATTTTATCGCGACAGTCTTTTTAAAAAATACATTTTTTGATACTTTTGGAGCTTTGGTGTTGCCGACTTTGCGTCTAAAACAATTACTAAATAATAAATATATATTTCATATATATATGTGTGTGTGTGTGTGTGTATTTAAACAAAATTACTTATTTCATTTTTATTTATTTTTTCAGTGGGAAGTGTTATTTGCTTGTTTTCTGAACAAACCAGGAACCATGATTTTTGACTAATATAAAAATTCACTTAAATTAAAATGAACACAAAAAGAGTGACTTGTGAAAGGTGTGTAAATGAATAAAACCTTAAAAATCAATGAGTATTTATTATGCATGTTTCTAGTTATTACAAGCTCTAAATTATTTTATCAGGTAGAAATTGTGAGTAAAAAAAAAAAAGAATACATACATACATATATTAATATATGTTTATATTGCTGTGGACAATTAG
The DNA here is from genome assembly GCF_001515645.1 of Sinocyclocheilus grahami. Lineage (NCBI taxonomy): Eukaryota > Metazoa > Chordata > Actinopteri > Cypriniformes > Cyprinidae > Sinocyclocheilus > Sinocyclocheilus grahami. The sequence goes on from NW_015505408.1 coordinate 289,570, forward strand.
AGTCAAAAAGGGTGAGACCCACTGGTGTATTCTTTATGGAAGTCTGTTTCCTCTATAGAATAAAATAAATAAATAAATCAGACTTTGTTTCTTGCAGTTCTGAGAAAAAAGTCAGTCATAAGCACTGATAATTCTGACTTTTTTTCTCACAATTCTGACTTTTTCCCTCTGAATTCCGAGTTTACATCTTGCAATTCTGTATTTTTTTACATTTTATTTCCACCATGGAATCAAAAATTAAAAGGCGAATTTAAAAATTGTGATTTGGTAATAGGCGGTTGCAATTCTTAGTTTATTTCTTGCAATTCTGATCTACAGTAGAACTGACAAAGAGTGAAATGAAGGGACACCTCGGCCAGGAGGCTCTCATGTTGTGTGTTGACACCAAATCGAGGGGTGCATGTTGGAGGGAGACTCGGACTGGGGCTCAGTTTTCTCACTCCACTTATCTGAGACATCGGACGGCGTTTTTTCTCCTCCTTACACGCTGCTGACAAAATCTCCACGTCATGCTGTTTTTCTGCAACATAAACACAGAGTACGTAAAAAGCCCTGAGCTAAATTTAGATTGAAAGGAAAGACACAATTTGTGAAAACAGAAGAAAAATACTACATATATTCCTCTGAATTAATGCTGAACACACCATGTTATCATAAATCCAGTTCCTAAATTTGTAAATTACATTTAAATGACAAAGTCACTCACGTAAAATTGTGCTTGCTATGAACTCTGACACTTGGTTTCCTGACCGGCTGGTCTCCGACAGCTGAGTAAGTTCCCTGTTGAGCATTCTTTTAAACTAAAAATAATACAACAAATAAAATTAATAAAACATTAGAAACATTATATTCTCAATTATATTCATATAGCCTATAATCACACTCATTATATTCTATATTCTCTTGAGTTTGGGAAATAAAATCTCCATAGGGAAATTCATTTTTAACAACAACTGATAAAACTTTAAAGAGACTAGCTTCGAGGTTGTTAATCGATTGTATGTGCTTTTGTTGGATCCATCTGTTTGCATTAATTAAACTTATTTTTAAAAGAATTATGTGAAATAGGAATTTGAATTTGTGGTGAAAAACTTCTCGGTTACGTATGGTAACCCTCGTTCCCTGATGGAGGGAACAGAGACGTTGTGTCAAGTGTACGAAACTAGGGGTCGCTCTTGGGAGCCCAAACACCTCTGACATCTTTGAGAAAAGGCCAATGAAATTGGGTGTGCAGAATTTACATAGCTGGCCACGCCCCGGACATCCGGGTATAAATAGGCCAGCGTGGCATCTGCTCACTCGATCTGTTCTAAGGAGTCGAGAAGCGTCTCAACCCACTCAGAGGTAATTTGGAGTTGTGGCATGAAGGACACAATATCTCCGTTTCCTGCATCAGGGAACGAGGGTTACCATACGTAACCAAGACATTCCCTTTCTGTCATTCACTCCGACGTTGTGTTGAGTGTACGACACTAGGGGTCCCTATACTAAATGCTACAACTGCCGAACTGCGTCACGAGTCCACGGGGGCACAACCAAATGCACCTCTCCTCCTCGTAACCTCTCAACGCCCAAGACTTAAGACCTCACTCTCCAAACATCCGGGAGAGCCATAGAGGCAGAGGTCCCCTCAGCCGGAGACTTTTCCCATAGTAATACTCACCATAATATAACAGTTGAAAAGTCTTTGTAGTAACGTTGGGACAGTGACTTTTCCCTCTAGGGAAAAGGGCACTACGGAGATCACATCCTACCTGATGGGGAGGTAACATGTGAAGATCCACCTATGGACTTACAGAGGAAGTACCACATAGGGAAGGTACTGGGGTGGGCTCCGCATAAGGGGAGATCTACCAAGACCCAGAACCTATCAACAGATGTCTGTCTAGGGGAACACTGAGCCTCAGGGGCAATACAGTGGAGAATCCACACATGGGGCCTCAAGAGGAGCCACTACATGTAGAGCACTAACCCAATACAAGAGTTCACTTGAGGGAACCTACCTCGTAATGAGTTCTAATAGCAAGTTCCTCCGTCGAACTTCGCTAAGAAAAAGTGCTTATGTTATGGAAGGGTAGTCCAGAGTTCATGAAAGGAACCTGAGCTGGACTGAATACAGTATTTGAAAGGACATAATTACCCTGGGGGGAGTAGCGCTGGTAGCAAGCTCTACACCCTGCCAGTCTCCTGAGTCAAAGAACTGACGTTCAGAACTCTAGAAGAAACTGGTTACATTCGTAGATTATAAAATCTAGCAAATGTATTAGGTTTAGCCCAACCTGCAGCTCTACAGATATCTGCTAGAGAGGCCCCGTTCGCCAGGGCTGCTGATGCAGCCATACCTCTGCTAGAGTGAGCCCTCACTCCTAGTGGGCAAAGTAGGCCTCTGGCTTGATAGGCCGTTAGGATCGCATCCACAATCCAGTGGGAGATCCTTTGTCTGGAGACAGCATTCCCCTTCTGCTGTCCTCCAAAGCAGATAAAGAGCTGTTCAGAACATCTGAAACTCTGAGTGCGATCTGGGTATGTGCGTTGGGCTCGCACTGGGCACAACAGAGACAGGTCGGGGTCCCCTTCTTGGAAGGGGATAGCTTGCAATGTTACCACCTGGTCCCTGAAAGGAGTGGTCTGAACCTTGAGCACATATCCAGGCCGAGGTCTCAGGACAACGTGAGAGTCTGCCGGCCCGAACTCCAGGCATGATTCGTTAATGGAGAGGCCTTGGAGATCCCCCACGCTCTTGACAGAAGTGAGCGCAGTCAGGAGGGCCGTCTTCATAGAGAGGGCACTGAATTCAACTGACTGAAGGGGCTCAAACGGATCTCTCTGGAAGGCCTGCAAGACCACAGTGAGATCCCAAGAGGGAATGAGATGTGGCCTCGGCAGTTTCAACCTCCAGGTTCCTCTGAGGAACCTAATAACCAGATCGTGCTTCCCCATGATCTGCCTCCCACGGTGTCATGGTTAGCCGCAATCGCGGCCACGTACACCTTAAGTGTAGAAGCAGACAGATGCCTGTCAAGGCCTCCTTGGAGGAAGGAGAGCACAAATCCGTTGCCACATCTCAGAGGGTCCTTCCACTGGGAAGAACACCAATTCACGAAAACGCAACCAGAAGACCGATTTCATTGCACAGCATCTTCCAATGCCCAAGACTTAAGACCTCACTCTCCAAACATCCGGGAGAGCCATAGAGGCAGAGGTCCCCTCAGCCGGAGACTTTTCCCATAGTAATACTCACCATAATATAACAGTTGAAAAGTCTTTGTAGTAACGTTGGGACAGTGACTTTTCCCTCTAGGGAAAAGGGCACTACGGAGATCACATCCTACCTGATGGGGAGGTAACATGTGAAGATCCACCTATGGACTTACAGAGGAAGTACCACATAGGGAAGGTACTGGGGTGGGCTCCGCATAAGGGGAGATCTACCAAGACCCAGAACCTATCAACAGATGTCTGTCTAGGGGAACACTGAGCCTCAGGGGCAATACAGTGGAGAATCCACACATGGGGCCTCAAGAGGAGCCACTACATGTAGAGCACTAACCCAATACAAGAGTTCACTTGAGGGAACCTACCTCGTAATGAGTTCTAATAGCAAGTTCCTCCGTCGAACTTCGCTAAGAAAAAGTGCTTATGTTATGGAAGGGTAGTCCAGAGTTCATGAAAGGAACCTGAGCTGGACTGAATACAGTATTTGAAAGGACATAATTACCCTGGGGGGAGTAGCGCTGGTAGCAAGCTCTACACCCTGCCAGTCTCCTGAGTCAAAGAACTGACGTTCAGAACTCTAGAAGAAACTGGTTACATTCGTAGATTATAAAATCTAGCAAATGTATTAGGTTTAGCCCAACCTGCAGCTCTACAGATATCTGCTAGAGAGGCCCCGTTCGCCAGGGCTGCTGATGCAGCCATACCTCTGCTAGAGTGAGCCCTCACTCCTAGTGGGCAAAGTAGGCCTCTGGCTTGATAGGCCGTTAGGATCGCATCCACAATCCAGTGGGAGATCCTTTGTCTGGAGACAGCATTCCCCTTCTGCTGTCCTCCAAAGCAGATAAAGAGCTGTTCAGAACATCTGAAACTCTGAGTGCGATCTGGGTATGTGCGTTGGGCTCGCACTGGGCACAACAGAGACAGGTCGGGGTCCCCTTCTTGGAAGGGGATAGCTTGCAATGTTACCACCTGGTCCCTGAAAGGAGTGGTCTGAACCTTGAGCACATATCCAGGCCGAGGTCTCAGGACAACGTGAGAGTCTGCCGGCCCGAACTCCAGGCATGATTCGTTAATGGAGAGGCCTTGGAGATCCCCCACGCTCTTGACAGAAGTGAGCGCAGTCAGGAGGGCCGTCTTCATAGAGAGGGCACTGAATTCAACTGACTGAAGGGGCTCAAACGGATCTCTCTGGAAGGCCTGCAAGACCACAGTGAGATCCCAAGAGGGAATGAGATGTGACCTCGGAGGGTTCAACCTACAGGCGCCTCTGAGGAACCTAATAACCAAGTGCTTCCCCACCGATCTGCCTCCCACGGTGTCGTGGTTAGCCGCAATCGCGGTCACGTACACCTTAAGTGTAGAAGCAGACAGATGCCTGTCAAGGCCTCCTTGGAGGAAGGAGAGCACAAATCCGTTGCCACATCTCAGAGGGTCCTTCCACTGGGAAGAACACCAATTCACGAAAACGCGCCACTTCAGATCGTACAGCCGCCTCGTCGAGGGGACTCTGGCCTGAGTAATGGTATTCACCACTGTCTAGGGACGGCTCTCAAACTCATCCAGAAATTCGACCAGTAAGCACGAAGCAAGGGAAGAACGGGAAGCTCGCGGGGATTCCCCTGGCGAAACTAATCCCTCTTCCCCATGTTCTTCTGCAGTGCACATCGTTGCGGCCTCATACCCGGAGGTAGATGGACCAGAGCGGCAAACAGCTGCAATGACTCTGGGTCTTTTGGCGAAGAACCCGAGCTGCGAGCGCAACGTGCCGATGGGATGTGCCTCGCAAGTGGGGAACGAACCATACACTGAATACAACGCTCGTGCCGGTCGTCTTTCGAGACGTTCCAACCGCAATCAGAAACACATGGACGGAAAGGCATGATAAAACACACAATTCCACCCATGTAGCTCTTTCAGAGAAATTGTACTCTTTTAGAGGAAATTTGCTCTTCTAGAGATCGCCGGTGAAGTACCTAGGGGTACTCTCACATCACTTATCTGTGTATAAGTAGGGAGAGACCGCTGATTGTGCCTTAGATCCAACGATGAGGAATCGAGAGGTGAATGATCGTAACATCTCCGTGAGAGACGCTGCATTCAGCTCCGAAAAACAGTGCGAGTGAGCAGATGCCACGCTGGCCTATTTATAACTGGATGTCCGGGGCGTGACCAGCTATGCAAAATCTGCACACCCAATTTCATTGTCAGAGGTGTTTGGGCTCCCAAGAGCAACCCCTAGTGTCATACACTCGACACAACGTTGGAGTGAACGACAGAAAGGGAACTACATTACCCATGATGCTATGCAAAAATTCAGTACCACTTTATTTTAAGGTGTCCTTGTTACAAATGTTACATATACTTACTATTATAATAACAATTAATTATGCATAATTACATGCAAGTAACCCTAAGCCTAACCATATACAGGTGCATCTCAATAAATTAGAATGTTGTGGAAAGTTCAAGTACATGTACTTAATTAATATTCCTCAGTACTTAAATGTATAATTACACTGTAAAAAGGACACCTTAAAATAAAGTGTAACCAAAAATTCCACCAATCAGGGAGCAGTGAGCAAAGAGTGCCAAACAAGATCTTTGGCTCCACCCACTCCCATGAAGCACCGCGAATGGAGTTATCAAGTCGGTCTCCCTACACCAGGGATTCTTAAATCTTGCCCACGAGATCCACTTTCCTGCAGAGTATAGCTCTAACCCTAATCAAACACACCTGAGCAAGCTAATCAATGTCTTCAGGATCATTAGAAAATCACAGGTAGGTGAGTTTGATCATGGTTGGAGCTAAACTCTGCAGCGCATTGGCCCTCCAGGGCAAGATTTGAGGAACCCTGCCCTACACTCTCAAAATACTTTAATATTTGTATAGACATGCATTTTATGCAATGAACATAAAATATATAATTTCTATAGATACAACCATAGATAAATGTATAGTTGAACATTTCTCTGTAATTTTTAATTTGCTCAATGTCATTTGCAATGCTTCATGGGATTGTAGTTCCTTCCCTCACTAAAGCTGTTAAAGAGGTCCTATTATGCTTTTTAACTTTTTGAATTTTAGTCAGTATGTAGTGTGTATGTTTGGGCATAAAAAATATCTACAAAGTTACAAATCTCAAAGTCCACTCCAAAGGGAGATATTTTGTTTTTAAAAAAATCCCTTTTCAAGAACTACAACGAACAGCTCGTTTGGACTTCAGCATTGTTTTCCAGGTTTTGTGATGTCACAAAGTGGCCCATTAGAATATCATTAAAAGAAATCCCGCCTATGGAAATTCGAATGGTTGGGGGGTGGGGGGAGGGGTGAGGTCCTGGTTAGAACACTTGGTTGAGTGCATCAGACAAGATGACGACAAAGAAGAAGAAGTGCTTCATGTTTTGTAATACATAAAGTAATTCATAACTATTAAAACTGATAGCAATGCATATTTACAGTATCTTTTGAATTTCAGAATTTTTGAAATAAACATAATACATATTACCGTTGCACTTATCTGTACATAGTAAATGCAGTTATTTTTCAGCGGGTGAGGGTGTGCCCGAAGTGTGAATTCGTATTCAGAAAGGCACGGAAAACAAATAACGTTTGCTAACGGTTGTCTGTTACATTACAGTACATAAAATTTCACTTACCACATAAACAGAGTAAGTAGGAGAGATGACTGAGGACGATGGCAAATGATTTGAAGATTCTGAGCACCACTAACAAAACATCTAATTTTGTAAAATGTGTGGTAAGTACTGCTAGTACACCCCCAAAACAAAATCAAGACTTTGTAAAAGAGCATAATAGGACCCATTTAAGTACACAGTCTCGTACCATTGTATTTTTTTCCTGATTTTCATAAATGTTTTGCTTCAAATCAAATTTTGTAAGATTGTGATTTTCCTCGGAGCTGGTTAGTTTGGTTCATGGGTTCATGGCTAAAATCCCTATGGGAAAAATACTTTCTGAAACCAGAGAAAGTGGGCGGACGCTAATGCACTCTATTACACTCCATTTATTGTACTTATGGGACTGATTTCAGTGCAATAACAACAGCAACTGATACAATGAATAGAACTGTGAACAGCAGATGAAGAAAATGAGTGTGTCTCACACTGCCAGTGATCAGCCTTACAGCACAATATTCACTTTCATCACACTGTTACCCAGTTACCATGGTAACTGAGTCCATACCAAAAGCTGTGTGAGGAAACACTCATTCAGACACTACAGTGCATGTCGGGGTTATGTAATCATGCATCAGCAAAATGACTTTCAACCCTGATTAACACATAGTATAAAATGAATATGGAGCACTGCAATGAAACACCACACTTTTGATGTGTATGCCTCGTGCACTGCAATAACTGAAACCACTCTGCCAACATTGCTTACGTCTAAGTTTCTCTTTAGCATTGTACTGAAATATGCTGGCATTGTTTTGCGTTGTTGCTGTCTATATGCATGGCTCTGGGTGTGGAATATGCACAACATCAAACAGGAATTTAATTCAAAAACTGAGTTATAAGTTACTGACATGTTATTATTAACATAAAGACCTTAAAATCAAAATGTACTATCTTTCTGTACCCAAAAACGTATTAATAGGCAATTTAATCTATTAAAGTATATTTATTACTAGGAGTATCGTAGAAATAGTTAATATGACTCATTCGGTAGTCTTTTGAAATCATATGATATGTGTGCAGTGTTATTTTAGTATTATTCATTATTTAATTAGTATTATTGATATACTAAAATGGTATTTATTAATATATATATATATATATACGTATATATATCATATTTATTTTATTAATATTCGAATTTTAGTTTAGGTTTTATAAATTTTGTTAAATAATTCTAATTATAACTTAACCCTCTACCGCGCGCATTATGATAGACCTATAGAAAAATATATTTGACTCATTTATTTTCTAAGAATGGCTTAACTTGAAGTGCTGTAAAAAAAATTGGGGGGAAAAAATATTATTTTAAGGTACTTTATGATATGTTGCCATACGGCAAGAGCGTACAATAGTGGATCTAACTTAGAATAAGTGTAAGTTTACTCATAGTTAATATTTTTCCTCAGAAATGTTGTTTGTGTTGATTCAATTGGTGCAATTATAAGCTTTAACACAGTACTTATACCTTATACATACTTTCCAACAACTTGTGCTTTTATTTATTCCATTCTTTTTGCTGAATAATGATTTATAATTTTTGAATTACATTTGTCATGAATATTATTTAAATTACAAATGTATACAGTTAAAACAAATATAATCCTGTATATCATGTATCATAAAATATTGACATAAAACCAAAAACATTGCAGTTCATGAAAATTCAGCATTACGCAATCTTATGAGAGGAAGACTATGAATATGAAAACTTTTTTGAGAGGCGAATATGTCATCATAACATCAATACAGTGGTGTTTCCGATTTTTTTGTGGAAGTGACACGGATTGGTCCTTGTTTGTTACTGACATTTTAATTTGCTTTCAGCAACTACCGATGAGATGGCAGTCTGTCAGAAATATCACCACAGAAAAAAAACTGCATGTCATGTGACTTAACCAAAGCACATCATTGGCTAAACTAAGGTATTCTCTTTCCAACAAAAAAAATGAGAATGTTCTCTTAAAGAGACGGTGGCAAGGAAATGAATACAAAGAGTATGTTGCCATATGGCCACACCATTTTTTTGGTGATGAATCAGTTTTTCATTTTATATTTTTATTTTATTTTATTTCAGCTCTATTTCAATGAACTAAAATGATTTTTAATAGTTATAATTAACAAATAGCTTTTAAATGAGCCAATGAAAAGTTGAACTATGAACTACAGACTTTATGACATAAAATCTGCTCCACAGATGGCATATGTGACTTGTGAGCTAGAGAAGTGTACTAATATAGTGTAAAGCCTGTACTGTATGGCCAGTTTATGTTGCTTTTTTGTCATTATAAATACATTTTCACTGCATGGATAAGAACAGCTCATACATCATCTCATTTTCTTGTAAGAGCAAATGATTCAAAATGTCACTTTTGACTGAAATATTGCTTTAAATACCTTATTGGAGGCCATTTCGCTGACAGAGTGCCGTGTTTGCAGGGTCTCCAGCTGGTCCAAACACCAATCCAGCTCTTCAAGGGTCTCGACAGCGAGTTTCTGATATGCTTCATCTGAAACAAACAACCTCAGATGTCAGAACATCGCTAATACGTTAATGTTAAATATTCGGATGTTCAAACATTTACATCTATAAACGGGGCTGAGGTCTACAGTAAGGAAAAGTCCTCATCTTTGGCTAGACCAGCTCATGTTCTTACACTCACCGGACAGGCTTGCTTTACAGGCAGACTGAGGGTTAGTGCCTGACAGTCTCCTATATGAAGGAAAACGATTTAAGAGACTTCATGTGACAACAGTTATAAATCTTTCTCTTATTAATCCTTCCATTCACTGCCTGTCTGAAAGTGTTTCGGCTACAGACTCACTTGTTGCTTCTATCTTGCACGTGGGTTAAAGCTGCAACGTTACCCCTCACTGTTCGCAGACTGGCAAGAACCTACAGTACAAACACACACACACACACACATACAGAACACATTCTTACACAGATCTTATTATAAATCAATGTGCACAGTACCTTGCACAATTATGTCGATTTTGTCTTTCTCTTTTTTTAGTTTTGTTCAAGTCTTTACAGAATTGCACATTTTTTTTCAAATCAAAAGATTCCAATTAAAGTTTGAATATTATTCTAGGAAAAACATCCATTTTTATCTCTTCAAGTTAACCTTCCTCCTGATGTTTTGGATGGACTCTAAGCAGCTGGGCTTCACAAAGGCATTTATGAGAAGTGGTGAACTGGCACTGAGACACAGATGTGATCATTAAAGAACACTGTCCCTGAAACAACAGGGAGCTTCTCTGACAATAAAGGCCAAACACGACCCCATTCTTTCTTTTATGTTTTTTGTCCTGGTGGGTCCTGCAGCCTGACCTTGGCACTTTAGAGACGGGAACCCGTATGAAAAAATGTGCCACAGGAAAAAAAACAAGACGCAAATGTCATAAAGTGCTGGCTTGGGTGGTGCCTGTACAGATGATCCTTCAGAAAACAAGAAACACTTATTCTCTATAAAGCTGGCCAGTATTTCTGTAGTATATTGTATATATTTTCTTAACCCATACAAACTAGTTATGTTGGTACAAATTAATGTATTTAGGTTAATTCAGTATTATCTACAACTTTTTTTAAGTATATATATATATATATATATATATATTAGTGCTGTCAAACGATTAATCGCGATTAATCACATCCAAAATAAAAGTTTTTGTTTACATAATATATGTGTGTGTACTGTGTATATTTATTATGTTATTCAGACCGATGAGCTTTGTAAAAATCGACACGTTTCAGAAAGGCGGGGCATAGAGGAGAAACAATAATGTACAGTATGTGGAAAATAATGTGTTTTTTGAACCACATAAACACATTTCATTACACCAAATACACAAAATAATGTTCTTTTTAGCAACATCATATGACCCCTTTAAATATATACATGCATGTGTGTGTTTTTAAATATACATAATAAATATACACAGCACACACACGTATATTATATAAACAAAAACTTTTATTTTGGATGCGATTAATCGCAATAACTTGAACACCATTGATAGTGAAGTTTAAAACATTCAATTGAAATAATCTCACATCAAATAATTTTGATATTGAAGTCATTGCTTCATTTTATCACCAGCAAAATCATTGTGTGCATTCTATGCTGCATATGCTGCAGCCATAATTCAGCTATTTTATGATATTACATTAGACTCATTAGACCCATTACTCAGTAGAACTGTGCAAATCTTGGTAAACTGGTAAACTCTGAGCACAAGATAAATTCATAAATTCATGTTTGTTTATATTAGCTAATAACCAAAGGAATTGTTTCAGACATGTAGTCAATGCTCTATTTTCCAGACTAAAGCACACAGGTATCAAAAATATGTCTTGTCAACATGCATATGTTATCAGAGAAACAGCCAGTCTCATGACAAGCAGGTAAATTATTTATGTGGTTTTGGGGAAAGAAGATTTATAATAACGCATAACATACAGAGAACAATGTCAGAATATAGTACAATTACAGCCTACAGGACCTTTTTCTTTCTCAGAATTCAGTATCGTGTACCAAAATCCATATATTTCCACAGAGAGGGAAGAGCGAAGTACAAAATACGAGTTCTGAAGAGCAGTCTGACAAAATGCCGGAGTTTGTATAATGTGTCAAATGTCAACAGTGAACTTACCACAGTACGTGCTTTTCAGCAGATCTTGGTCGCGTTTGCAAGCAGACTGCCATTCTAACTCTCACGACTTTAAGTAAAAAGCCTGGACACAAATCCAATGACAACCTTACCATATAAATATTTCCTGAAGAATAAAAAGATGTATTTCTTACATTTGATTAACCAGTTTTATTTGATATTTCTTTTAAAGACCTTGAATTATTTAGACTAATATCTAAATGCATTAGCTTAATATAGTGTTTTAACCATAAACACATCCAGTCCTTTCTCTTTCTCTCGAATTCTGACCGCACACACACACACACACACACACACACACACACACGCATAAATGCTCTTTGCCAACAGACAGGTCGCAGCATGCTAAAGCTGACAGATTTGTAGAATACCACAGAAACGCATGTCAGATAGCTTCAGGATCAGACACGCTTTACAGAAAAAACAAGAAGCTGCACTTAGCAAAAATAAAATAAATCCTATTTTTTATATTTTCATTGTAACATTATTTTCACTGCAATTGAATACACATTTTCCTCCAAATTCACTAAATATAATATAACTATACATTTAAAAATATTACACACAAATTATAATATACACTGCCATAGTTCTAAAATAGAATCTTCATTTTTGCAAAATGGTGCACTTTTAATTTTTAGTATTATTTGTTTTGGTTTTAAAGAACAGGCAGATTCACAGGTAATACATTATGAGTATCTTCCAGGGTAACGAGTTAGATTAGCTTAGTGAAAATGATTAGTACACAGTCACAAGTAAAATGTTAGTACACACTGTTTACTCAAGGTATAAAACAAACTGCTTGTACAAATACTGTACGTGGAAGTAAGGACAATTAAGCAATATGTACAGTAGAGATGATTCTCAGTTATCCAAGTCGTCATCAATGTAAGTGATTCCAGTGAAGTACATGTTTCATAATTCAACACTCATTGTTAATGTCATTAGATGTGAATCTTAATACAGGGGAGAAACAAATTTAGTTCAACAGATTTAGGGAATTTGAAGGTGGCAAGCAGAATTCGGAATTGTAGTTCAAATTAGAATTTGAAACTGAATGAAATTCAAACAAAAGTTAGTTTTTAAATATTTTTTTGTAATTTAATTATATACTACATAACTATGTGCTTAACATTTTGTGGGTCTGCATAAAAATATTATGTATCGAATATTTACATTTTAAATATTTTATAAATAAAATATTTAAAATTTAAATATTGTATAAATATTCAAAGTTCATTCTAAAATTCTGAATTCTGAAAATTCATTGTTTTCAACAATGACAATAAGTTGATAATTATTAATAATTTTCGTATTACTTTTCACGCCTGTATGAAAAACTATGTGCTTAACATTTTGTGAGTCTGCATGAAAATATTGTTTTGAATATTTACATTATAGAAATGTGTCTTAATTATGATTTTATAAATATTCAAAGTTGATACTAAATTTCTGAATTTTGCCCAACCCTGACAAGACAACATTATAAACTCCATTACACATTATAAAATGTAGTAACAAAGAATGAACCAAACCACACATGTTCTCCAGCTGATGATTTGAAACACTTTCAAAGTCATTACTGTGTTTTTGCCTGCTTATGCGTGACTCTGAACAGGAAAACACGAGGCACTGGAGACAGACAGGACCCCAATCCCACCAGGAGCTCTTGTTATGAGAGAGATCTGGGATGGTGGGATCAATAACCTCTTGGTGTGAAGAGCACGATGAGAGGTCTGCAGTAATAAAGGACAGTTCTTCTCCCTCGTTCACATGAACACCAGCTGTATTCCAGAGCTCTGACTCTAGTGTCTCTGATTAGGGATCGGTCTTTATTTGGAACATTGCTTCGATCGTGACAGGACAGGACACATCGCTTACTGAGCAGAGCCAATTAAAGTGCACAGTGGCCAGTCATAAAGACTCAGTGCATGATGGGCCTAGAGCAGCTCTGCGGAGATGGACGGACCCCGATTAGAGGTGCAGATGTGGCTTAAATCTAAACGTTCCAATAAATGAGTAATTCAAGCATGACTGCTGCAACTTCCTGCTCAAATTAGGTAATAATCACCCCAAAATGAACATAAAAACTGCAGCCACTTGTCCTGTGTGTCTCAATTGGGCCACAAAAGCAGATAAAGGAACATTTCCCCCATATTTAAATTTTTAAAAAAGACTGCAGATCCAATTCAGTCTCACACTCACACACTCACACTCTCACACTCACACACACACACACACACACACACACCTACAAAAGTTTATCTTTCCACATGCAATAAATTCCCAAAAGACTGCTCTTTCTCCTCTCTCTTTCTCTGTGTGTGTGCATTACAGTGTCTTTGCTTGCTATTATTTATGGACTGATGATAGCTGAAACTCTCAAACCAAACTATCACGTCCAGACAGTTCACACAAAGCAAATATTCAGCATTCAGCCAGAAGGGGTCAGCCACACATTGAGAACTGCTAGGAGAATTATTTCCCCCAGTTCACCTGAGAAACCTGCACACAGAGCTTTACGAGGAATGATATGTTCACTGGCATGTTAGACAATAAATCAGGATGAAAAGAAAAACAGGAGCATTCTGCAGGTGATTTTATTTAATTTTTTCTATATGTCGTTCATTAAATAACCCTACATTATGACCAATACTGCAGAACTAAATATCCTCAGAAATCCCACACCTGCTTTTTGGCATAACTAGACACTGAAAGGAAGTCTATAGTACTCAAATAAGTTGTATTTCAATTCGGGATCACAATTTCTTCTGTTCTCAATTTATTAAGAGCGATATTTGCCCTCTGGTTACCATTAAAATGTTTCTTTTAAATGTGACATTTGTGTTATCTTGCATTGGCCTCCACAAGCTTTCATGGTTGCAGTTACCAGATTTCCAGCATTCAAACCTTTTTTTTTTATATAAATCAATACATTTTCTGTCCAGTGGTTTACTTAATCTTCCCAACCTGGCAACCATGCACATGCACTCTCTATAGAAAAAGCAGATGAGCTGAAAACATTAGCAAACATGGAGCGATCTCTATTGAGATATTCTGCAGGATTTTGTTTGAGAAATAATAAAAGGACATCTTTTCATTAATAATTAAATCTTAAATCTCATTTTGTTAAAAAAGAACTGAGAAAATAGTTTTGTGAAATCAGTATCATGAATCATATCGCATCATGAGCTGAGTGAATCATTACATCCCTAGAAATAAGCATTGTCCCTAAACATCTTTTGCAACTCAACAACCTGTCTAAACCCATTTCCCTAACAAAAAACTGATATTTATTGTCAGGTTATATTGCACATACAGCTTTAGAACCAAGTCAACTGAGTAAAACTCAAATGCCTCTTTTATCAAATTTAAATATATATATATATATATAAAATATATAAAAAAATAATTTGTGTTTTTTTTGTAGTAATACACAAAATAATATTTATTACAGTAATTGTACAAATAGTATAGTATATACTATACATAATATAATATATACTTACATTATAAAATTTATATCCTCATCAATATCGTCCCTAATAATATAATTGTATTTGTTTTTATTAGCTTAAAGAGATCACCCAAAAATTAAGATTCTTTCATCATTTATTCACCCTCAAGTGGTTCCAAACCTGTATGATTTTTCTATTGAACATAAAAAAAAGATATTTTGAAAAAGGTTGGTAACCAAACAGCTGCTGGTCCACATTAAGTACTATAGTATGGAAAAAAATACTACGGAGGTCAATCGGGAAACAGAAACTGTTTGGCTACCAACAACAGTCTTCACAAATATCTTCTTTTGTGTTCAGCAGAAACTCATACAGGTTTGGAACAACTCGAAGGTGAGCAAATGATGACAGAATTGTCATTTTTGGCTGAACTTGGGTGAACACAAATTTTGACGTACAGTTTGATCTGAACATGAGACATCCAAAGCGGAAAGTCTATACAGCTGTTTGAGCTGCTGCTGAGACTGTCCATCTCCTGTGAAGTGTGCCAAAGTAATAAATCTGAACTGCACTCAACGGAAGAAGTTTTTGCAGCCCTGCAGCAGCAGTTATTCCGTTCACACTGTAGTTGACCTGCCTGATCTGACTTCAGCAATCAAAATAACACACTCTGACAAAGCAGCCTCTACGTAACTTTGTTTGTACCAATAAAAATGGTAACGCATGTTGACATTAGACTATAAGTAACTTTCAACTTCAACAAGCAGTCATTAAAGTATTAGTAGATTGTCTGCTTAATAATGCTTTATTTTCACATTAAGTACTATAGTATGGAAAAAAATACTACGGAGGTCAATCGGGAAACAGAAACTGTTTGGCTACCAACAACAGTCTTCACAAATATCTTCTTTTGTGTTCAGCAGAAACTCATACAGGTTTGGAACAACTCGAAGGTGAGCAAATGATGACAGAATTGTCATTTTTGGCTGAACTTGGGTGAACACAAATTTTGACATAGTTTGATCTGAACATGAGACATCCAAAGCGGAAAGTCTATACAGCTGTTTGAGCTGCTGCTGAGACTGTCCATCTCCTGTGAAGTGTGCCAAAGTAATAAATCTGAACTGCACTCAACGGAAGAAGTTTTTGCAGCCCTGCAGCAGCAGTTATTCCGTTCACACTGTAGTTGACCTGCCTGATCTGACTTCAGCAATCAAAATAACACACTCTGACAAAGCAGCCTCTACGTAACTTTGTTTGTACCAATAAAAATGGTAACGCATGTTGACATTAGACTATAAGTAACTTTCAACTTCAACAAGCAGTCATTAAAGTATTAGTAGATTGTCTGCTTAATAATGCTTTATTTTGATGCTCCCTCAACAGACATTCTACTGACTATACTGTAAGTAACTTTGCAAGTACGCCAACTTATTCTGTTAACCCTAACAGTCTACTAATACACTACATACTGTATAGTTGCAAAGTTACTTACTTATATTTATAGTTACTTAAAGAATCAAAATAAAGTGTAACCATAGGAATCAATAAAAATGTTTTCTGTCATAATGCACAGTAGATGACCAAACATACCCAATGCACGAGTGTCGTCTCCGAGTTGAGCCACAATTAAAGAGTGAATTCCTCCTGTGGATTCGAGAATCCTTGTGCGTCATTTCAAAAAGCTGTGGAAACAACTTGAAGTCTTTTACCAGCGCTTTGCAAAAAGAAACCAAGTGAGCAGACAGGTGAAAGTCAGACACCTTAGTCCAAGACGTCTCGGCTACATTTCTAGGACCTCATCCTCAGGGTCTGCTGAAGAAGAACGTGTAGACCATCCTCCACAGCTGATGTTTCCTCTTCAACATATCAGATAAGTATCATCCGAAACTCCATCTACTTCCTAAAGCTTGCTTTCATAATTCAGTAACAAAACTCACAAATCTATTATGTCTCTCGTGTGAGCAGTAAAAAGAAAAGGAAACAGCGCCCGCACCAGCCTGTAAACTTATTATTGGACTCCCTAGGGACGCAGTTTAGAGGTTCAAGGTCTCACTAAGTTTCCATATTAGTGGGTAAATGTTGGATAGGTGGGAAGAAGCAAGAGAAGAGAAAAGAAAGAGAGAGGGGGAGGTACAGCGCACTGGAGGGTGGTGTGCGGTCACACTCTGCAGCGTTTCATATACATGTGTGTTGTGAATAGTCTGCCATGGGTGGCTCCTGTTTGCCATCCAACACCATCAGAGTGAGACGTGAACACACACACACACACACACACATAGAGCATGAAGCGATAACAGCATACTCTCACAGCGGGTGCTGTTCGGACATGTATGTTATTATCTGCATACTTGATTTTCATCGCACACTTATTTCTTCCATTGAGCATGAAAATGACTTCATCTAAACCTTTACTGTAGAACTTATGTCCAATCTGAACTTTATTCATTACTGTACCAAAATGTCCAATCAGAACTTAAAGAGATAGATCATCCAAAAATAAAAAAATACTTTTTACGCACCCTCAAGGTGTATATGACTTTCTTCTTTCAGACGAAAAAATGTCCTGGCTCTTCCGAATTTTATAATGGCAGTGAATGGGTGTTGATATCCAGTAGTCCAATAAAGTGCATCCAACTATCATAAAAAGTGCTCCAGGTGGCTCCAGGGCGTTAATAAAGGCCTCCTGAAGCGAATGAAAAATTAATAAAGTGTAATCTCTAACTTACGCTTACTATTGTATGTGCATACACGAAAGAGTGGCGTTCCAGCAGATGATGTAGGATTTAAGTGTAGCTTAAGGTCCAGTGAGAATATGCTAGTCTTGCAAGAACCAAGTTTGGTTTACAGCAAAGGAAAACCATTTTCCTCTTGGCTTATATCGAAATCCTCTGACATTTTTCTTTACAAATCCTCATTTTGTACTTCTACTCTGTGACTGGATATGGATATTTTTTCTTACAAACATGCATCATTTCGCTTCAGGAGGCCTTTATTAACCCCCCAGAGCTGTGTGGAGCACTTTTTATGATGGATGGACGCACTTTATTGAACTATTAAATATCAACAGCCATTCCCTGCCATTATAAAGCTTGGAAGAGCCAGGACATTTTTTTATATAACTCTGATTGTATTTGTCAGAAATAATAAAGTCATATAGACCTAGGATGGCTTGAGTAAATCATGGGGTAATTTCCATTTTTGGGTGGACTATGCCTTTAATTTTGGCACAATGTGAGCCTCGTAACCTGATCAGACGGCAGTTCAAAATTGTGTCCAATCAGAAATATGGTTTGTGTCTAAACAGATCTACAGTTCGGAAATACATTCAATTAGTGATTAGAATTTTTTGGGCATTGTGTCTGCTGCACTCTGGCCTGAATTTCAGTTCAGTCTTGTGTTAAGCACAAAGCTTTGTCTACAAAAGAAATAAAAGTTTATAAACGAAACTGGAAAAACTTGCTGAAAGAGTGAGGGGTATGTGAGGCGGTCAATTTGTATTTGTATTGTTTCTGGCTATATAAGCATTTATTAGCAAATGTTTCTGGATGTGCCGTGTGTTTGTAGGCATCAGAAACGCCTTGTTTTTTACAGTCTTCATCTCTCCTCACATTTGATTTGAACACAGTTTGTATTCATTAGGCAAGGTAAGGAACTCAAGTTTATTTGTACAGCACATTTCACACATGCCGCTTCAAAATGTCCCTTTTCATTAATATAAATAATATAGAACAATAATCAAACTAACCAAAACTAGTTGTGCATTGAGTGGTTTGAACAGTATTCAATATTCAGTGGCTAACCCTAATTCTAGTACTGTGTCAAAGTGATCAGAACTTTTTTTTATTACTGTATACTATCAGAACCAGTCCAGTATTATGTTCCATCCCTACTTTGTTTGGTTTGGCTCCACTTCTCATCAGTTACTTACTTTGTCTGATCTGGCAATCAGTTTAGTTATCACCACAGTTATGTATCATCAAGCATGCAGTGATTCCTGTAGGAACATGACTCCACCGCCTGGATCAGAGCCATCTAACAGTCTGGCCTACATCTGCCTACTTCTCTGATCTGGAAGTTTCAGATTTCCTCTTTTTCACAGAGACGGGAATGTACAGATTGTTTTGAATGGTTTGAAATGAAGCTAAAAGATAACTTTGACCTGGATTTCATACGGTGAACCATACGGCGCAGATGCTGGAGTCTTTAGGGTCTCCTGATATCAGCTAATTACCTGGCTTCTGTGCCCTGAAAAACAATTTTCCATTCCTCCAAATGATGGTTAAGAATAAACAGCATATATCGAAAAATGCAAGCAATAAAAGAGGAGTTGCATGGAAATACAAATGCGTACCGTATCTCCATTTTAACTGCCATTCACAATTTGAAAGTAAATTCCCTTCAGCTGGTTATGACCTTTAAGTGGAAAATAGCTTGACGTCAGAATCCAGAAAGAATTTGTGCACTCTGTTTCAGCGGACTGGGGCAACGGAAATGTTTACATGAAAGTCAGTCACTAACATTTGTGCAGCTCACTCACTCCAACAGTTGTTTTACTGCATGTGACTCTTTCCATGCATGTTTTGCTAGATGAAATAATCAGAATTATTTTTCAGTGGATGTCTCACATATGGATCCCAGTAAAAGAAAAACACAAAGAATGAAACAGAACAAACAAACGCTAGAAGAAAGAGATTGGTATGTTGTCTTTCAAAAAAAATAAAAAAAAAGCGCTCTGGCCAGGAGTAATAGGGTGCGAGACACAGCACCTGGGGGCAGAGAAGATCTAAACCTGAAACCAACAAAAGCCTCCTTTCAAAGCCTCCATGCAGCTGCTCTCTTCAAAACTTCTCTTCTGGCATATTTTAATTTAAACCCTGGTTAACCCACAGAAAACGGCCGACTCTTTAGTCTGGAGGACTCCGCGTGATCTGCAGAGGTGGATGATGCATATCAAAACAAACCATCAGCATACAAAAATATCATACCTGCAACAGAGATGGCCGAGTCTGTGGTGAGTAAAGTGTTAATTAAAGATGTTAGAAGATGTTAAGATGCTAAATATGATAGTTAGCATTGAATGAGAAAGTTTCAGGAAACTCTGAATTACTGTCAGTTATTGAATGATTTTACCATTTTTGTTTAGAATGTTTTTTTATTATTATTTACTGATATTGGTTGATTTTGGATATATATCTGCCAATACTGAATATTTAATTGTACACACTCATCTAATGCTTATAATATAATTGTAATATTTTTATAATAATATAAAAATAATATAATACATTTAAATAATTATAACTGCACTATTTGCTAAAGATGCCAATTGTTACTCAGTTAACATTGTTTATTGTAAACTTTAGCAAATCATGCATTTAAAATTGTTTTTAATTTACACAAAATAGTATCAGCCATTTAAACAATTTTCACTTAGAAATTGCTAGTAAATTTAACAAACAAGTACAAAGAAATGACAAATAACACATTGAATTAAATGTGAAATTTTGAAGTAGAAAAACTAAAATTATATGTTCTTGTAAAACAAACTTTAATAATCTTTGTTCTGTTTACTACTTTAAAAAAATATTTTTTTACAGTGTGACTAGCCTGTCCATTTGTTGTCTCGAAATGAAAGAAAGCTATTTAATTACAAATTTCAGAATAACTCATTTTCATTAGAGTTAATGATTGATGAAGTTCTCTAATACTTTCAAATTACTTCTATAATCATTTGAATGTTTTTAACAAAAAATACAAATGTGGTTGAAAAGGCTGTTTGTGATGCTTCTTCATATTTTTAAATGACAGCCGTTCTCTCTGGATCAGTGTCAGCATGAACAACAGCATTTTAAAAAAGTAACATAAACAAACAAACAAATTAAAGTCAACCTGGTTTCAGGAGGCCACATCATTGGAGTCGCAGTGGAAACTGTTTTTTATGTAATAGTGAGATAGTACACATGCACTTCAGAGATTATCTTGACCGCCATCCTCATTATAATCATCTTCACCATCAGCTTCATAACAGCTGGTGTTCAACACCACATCAGCACACCACAATCTGTACACCATTAACTGTCACTCTATGATTTTACAGCAAATACAGCTCCCAAATGAACACAAACACAGCTGTTCTCACTGAATCTCACCAGCAGATGGAGCTCACAGAGACCTTCATTGATTTCAGCCTTGTTCAGTTCACGCTGCCTACATAGACAGCATGTTAAAGGAACAGTGAAATGAAAATGAAAATTCTGTCGAATTCAGACAAATCATTATGAAATCGTTTACTTACAATGTGATGCAGCTGCAGTCAGACCAAGTACCGCTTCATCTTTCAACAAATGTTTCTTTGTGAACTCTCCATGACACTGTGCCTCGATTACAAAACAAAATACTCCAATCAATCCTCTGACATGATCCGGGTTGCCATTCAAAATAAACTATCCACTTACGCTGCGATCCTTCTGATATCTGTACAAAGACGCTAATGAGCTGTTTAAACCAAACGTCAAAGTGAACGTTCTTTCACTCCATTTGTCCTATTGACAGACTCAAGCATGTGGACTGTGTCAGAAAGTGAATGCGCATCTGTATACTGTATCCAGTGTAGACAAGATAGCGGCAGTGATTGTAATTTCTGTTTGCTTTTGAGGCGACGCGACACTCTCATTTAGCGTGATCAAGTCAGCCATTAAGCGACTGAACGCCAGTGGGCGGGGCCTGTGGTGAGAAGATGACTGCTCTGGAGGCAGTGTTTATGCAAATGACTGCGTCTAGGTGATGTCACCTTGCTCCTCAGATCCAAAACAAGCCATTTTTGGAGCTTGATTAAATAAAGGCTTTGTTTATAATGAGGAGGATGTTTTAATCTATGAAACTTGCAGGATGTTTTAAGGTACAAAGACCTCTTTTTTGCCAAAAAAACCCCCCCAAGGCAAATTAGATTTCTCATGCCATGACCACTTGAACACAAAAGAAGATATTTTGAAGGATGCTGGTAACCAAATAGTTGCTGGTTACCATTGACTTCCATAGTCTTTTTTTTCATATTATGAAAGTCAGTGGGGACCAACATTCTTCACAATATCTAAATGATGAAAGTAAATCTCTCATTTTGCTTCAGATTGGAAGTAATTTCCAAACTGAAATTGTAACCTTATGTGTCTTCTAAGGTTTTTTCCCTCTAAGGTCTTTTTTTTTTTTTTTTTTTGAAGTTTAGAATTTGAAGGTAGCATTGCAACATAATTAAAAGTATTTTTTTCCCCCTAAATTGTTACTATTAAAATTAATTAAACTATTAAAATAAAATATTAAAATATTAAACTACCCTATATTTGTGTGTGCTACGTACATAATATAGATCATAATATGAATCCATTAGGTTGAGTTCCCCTTCTGGGGAACTCCACGCTGTGTCCCCTAGGGGGCACATTGGGGAATGTCGCCAGCATGACCGGTGTCTGAAGCACGTGTGAAACAACGCCAATCCTATTGGTCCACATGGCCCATGACGTCATAGGCGGGGGGCCTGGCTGTATAAAAGGGCACCTGCTGAATACGTCACCAACTTTTGTTGTCTTCAGGAGCCATCTGTTTGAAGTGTGTGTGAGAGACCAAGGCAGGTGAGCGCTGTGGGAAGTGTGTGGCCCGAGGTTTCTGTCACTTGAGGACACACACAATCTATGCATCATGTATCTTGGTCAGGAGCTTGTGTGTTCAGTGATCAAGAGCGCTGAACGCACTCATTGTGAGTGTTATCCAATGAGAAGCTCCATTCGCGTTTGTCCCACTTCTTGAGAGATGAGTGACAAGCGTTTGCGTCTCGCGGTTTGGGTCCCGCTGTTGCCGAGGCACGGCGAAGACTCAGATCTCGGGATTCACGGGTTTAAGATGCTCTTTTTGGGTTATCGGATCCCACGGATAGCGCTCGAGTCGAGCACTGCCTTAGGGAATGTGTGCCTCCGTGTCTGGATTCTAAACACTCGAGGGCATATTCTGCTTTCGCGTTTGTCTCGGCGAAGAGCACGCGCATTCAGAGTTATTCGCTCATCGTGATGAGTCACGATGTCTAGGCTCTGCTCGTGTTTGTTCCTATTCCTGCAGGATGCGGAACAAAGTGTTTGTGTCTCGTGGCCCGGTTTCCACCGTTGCCGCGGCACAGTTTATCTCACCTCGTGGTTATCGCTTTGATCTGCGGCATCAGCACACCCTCTCTATACGGGATGTCAGATGCCACAGATATTGTTGGGTAGTTATGATGATGAAGTGTGAGCACGGAGTCGTTTCAGCCCTGATCCTGCGAGATCGTGGGCGGAGCTATATTCGGCTCGGCTGTGCCTCTCTAATATACATGTTATTGTGTGTGGAGAGCCTCGCTGGGCGTGAATATATTTAAATACTCTGTGGAGAAAGGCTTGCGAGCTTTCTCTCCCAGGGTGTTTCAGCACCTAGAGTGGTTATGGGGAATTTCTCTTCCTAAATTAAGCTGGATGGGTTTAGGAGTGGGCTGCCTCCCCAGGCTTCTGGGTAGTTTTAAGTGGGCAGTCCCTCTGAATCCCGCTTAGTGGGTTTGGGCTGAGTACACTGCTCCCCCTCTTCAGGGATTATGTGAACAGTCCCTGTTCAGAGTGTAGCTGTCTGTCGATAGTTATGCCCCAGCTCAAGCTTACTTTGCTCTGGAATATGGTGGTCTGATGGCAGCTATGTTCTAGCCTGGCTTCTTAACTATGTTGGGTTCCCCTTGGCACAAGTTCTCTCGATTAAGCGCTGACGTCTTTGTCTAGGAATCTGCTCTTTGAGGATAGCTGTGTTCCAGCTCGGAGACTGCTCCCCTTTTTAGGGTTTTTAAATAGTGGTCTCCGTGAGCCCCTTGCATGGACTGTGCTGTCTCCCCTTCAGGGTTTTAAGTAGACATCCCACTTCTGTGGTCTGGGCTATCTTCAGCCTTATCTGAGTAAACTGCTATTCGAGAATAGCTGTGTCCAGCCGTCTAGTGTTATGGCCACAGCTTACATCAGGCTTTGATCTCGGACTAATGATGGACTAATACGCTCTTTAGCAAATAATTTACTGATGGTCTGGATCTCCCTCTTGTGAGCTCCTGGTCAATAACATGGTGCTTCATTAGCCTACTGTGGGACTGACACAGATTGAGGACATCCTTAGTATAGCCATCTGAGGGTGGTTATATTCCAGCCTCTTCCAGACCACATTCCTCTCCTGGAGTGGTCCCCTTTTCCTATAGCCTAGCTATCTGAGGATATCCATGTGCTAGCTCAGTGACTGCTTCCCTTTTTAGGGTCTTTAAGTAGCGGTCTCCTTGAGCCCTTGCCTAGACAGTGCTATCTCCCCTGCTAGGGTTGTAAGTAGATAGCCCACTCTCTGTGGTCTGAGCAGCTCTGCAGGAAGGCTATCTAGATTGTTATGTCAGTGGCCTGGCCCCTTTCTGAGGAAAGTTTTGGCGTATGTCTGTCTCCCACCAGGTGGAGAGGCACGCGCCTCGGCATGGCATGGTTGGATTTCGTTCACCAATGTGCCCCCTAGGGGGTGCAGAATGGAGTTCCCTAGAAGGGGACGTCTCGGGTTATGCATGTAACCATGGTTCTCCGAGAGGGAACGAGATGCCTGGCTTCCCCCTCGTCATACCTTCGGCCTGCCTGTTTACCTCTCCTTCAGACAATTAAGTTGGTGACGTGTTTAGCAGGTGCCCTTTTATACTTCCGGGCACCCCGCCACATGAGGTCATGAGCCATGTGGACCAATAGGATTGGTGTTGTTTCACACGTGCTTCAGACACCGGCCATGCTGGCGGCATTCCCCAATTTGCCCCCTAGGGGGCGCAGCGTCTCATTCCTTCTCGGGGAACCATGGTTACATACGTAACTCGAGACGTTTTTTAGTAGAGTGCAGTTAAATGGGGGCAGTCGTGGCCTAACGGATAGAGAGTTGGACTTGTGACCCGAAGGTCACAGGTTCAAGTCTCAGGTCCAGCGTGGATTGTAGGTGGGAGGAGTGAATATCCAATGCTCTCTCCACCCTCAATACCATGACTGAGGTGAGACCCTGAACCCCCAACTGCTCCCCAGGCGCCGCAGCATTGGCTGCCCACTGCTCTGGGTGTGTGTGTGTGTGTGTGTGTGTGTGTGTGTGTGTGTGTGTGTGTGTGTGTGTGTGTGTGTGTGTGTGTGTGTGTGTGTGTGTGTGTTTGTTCGCTACTGACTGCTGTGTGTGTGCGCACTTGGATGGGTTAAATGCAGAGCACAAATTCCAAGTATGGGACACCATACTTGGCCACACGTCATGTCCTTTCTTTCCTAAATGTTTTAAAATTGAACATTAAAATTTAAATACTTTTGTTCTGTTCTGTAATCGTTGTTAATATAAGTCATACACTTCATAAAGCTTGCACTTTATGGGTGCAACAGCTTGTCACTGGCAGTCATTTATGAAAATAAATCTCGGTTTTACAACAATGACCGTAGTTCTACTATAGTATTTGTAGTAAAACCGCACTTACCACTAAATTACCATGGTTATCACTACAGTAACCATATTTTAACCATATATAACATAACACATGCACAGACACGCTTGCCTCGCCTCTGCTAAAGAGACCTGTAAACATTTATATGTAGATATTTATACTTTTTCTCACTCTACTGTATTTTCAGTCGGGAAAGAGTAGCTGATGATTTGTGCTTTGGGGAACAGGTGGACATTGATTCTGTCGTGGAGAAGTCCGGCTGGACCATTTGTTTTGTACCATCATGCCATCTGCTATCGTCGTGAGACACTGCGTTTTTCCCATCCCCCTTCGGATAAATCTGGATTTTGTCCCAGTGTGTTACTGATGACATGGTGACCCTAACCAAGCAAATGCTGTAAAAGCTTTCAACAGCATTTCAATTAGTAGCCAGATATGAGAAGAAAAGCCACATCTCCAGCACCGGTGTAGGCCTTGTTGATGTGTGCCATGTGACAACTTGCATTACCGTTCCTACATCACATCCTTACTATTAATAATTTTTGGCCAAAATTAATCTGCCAAACTCTAATGAAGAATAGCACTGACCCAAATCAAAAGGGGGACGATTGGTAATAATTCAATCGAAATTGTGCTCCATCAATTTACCCCCAGTGCCAGTGTATCATGTGTAATGATATTTAAAAACACTGCCCTCTTGTGATATGGGAAAATAATGACAGCACAGAGACTGATTAGGGTAAATTATGCAAAAGTAGAAGTGTTTGAAAAATTTATGACAGAGCACAGAAAAAATAAGGCTTTGTTGTTTTGAATGACACATCATAGCAAATATTGCATACATAATTATTTATTAGGTGAAAATGTAAGGATTATCAGTCACACTTTAGTTTGGGGACCAATTCTCGCTATTACAGTTACTAACTATTAACCAGTGTTGGGAAGGTTACTTTGGAAATGTAATAGGTTACAGATTACGAGTTACCCTTTTTAAAATGTATCAAGTAATGCAACTATTACAATTACTTTATTAATGTAACTGATTACATTTGATTCATTTTTGATTACTTTTCTAGATTTCTAACAAATGTTTTCAACTGTTAATCATTTTGAAACATTTAAAGCAGGCAGTGTTAACCTTACAGTAGTACTCAACTCAACTCAACTTAACGGATTACTGTCAAACTTTCAAGGTCCTTCTTCACTTGAATTTTAAAGCACAGCCACCATAAAATCAGACTTCACTCAGCACCTTTTTTTTTAACTTTAAGATAACTCTCAGGGTAAATCAAGCGGCAACCTTCCTGTCTCTCTTTTAGAAGTGACTAAAACTGCAATTCATCGACTGGCCGCTAGAGGTTGGCTGCAAAAGGGAGTCAATCCCATAGACTCCCCATGTTAAAATTCCCGACTTTACAGCAGAAAAAATATGTTTACAGCCTGGTACAAAAAGTGGTTTTGGTCTATATAGCTAATTTTGCCCTTCATGACAACTGTGAGTTTTTTTATAACTCATCCGTTTAAATTATATTAAGCCTTCAATTTCTGCATAATTAAGGGCGTGGCCACTTGAGTGACAGGTGGATTGCCACTGCTGTTACCACTGTCGAGCTAGGTGGGTGTGGTTTCAGCAACCAGCTCCCGCCTCTTTGCCCATTTTCGATTATCCGGGAGTGACTCGTGGGGATGCGTTGCCAAGATGGCGACAGCCGGCTCCGCCCACTTTAAGCTTCAAAAACGCTCTTCAGAAACCTATGGGTGACGTCACGGACACTACGGCCATGTTTTTATACAGTCTTTGGGTTAAATACAGATAAACTGTACAAGAATCCGTTTAATAGCTATGATGCTGTTTGTAAAATCAAATCTTTGCATAGCTATGACAGGAAACACTGGCATCTAGCAATTCTTTGGAAAAAACTGTTAATCTTAAAAAATAAAGCATTTACACAAACCCAAATAGGAAATAAAACAGTTAAGCATGTGTCCTATTCAGATGTAACCCTCTTTGTAATTGTTAACATTTTCATAACTGTAACTTAATTACACAATTCTTCTCAGTAACTGTAACAGATTATAGTTACATTTATTTTGTAATTAATTTATGTAATTCCATTACATTACTGAAAAATGAGTGTTTACTCTTGTCATTTTGCATTATTGACACTATTTTCCTAATTAATGCTGTTCAGTTGCTTTGTCACAATCTGTATTGTTAAAAGCGCTATATAAATAAAGGTGACTTGACTTGACATGTAACTAGTTACTCCCCAACAGTGCTATTAACAACGACTTTTGCCTCAAACTCCTAATTTGTTGCTTATTAATAGTTAGTAGGTATGAGGTATAGGAATAAGGGATCTAAAATATGGTCATGCAGAATAATACATTAATATGTGTGTCACGATCACCAGCTGGAGTGCCCATGAGCTCCTCTAGTGGGCACTCCATAATGTACCTTGCCATTCACTCAGGACTCAATTTCCCGTAATCCTTTGCCCGGACTCATTTGCACTCATTACCAGTTCACAGCTGCCTCATATTAGTAGGACTATAAGAATAGCACACACACTCTGTCTTTGCTGGTGATTGAATGTTTAGCCTTCTGTGTTTCCTAGTTTCAGTGTTCCTAGTTTTGCCTTTCTCGTGTTTTGATCCTTGGACAGTTTTCTTGTTTTTTGATTGTTTGCTGTCTGCCCTGACCATTGCCTGCCTTTGTGGATTACTCTTTTGCCTTGCCTCTGCCATTGTTGTTTGCTGGTGTTTTCGACTCTGCCTGTTTTGACCACGCTCTTTTAAATTGGATCCCCAATTTAAATTGGATCCCCACTTCGTTGTCACGACTCCCTCCATTACAATGTGCATTATAAGTAATATTAAACAGCCAATATGCATGCTAATAAGCAACTAGCAAGACTTGGTCCCTAGGCTTAGGTCCTACCGGATTTAATTTAGTCAAAAATGTTATTATTTGAGCTGTAAAGTTGTTCAAATCATAATTGTTACACTATTTTACAGTTTAGAATGTTACAATAAACATTAGTATTGTTTCAAAATAACACTGCTACCTAATCAACATGTTGACCTAGTTTTATTGTAAAATCTAAATTTTCCGAAACAATTTGCAGGTATTGAGTTCGCAGGCATGAATATATACTATTTCTGGATGAAGTATTGAGTAATTGAGTAAATTCTTGTCAGGCAATAAAAAACATTTTTCTGGAGAAAATCATTGTTCTGTTCTTCTTGTGAGAGAGGAAGCCTATTCAGTGCACTACTGTCTTGAAGAAGAAAGCAAACTGGATCTAACCATGAAAGAGAGAGAGGCGGTCAGCTCTGATGCACAACAACAAAAGGACAAAAGTACATTAGAGTCTCTAGTTTGAGAAACAGCAGTCTCATCAGGCTCAGCAAAGAGGAGACTCTGGGATACCCTTGGCCTTTCAAGGCAGAGGGCAGAATAGACGAAATACATTAGTCATTAGTAAAACTGTAAATGTCTTTACTATAATTTTAACTTAGTGTGACATAGGGCTAGGCGATAAACAATATCCTATTGAGATTATGATAAAATGTATGTCCATAACGATGGTAAGCTCTGGACATTTTTACTTGATATGGATTAATCTAACAGTCTATCACACAGCAGAAAAAACATGACAGTCAGTGAGTGCATGTGACTAATAATTCTGCATGTTCTGTGTCTGTGTGAATGAGTGGCGTACTTTCATCCACTACACAAACTCAAACACGCTCGCAGTGTTTTCAGCTTCTGAGACATGAACTTAATCTCCAGAGCTGCTCTGAGAGTCACTTCACCAGGTGTTTCATTTCAGAAAAACTACCGTCAAGTACACACTGAAACTGTAAGTAAAACTGAAAGACCTTCATGACAACCCATCAAAATAAAAGTCTTATTTAACTTTAATTATGACAGAAATGTATTACTATTTCACACTAATATGTAATTATTATTATTTTATAATTCAATTATAATTATTATTATTTATTAAAGTAGTGATAAAAATATTTTGTAGATATTTTTTAATTAAAATGCTAAAATCAAGCTGTAAGATGAACATTATAGAGGGTCAGAATGAGGGTTAAAAATAATTATTTTCTCTTTTTTTTTCATATTAACATTATAAGTGAACCTCAAGATCAAATAACACATTAAAGTGAGTTTAAAAAATCCATGTCATGACTAAAGTAGTGATTAAAATGGGAAACTGCCTCATCTATCACATGTATGTAACACATACAGGTGCATCTCAATAAATTAGAATGTCGTGGAAAAGTTCATTTATTTCAGTAATTCAACTCAAATTGTGAGACTCGTGTATTAAATAAATTAAATGCACACAGACTGAAGTAGTTTAAGTCTTTGGTTCTTTTAATTGTGATGATTTTGGCTCACATTTAACAAAAACCCACCAATTCACTATCTCAACAAATTAGAATATGGTGACATGCCAATCAGCTAATCAACTCAAAACACCTGCAAAGGTTTCCTGAGCCTTCAAAATGGTTTCTCAGTTTGGTTCACTAGGCTACACAATCATGGGGAAGACTGCTGATCTAATTTATTGAGATGCACCTGTATGAACATTTCTGTCCTGTAACTATTTTAGTTAGTTATTTTAAAAAGTTTGTTGTCCTAAAAAATCTCAAAGTCTAACCAAATCTATTTGGATTTTTTACCATTTTGTTGATTTGTGAACGTGAACACAAATGAGATTTCAAAGCTTTGCCAAGGAATATGTCAATAATGATATTAATGTCATCATAAAAGTTACAATATCATATGGTTTTAAAACATATTTTTTTATAATTAATAATAAAACTGTCCTTGAATGGAAAACAGCTGCATAGAATTTTGCAGAACAGAATTTCTCCTTTTGTTTTCTAAAGAAAAACAGCATACAGGTTTGAAACAACATGACAGTGAGTAAATCTTTTAAATTTTTCATTTTTGGGTGACCTATGGTTTGGAAATTATTTTTCCATGGAAGATGCAGTCACTCAGACCGACAGGACTTTGACATGTAGGATGAGTAACAATTCTTGATGGCATTGATTGGGAAAATAATCACCTTCACAGCAGGTTTAGCATTACGTGCACACCTGAGCTCTGTTCAAAAAGATGAGAGCCATATGTGTGTGTAAATGAGAAGAACGCTGTCGAAAATCACCATGTCTGAGATCCACACAGCATATGGCAGACTGGACTGAAACATAGGAAGTGCACTCATTAGACAGACAACACGATCATATCACGGTTCTATAATTGGCACAGGAAAAAAAGATAAAAACCTGTCTCTCTGTATTGTTAACCTAAAACCTAACTCTCTCTCCTGACATCTCTGGGAACAGATACTGTGGATACTGAGAAACACATCTGGTTTTATTTTCTGTTTTATATATAACTGCTATGTTCATTTCCTTAAAAGGAACAAACTAAAATTGATTAGTTATAATTTTTGCACACCTGAAAATGCATGAGGAAATGTATTTGATCTGAGCTGCTATTGCAATGACTGCAGATTCATCTGCTATTATGAGTGATCCAGAAGTGATCTAAGCCAATAGGGAAAATCAGTTGTCACTAATCATATTTACATACAGTTGTATAACTGCATGTTCATATGTTTTGACAGATCTGATTCTGTATGCACATTCTATTTACACCTGGACATATAAACGTCAGGGGCGTGTCTACGTGGTGGCCAGGGGTGGCAATAGTAAATAGTAAATTTCTAACTGCATCTGGCAGTGGCGGACCCTGGCATGTGTAGGCAGCTGCCTAGGGCCGCTTTCCTCTCTTCTCTATACTTAATTTTAGGCGGTTTCTATAGTGTGATCTTAATGACAATGTCGAGAGCGCATAATGTTATGCGATCCATGTGCGCGAGGACGAATCTCTCCACTCCCAAGCGGATTTCCTTCACTCACACAAAACTGGACGTGTGCTTTTAAATATTGTTCTTCTAGGAATTGGCTCTGCTCTGTCACCGTCTCTGTCACTCTTTGTTTAGTGAGTGTAAATTATGTATTATAACATACATCGTTCCGCAAACACAACCCCCGGCCACCCTCTTTTGCGCCAGTGCCCCTGACTGGCCCCCCCATTTAAAATGCTCTAGACACGCCCCTGATAAACGTGTCTCTGCAGAAATATAATTTTGATGTTTCTAGTAGCAAAACACACTCTTCAGACCATATGGCAATTATGTTTCACAGCTGTACCATAAATGTCACATTACTGATTGCTCTATGTTGGAGGTTGATTAGTTGAGTTCTGTATGTGGCCTGAAGGACCAGGAATGGCATCAAAATCAGTCATAAATCTGTCCTGGAGGGCATTTTCTGTACACTTTGGGCCAGATTTACTAACAGCTTGCGCCAGAGCAAACAGTCTTTTGGCATTAAAATAGTACTGTCAGGTTTTACTAAAGACGTGCAGTGAAGAATTTGCCCTGAAAAGCCGTGGGCACAGTTATTTTTGCACCTGACCTTACTGAATATGCATTTGTATGAGTTTCCCTTTCAGATGCAACATCTTATGTAGAGTATTAAAATGAATCACGCAATGTGATTTACCAACATTTGTACTCGCCAAATTACTGGTATATGCGCCATTATTTAATGCCCCAAAAAAGCATGTCTTAAATAAAAAATAAAAAAATAAAATTAGAAGTAACAGAAGAAAAAACTAACTGAAAAATGTTAAGTTGAAGAAGCAAAATTACTAAAACTGAAAAAATAAAATAAATGAAAGCCACATAGCAATATTTTAAAAAGCAAAAACGAATAAAAATGCACATTATAAAATTACTAAAACAAACTAGTAAGGAGACTGGGAATGCTTAATTGTCATATATTGAATTTTTATTTTTCAAATCGAATATTTTATTAGTTTATTTGCTTGATTGTTTTTAGTGAAATATGATCTGAACATTGGATAGGTTTTGTGAGATTGACCGAGTCATAATTTGAGCCCCTAGTTAACGTTCGTTCGTTCGTTCATCCATCCATCCATCCATCCATCCATCCATCCATCCATCCATCCATCCATCCATCCATCCATTCATTTACCACTAGATTTTTAGATTTTTTTAAATTTGTAGGACAATCAGCCACAAGTTATGCACCAAATTGTTTAAGAAGTTTGTTTAATTCACTAAACCTAAACATGAACAATAGTAATTGCGCTGCTTGCCTTATCAAACACCACAAATAACTAATAAAGTGCCTGTTATCCATCCATCCATCCATCCATCCATCCATCCATCCATCCATTCATTTACCACTAGATTTTTGGTATAATTTAAATTTGTAGGACAATCAGCCACAAGTTATGCACCAAATTGTTTAAGAAGTTTGTTTAATTCACTAAACCTAAACATGAACAATAGTAATTGCGCTGCTTGCCTTATCAAACACCACAAATAACTAATAAAGTGCCTGTTTGGCATCTGGCATGATGGGTTACTTAACAAACACTGTCCTGTTTGTTCAGAGAATTAGTTCTGATCTGGCAACAGCACCTTTTACCCACGCCTGAGCATTAATTATTATTAAGGCAAACAAAATCTGTGCTTATACTCACAACACCATCGAAACCTTCAAGAGCACACGCTGTATTAGCAAACATCACCGCTGCGTTCAGAATGAGCATTATGGCATTGTGTGGTCTGTGGCGCCAAGCGCTCGTTCATGGATAAAAATCAAAAATAACAGTTCATTCACAAAAATAATACTACGAGACAACCTTGAAAATAGAAACATGAAAAGTTTGAATTTTTTTCAAAGTCTCTTATGCTCACCAAGGCTGCATTTATTTGATCAAAAATACAGCAAAAATAGTAATATTGTGAAATATTGCAATTTAAATTAACTGTATTCTTTTTGAATGTATTTTAAAAATTTATTCCAGTGATGCAAAACTGCATTTTCAGCATTATTACTCCAATCATTACTGTAATATGCTGATTTGCTTCTCAACTGTTATCAGTTATTACTGGTGTTCAGTTATTAATAATGGTTCTTATTGTTATTAGTGACGCAAACAGTTTTTGATGCTTCATATTTATGTGGAAATCGTGATGCATTAAATTTTTTTTAGGATTGATTGATGATCAGAAAGATCAAAAGAACAGCATTTATTAGAAAATGAAATGTTTTTGTAACATTATAAATGCCTAGTTCTTTCATGAAACTCTAGATGGTGCAGGCTGATGGGTTTTTAACATAACTGATGATATTCACAGCGTTAAACAACTTGGCACAAGCTGATTGGTTCATGTTGCATATGCAGCCAATGAGCTTGTTGCTTTACATATACTGTAAATGGCTGGTTAGCATCCACTTGAGCATTTTGTAGGGCACTTTCAGAGTTTCTCTGAAACCCTTCACCTTCCCCAGCTCTACCTGTATAGATCTGCTACGGGTTATTTTATATGCTATTTGTGCAGCAGCAGTATGTCTTAAATACTCACAGCACCGTATCACCGTATGCATTGGCAGTAGCAAGTTCCTGTACTTTCTTGCAACAGCAGCAGCAATAATTTACAACAGCAATAACCAACAGCACCAGCAATCCAGCAGCAGCAGCGTATACTGATCTATTTCGCCAAGACCAAATACATTAACATTGTCAAATCCATTACCATGCTAAAATCTTCCGAGAGTTGTCATGATAGAAATGTCTTTATTGTCACTTTTGATCAATTTAAAGTGTTCTATAGCTAAAACAAAACGTATTATTAAGTATTAGTATTTAGTATTATTTCAGTATTATTAAGTAGCATGACTGTTTTAAACATTGACAATAATAAGAAATGTGTCTTGAGCAGCAAATCAGCATATTAGAATGATTCTGAAGGATCATGTGACACTAAAGACTGCGATAATGATGCTGAAAATTTAGCTTTGCATCACAGAAATTAAAAGAAACTTTTCAAAATATTTTAAAATACACAACAGTTCTATTAAAGTGTAATAATATTATAGGTTTTACTGTATTTTTGAACAAATAAATGCAGCCTTGGTGAGCATGAGAGAATATCACAAATCTGTAATTATTCCAGTCTTTTCACTGGTAATGTTCGTCTAGAATGCAGTATGACACCAGACACATGGACAGCTGGACACCGATGGGAGAGAGATTGCTACTGAGAGTCTGCAATGAGAGGAAGGAAATAATATGGACAGAATTAATGATCTAATAACGATGATTCGGTTGCGCTGCGGTCGGGTCAGGTGAACCTCAGCGAGCAGACGTTGCTCAGAGATTCAGTCGTGACATGAGTTGGCCATTATTTTCCTTGTGGCCTGTGGAGAGAGGTGTCTGGCAACAGCTCCCCATCCTAACCCCTCCACCTCCCCCAAATGAGAAATGAGTTTAATTTCACAGATGAAGCACCATGTGGTGGGCAGAGGGGGAGATCAGAGACCAAAGCTGTGTTTGGGTTCCAGAGCCGGCAGGCGAACACTCTGCGGAAGCATCCGTTATCAATTAGATCACCCTTTGAAACAATTGGAACGACATTTGTATTTTGTCATTTGTATTTGAGTATTATGGATTTCACCCAATGGCATTATCTGCCCTCTTGACAAAATCGAGCAATCATATTCCACTCATGTAAACTCACTCATTCCACATATTCCACTCACTCATTCAATTTAAAACCAAGCTGTTCTTTTAAATCAGGCCGGATGCATGACATGCGGTGTGTGATTTTACATGGCTTATGACTCCAAATAAACCTAAATGTTCCTTCCCCTCCATGATTCCTAGAAATAAAAGGGCAAAGCTGAGCTCATGGAGAAGTGGAAAGCGCCGTCTGAAGACCAAGAATGGACATAGAATATTACACGAGAAAATGATCCCGATTCAGTTCTGCTGCTTAGAGTAAAGTTTCATGGTTGCACAGGTTAAAAAGGTTAATGATTAAAATTTGTAATCTAATTAATTACATGATGTGTTGATTAATTAATCGCAAATTTCTAAATGTTCCTTCCCCTCCATGATTCCTAGAAATAAAAGGGCAAAGCTGAGCTCATGGAGAAGTGGAAAGCGCCGTCTGAAGACCAAGAATGGACATAGAATATTACACGAGAAAATGATCCCGATCCAGTTCTGCTGCTTAGAGTAAAGTTTCATGGTTGCACAGGTTAAATAGGTTAATGATTAAAATTTGTAATCTAATTAATTACATGATGTGTTGATTAATTAATCTAATTAATTGCAAATTACATTTGGCTATGAAAATACCCCCAAAAGATTATTTAAAGTTATTTTTCTGTTAAATGAGAAAGTATTAAGTAGGCATTACAAATAGAAGCTTTAGAAAGAAATATTTTATTTGATGCAACACATAAACGTTTAGGCTACAACGGCCTAACAAACTATGGAACATAAAAGAAGGTAATTTGAGAAACATCTCTTTTTTTTTTCTAGGTTCATGCAATGGAAGTCATTGGTAACCAAAACAGCTTTGTTACCAACAGTCTTCAAAATACCTTCTTTTATGTTGCACAAAAAAAAGTAAGGCATTCAGGTTTGAGTAAATGATTACATTATTATTTATTTTTTTGGGGTGAACTATCCCTTTAATTTTTAAAAAATGAAATAATACTCTATATAAGAAACTAAAACTGCCAGCAGGTGGCGATAAATGTCTTCATGAGTCATTTATTCATTCATTGATATTTTCGTTCAAACGACTGATTCATTCATGAATGAAGTAAATGGCTCTCTTTTATGAATGGGCCTTTGAACCGTTGGCCCGATTACAGGGCCAGTGCGTTAACTGCGTTAAAATATTTTAATCGCGTTATTTTATACAGTATATATATATATATATATATAATTTTCTTATACTATAGATACTTATATTTAATATTAATATATAAATTACTATTAATATATAAAGCAAAAAAAATAAAATAAATATATATATATATATATATATATACCGTATATACTTTTCATATATTGTTTTATATATAAAAACTTATATATGTATCATAATCATAAGTTAGTCATAAGTTAAAAAATTTTTTTATGGCTACACAACAAGAGTTCGAAAGGAATTATTTTTTTAAAAATCCCAATTTTGAGAGAAGAGTCCACTCTTTAGTCATTTTTCAGATTATTTACTTGTGATTTGGTTGTATACAAGCTTTGCAGGATTGTCTTTTTAGAATGACATACATGGTTAAAAAGGCACCAAAATCCATTTTACAGTGTAATATTTTCTCTGTTTTTTTCTAAATGATTAAGCCCATTTGTGATTTCAAGTGTAGACTCAAAGACAGTGCTCAGCCAACAGTATGTACAGCAGGGGACACAAACAGAGCGATGAGAAAGAGGAATGTGTTAGTACAGCAGCATGTTCAGCTATCTGTCCAAAGAGTTACAATTTTACAAAAGCCTAAAATACATGCTTGTACATATTACAAGTCTACTATACAGTCCCTATAGTGTTTATTGCACTAGCTATTTTGTGAAAGACTCTTGCTGTTGAAGGTTGACCCTGATTCACACATGTAATGCTTTTTAAATCAGGCCGGATGCATGACATGCGGTGTGTGATTTTACATGGCTTATGACTCCAAATAAACCTAAATGTTCCTTCCCCTCCATGATTCCTAGAAATAAAAGGGCAAAGCTGAGCTCATGGAGAAGTGGAAAGCGCCGTCTGAAGACCAAGAATGGACATAGAATATTACACGAGAAAATGATCCCGATCCAGTTCTGCTGCTTAGAGTAAAGTTTCATGGTTGCACAGGTTAAAAAGGTTAATGATTAAAATTTGTAATCTAATTAATTACATGATGTGTTGATTAATTAATCTAATTAATTGCAAATTACATTTGGCTATGAAAATACCCCCAAAAGATTATTTAAAGTTATTTTTCTGTTAAATGAGAAAGTATTAAGTAGGCATTACAAATAGAAGCTTTAGAAAGAAATATTTTATTTGATGCAACACATAAACGTTTAGGCTACAACGGCCTAACAAACTATGGAACATAAAAGAAGGTAATTTGAGAAACATCTCTTTTTTTTTTCTAGGTTCATGCAATGGAAGTCATTGGTAACCAAAACAGCTTTGTTACCAACAGTCTTCAAAATACCTTCTTTTATGTTGCACAAAAAAAAGTAAGGCATTCAGGTTTGAGTAAATGATTACATTATTATTTATTTTTTTGGGGTGAACTATCCCTTTAATTTTTAAAAAATGAAATAATACTCTATATAAGAAACTAAAACTGCCAGCAGGTGGCGATAAATGTCTTCATGAGTCATTTATTCATTCATTTGATTTGTTCAAACGACTGATTCATTCAGGAATTAAGTAAATGGCTCTCTTTATGAACGGGCCTTTGAATCATTGGTTCACACGATTTGTTCAAAACGCTGATTAATTCAGAAACTAAACACCACTGTGCTGCTCGGAGACGCACAACAGTTCTGCTTTGGCTTTATAGGTAATAGGTTTTTGTTGGCAAAACTGAGTAAAAACAAACAATACTGTGTTTAAAATATAACACAATATTAGCTTCTTATTTACTGAACTGTTGTACAAAATCACATTTGCACTCGTGTTATTCGGACATAAACAGCACTCGTGTGATATATTGCGCTCGCTGCTTGTGTGATATCGCTTATCATGTGATATAAATATGAGAAACTCATACAGGAGAATCTTTGCCACCATATCTTGAATTTTAGGGCATAACTGTATTTATGGAGTTGTTGTCCTGCATCATATTTGTCAACAGTCAACTGTATGAAATATAAGATGACATACAGGTCTGGGGGCGAGGACATATATATATAAGTATTACAATTTAAAGTGACTGTTTTTATTTTAATATATTTCAAAATGTAAAAACATTAAAAATGTAAAATGTAAAGTTTATAATTTATTTCTGTGATGCAAAGCTGAATTTTCAGCATCATTACTCCAGTCTTCAGTGTCACATGATCCTTCAGAAATCATTCTATAAGCTGATTTGCTGCTCAGTTATTATCAGTTATTATTGATGATCGGTTATTAATAATTCTTATTATTATCAATGTTGAAAACAGTTTTGTGATTAATATCTTTGTGAAAACAAAGACAATTCTTTTAAGGATTCTTTGCTGAATAGAAAGTTCAAAAGACCAGCATTTATTTGAAACAGAAATCTTTTGTAACATTATAAATGTCTTTACTGTCACTTTTGATCAAGTTAATGTATCCTTGCTGAATAAAAGTATATATTTTTTTCTTATCTCTAACTTTTAAATAATTTCCACCGAAATATTAATATATAAATAGTACATTTTCATCACAGACATAAAAGACATTTTAAATCACAGGAATAAATTACATTATAAAATATATTCAAATAGAAATTGTGATAATATTTCAAAATTGTACTGTTCTTACTGCATTTAAAATCAATAATAATAAATGCAGCCTTGGTGAGCTTAAGAGACTTTCAAAAACATTAAAATACCCCCAAACTTTGCAATGGTAGTGTACACAAGGGGGTGTTATGTATACAGTGGGTACGGAAAGTATTCAGACCCCCTTAAATTTTTCACTCTTTGTTATATTGCAGCCATTTGCTAAAATCATTTAAGTTAATATTTTTTCCTCATTAATGTACACACAGCACCCCATATTGACAGAAAAACACAGAATTGTTGACATTTTTGCAGATTTATTAAAAAAGAAAAACTGAAATATCACATGGTCCTAAGTATTCAGACCCTTTGCTGTGACACTCATATATTTAACTCAGGGGCTGTCCATTTCTTCTGATCAGCCTTGAGATGGTTCTACACCTTAAGTTGAGTCCAGCTGTGTTTGATTATACTGACTGGACTTGATTAGGAAAGCCACACACCTGTCTATACAAGACCTTACAGCTCACAGTGCATGTCAGAGCAAATGAGAATCATGAAGTCAAAGGAACTGCCTGAAGAGCTCAGAGACAGAATTGTGGCAAGGCACAGATCTGGCCAACATATATACTCAGCATAGCATTTTTCAATAATCAGCATGAAAGTAATTCCATTAAATAGTCGGTGAGAGTCATGGATTGTGCTGAAATGGATTTGTAAAAAAAATAAATAAATTTTGAATAATTCTCTAGCCCTAAGAATGAACAATAGTAAAAGCTTGTCCTAGCAAGTACCACAAAAAAATAAAATCCTCAGGGGGATGTCTGAGAAATATCACACAGCAAACTGTGAAATCTAAAGCTTCTCACTTTCTGCAGCAAAGCACATTGAACACGGTCAGGTTGGTTCTTATGGGTCCTCGCTGCCAGACAGATAATGACCCTCTTTCTGATGGTCAGGCGCTGACAGATAAGTGCAGTTCTGCAGTTAAACTTCAAGCTGAACAGAGCGGAGAAAATTAAGCATTCAGAAAAAGCACAGCTAGTAAAGGTCGCAAACGACAATGATCTCAAGTGATTCCAACACTATATGTAAAGATTACACTCCGAAATGAAAGTTCTTTTATAAATGATAAAAAAATAGGATCCCACTGAAAATCTTTAGTTAAGGGAACAAAGTGGCCTTCTTTCGACGGGGCAGAAAACATTCAGTTCTCTGCTCAGAAACAGCTCTCAGTTAGGCTTGTCTTATCTACTATATTCTTACTAAAGTCAAAAGGTGAAGAACAGGCTTTATAGAGTGCGTGGCGTGATGAAGCATGTCCTGTTCTGATCCTGAACAAGAGGTATCTTTTTTTTCTGCTCTGACCTATATTCCACACTGTGCCCCTGAGGGCAAAACCTCAGCATGTACTGACCACAAATTGGAAAGGACAAAATGCATGTCTTATATTTTGACCAGAATTCAGATCATATTTCCTTACCAAATGTCATAATGCAGACTTGGATATTGCATGCACTTGGGGACAAAATACTGTCGAAGCAGTGCTTCATTAATAAGCCATCAGTGTGATGAGCATTAACAGGAATATTGGTGGAATAGAAATTAAGTATGGCTTAATATAATTGCATACAATGCAATTACAGTATCATCAGCCCTTTAGCGATAAAAATGGCCAGTCAGTTTAGCCTTGAAAGAGAAATGGATCCACAAAGAAAAAGGAATGTAATAAGTCAATTATAACAGAATAATGATTACTGGAGGCAGTAGTCAGGAACTGGATTCATTTTATGATGATTAGATATTAAAAGTCGGAGCTTGACAGGCAACTAGAGAAACTAAAGCCTGTTCTTTGCCTTTGGTTTTGGATTCCAGATCCAGAAACATCCACAGTTAAATCAACAACATATCTCTTCCAAAACCTGCACTTTAAAAAGACACTGGGTTATTTTTTCAACCTAAATGCTGAGTTAGACTGTTGGGTAAGGAATCTTGATTGATTTGGCGCAGTTTGGGGTTAATACTGTCCATAATTAGGGCCCTTTCTGTGTTGCGGAAAACACGAACGGAATTACAGAATCCAGACATAAAAATAAAATTTACTGTATAACGCGGAATGTCATTTTGGTTGAATAAATCAAAAGTACACTTAAATTAAATCACGATATAGACTAGTGTTTGTGAATATTAAGCTGCAAAAAGACCTGCATGAGTCCTGCATGTTCCACATGTCTCTGTGAACGAATGGTGCGGTTTCGTTTGCTACACACATACTGAAGCACACATGGCGCTTGCATTGTTTTGTTGTCATGAACACAAACTTCATTTTCAGAGCTGCTCTGAGGGTCACTTCATGAGCGTTTTTCCATTTAATTTGAGAAAAACTGCCATCATATCAAAAACACACAGAAACTTTTACTATTGTACAGTAGAACGTAGGTCTTATATAATACTACTACTACAATTATTATTAAAACTTTCTGTTTCAAGGTGTAATCAAAATTTTTGGCATGTTTTAATTTTTAAAGCATTTTTCTCACATTTTTCTTTTGTCTGTATTTTTATCCATTTCTACACTCTAAAAAACTCAAAACAACCCAGCTGTTGAGTTACAGTCAGAGCGCAGGCTTTTTGCATCCTCTTCAGGAGAGATTGGTTCCCAGCGCTGCCTAATTGGTGTACTTCTTCAGTTAAATAACGGTGTGTATACGTTTTATTTCATCTATAAAGTCTTTACTGTGCTGTAAATTATATTTTTTTATGCAACACAACATATAGGGATGAGATGTCAGTCAGCTAAATGCATCAGCAGCGGCCGTTTCACATGATGGAAACGCCTTTTACCTTGCATAACATAAACTGATTTTATTCATTATAATACTAAATGTAATTTATTTTGATGTTAAAATATGTTCTCTAATCTCAGAGTCAGTACTGTTTGTTTATGGCCAGTTTATGGAGTCAGTCACGGCATTTCATGGCACGTTGATTTCAGCAACACACTGGCACGAGAATCAGCACTATTTTGGTGAAAAGGGATAACAGAGAATGTTGAATACACTTGTATTAAAATGTTACTTTTAAATGTTATATTTTTACTTTACTTTTTACTTTTAAATGTTTACAAGTTTAAATGTAATATTGCAAACTATGCTGTATTCATCCAAATAAATTCGATTTGTCTTATATTTTTGTTCATGGGTGTTTTTGTATACTAATAAATGTTTACCTTTTGATTTGTACTGTTGCCTCTAGTAATTCTGTCTGTGATTTCTAAATTCAAACTCATTTTAAGCCAGCAAAATAGTAAACAATAGTTAAGTTAAATAAAACAACCCAGCATGTTGAGTCAAACATTTAAACTAGCATGTGTTTTGTCCAATATTTAATCAGCACTGGGTCGCCAAATAAAGCAGAAATAGTTATTTTTATCTCAGCATTTTTTAGAGTGTATGTGTTTTTGCTTATCTATAAATTTCACCTTTTGATTATTACCATTGCCTGTGTTTATACTGTGTGTGCTTAAGTGATTTTTATTTTATTTAACCCAGTAGTATAGTAATTTTTTTTTTTTTTATGAAAATATTTAACCCAATCCAGCAGGGTCAAATCAACTGCTGGGTTGCCAAAATGAACCAAATTGGGTTGTTTTAAACAGTTTTTTTTACAGTGTAGTGAGGAGCCTTGTTGCTTTCTAAGGCTAGAAGCATACTTTACACAAATACATGAATGCAAGCTCTTCTGCTGGTCTTGCATTAACAAAACTCTTATTTCAGGTAAGTCTTTGATTTAGGGAAACTGCTATAAAATATTATCTTTAACTAACTTGTCAGCAAAAATAAAACGTTTGCTCAACCATTACAGTAGCTGACTTGAAAGAGAACACTGATCAAAAATGAAGACATTTACACTAATTCCCACCATAGCACCCCTATCTTACATATACGTAATTCATAGTTGTGTTTGGTTATGAAATGCGTAAGATGAGTTTGTGTTCACATACTTGCATAGAACATTTCTGCCATAAGGCAACATCCTAAATGGAATGGGAACTCATCAATGCATTGTGGGATTGCATTTCCCATAAATATTACATGGAATGCTGCCTTTTTTCTGGTCAAAAAGATGAATCTAGCTTTTGGATATGAATTGTTCTCTACATAGCGGTTTTGGAGAAGAGTGCATATCTCTATAATCAGATGTGACGGCTAGACTACCTGTGAGTCAAAAGCAACTAAAATCAGTCTTCAAACACACCCTCGCCATTAGCCACCCTGACACCAGTATAATTTCATTGAAACGTGTAAATGACTGCCCGTTTGCCCAGATGTCTAGAGAACAGCAGTACTTTCCCCAGATAATCCAACACATCTGTGCTGCAGAAAGTGATACATCGGATCCAAGAGGTGCAGGAAATCCATCAGCTGGTAAAAATGGAGCCACTTCATTCAGCACACAGGGAACCTGAATACTACTTGTTCTGAAGGATGCACTGTAATATGCAGCTTTTTAAAAAAAAATAGCTTGAAAAATGTTTACAATTATGTACACTCACATACTGTATACAATATGATATTGTTTATACTGGGTGCCCTAAAAAGGCTGTTTTATTCTACATAAAGGTGGATTTATTGGATAATTTTAGTTGTGAAAAAATATATACTTGCAAAGTGGCAACTTTCACTTTTGCATGAACTTTTATAAACTTTTAATGCTACAATGGGTTTCTTATCAGGAAGCAAAAACATAAAAAATCTATACTATGTTCTACTATACTACTGTTATACTATGTATTTTATCACTCAAACCCTTTTCCTTGTACATTTTAGGCTATGACTTTTCAACCATATGCACCTCCTATTCGCCAAAGTGCAAATAGATCAGCATTTTGAAATAACTTGTCTTAAGTCATGCTTATTCATGCATTTATTTTGCAGAATAGTCTGGTTAATTTTTAAATGTCTAATTTAACTCACCCAAAGCCTTGCTTGGTCCCATAATTGCTGTTTGCTTGCTTCATTTTATTCATCCTTGTTTGAATTATGGTTATAAATCC
This sequence comes from Sinocyclocheilus grahami, assembly GCF_001515645.1. Lineage (NCBI taxonomy): Eukaryota > Metazoa > Chordata > Actinopteri > Cypriniformes > Cyprinidae > Sinocyclocheilus > Sinocyclocheilus grahami. The sequence goes on from NW_015505408.1 coordinate 333,564, forward strand.
TGCCAAAAAAAGTGTGGACAAGTGTTTACAGAACCTTTAACCTAATGAATGTTGATAACTAATGATGGAAGAACAGATGGAGAACGATAAACTCACATAAACCTTGCCCACTCAACTTACTCAAACAAAAGATTCCACAGAAAGCTAAATTAAAAGACTATTAAGGCCTGTTTACCCCAAAGACGATAACTAGGGCTGCACAATGAATCGTATTTTAATCATGATCACAATTTCTGTTTCTCTTGATTTATTAAGCATAATCATCTGGTTATTTAGCCTGAAAACATTTGAATTTGCATTATCTTGCATTGATAACAAGCCTCTAGCTTTCATGGCCGGATTTAAATTTAAATCCAACAATCAAAGCTTTTTTCTCAAATCGACACATTTTTTGTCACAGTGGTTTACTTCCTCTTCCCAACCTGGCAACCATGAGCACACACTCTCTTTGTATTACGGAATAAGCACTGATGAGCTAAAAGCACGCACAAGATCGAGTTTAATGATCTCTATTGAGATATTCTGCTCAATGCTGTTTAATTAAGCATGTTTTCTTTCACATGGTTTTAAGCAAAAACAAAATCAGACCAAATGTGTATTTTGGGTCAATCTGTTTCGTTCACTTCAAATTCCCAGAAGCCACAGCCCTTTCCCATTTCAATGGCTGTGTGTGCATTAACCCAGAGCACCGTCGGGTATATACAAAGTCTAAACATAATTCAATGGACCTCCCCTGGGTATTGCTTTTTAGTGTCCAGGGAATAGCCTAAAAGACCATGATGCATTATCAGTCTTCAGTCTAAACACTTAATAAAGCATAAAAAGGCTGATACTGGAGTCTGGATATGCAGAATCAGAGTCTCTGGATAAGACAAAGGGATGTACAAAAAAAGCAGATCCATATGGTCAGGAAAGTGTAATGTGAAGGAAATGAATGACGCAGAACTCTCAAAGCTTGATAGTATTAATATCCAGAAAAAGTAAAAGCTTCAATAAACAAGTAAAAACACAGCTATGAGTCACTTTAGTACACTTACTTCTGACTGATTCAGGGCTATTAAAAAACTCGATGCCAAACAATCAGTGTTCACGGACCATACGCTGCCTTACCATCAGCTATTTTTAATACAGCATCTCATGGCCACGTTGTGCATAACTTGTGCTTTCATTTTAAGAAAGCACTGTGTGGGTGACTGATGAAAATGTTGCTTAATCAAAAGGGGTTTAAATGAAATGTACTGCTATTTTTGTAGCAATATTCAATGAGCAGGAAAGAGTCTGAGATTTGACTGAAGGAAGCATTATGATAACAGGTGAAAGGAACGCATATAACATGCTGATTTCACTTTGCTGTGTAGGGAAGACCGGGCCTATTACCCTACTACATATTCCAGTAAATATTTCTCAGGGTGGGTTTATTTTATAAAATCAATGTCTATATAGAAACAAACTCTCTAGAACATTTATACTGTTACTTTGTTAACACACTAACCTTGGGGAAAGTCGTGGCCTAATGGTTAGAGAGTCGGACTCGTAACCCAAAGGTTGTGGGTTCGAGTCTCGTACCGGCAGGGATTGTAGGTGGGGGGAGTGAATGTGCAGCGCTCTCTCCCACCTTCAATACCACGACCGAGGTGCCCTTGAGCAAGGCACCGAACCCCCAACTGCTCCCCGGGCGCTGCAGCATAAATGGCTGCCCACTGCTCCGTGTGTGTGTTCACTGCTGTGTGTGTTCGCGTGTTTGCAGAAGCAAAGTTACAGTCGCTCAGTCACTTTCCGCATCGTTCAGGTGGAGCAGACGGAGACGGGGTGAATTCAAACACTGTCTGAGACATATGGCCGTCTCACTGCAAACAAAAAGGCGGAACGTCCACATATGAAGCTTGAATCCGGCTGAAGTGAGAGAGAGAGAGCGAGTGCGAGGCGGATATAAAGATCCAGCAGAGCGCTGCTATATAGTGACGCCCAGTGTGCGTTACATCACCAGGTGCTTTACACACCCCCCAAACTGAGGACCTAAACACTACTGATACACACAGGCTTAAAGCATCTGTGAGTTGTTTTTTGTTTTTTTGCATTGAAATATAAGTTTCAAAATCATTATGATGGTAGGGTAGAGTGGGGGAAAACACCCCCCCCACCCCCATGTTATTCCCAAAATAACCACAAGATAAAGTAAAGATACATTTTTATTTTAACTATGGACTATGTTGGCTAGAGTGATGCAGAAGTATTCACTATGAAGCTTACACTGGTGATGTACCGGAGAGAAATCGGATTTCACAGTCAATTATCTAATTTTCAATAATAAATACAATTTTTGTTAAAAATCTCTGGACATTTTTCATACTTGGTTTATGATTTATGTCATTGTCACTAAAATTATGATAACTTTTCTGAACATATTTAACTTTTGTTTCATAGAAAAAAATAGCACAGTCCCCCCCCCACACACACACTCTACCCTACATGTAATGGCTGAATGGCTTCATATTCTTTGCTGTTGCTATGTTTGACAAGCCATGGCGCACTCACGCTACACATCAGTGAAAAATACATTGCGGAGCACCGAGAAAACTGACAACACGCCGACAGACAAGACAGAGCATGTTACTTTAGGTATGAAACAAAGTCTCAGCTTTCAAAATTTGTCATTTTTTCAGAAATTCAAACAATAAATACCATATTGTGGCTCTTTAATGTGTGACAGATCGCTGTAGCGCCTGAGTTCAAGTGGCACTTGAACCAAACTTTTCCTCTTTAGCCTACTAGTTATAGGATGAAATAAACATGAATGAACATCAGAAGGTATCTTGTTTCAAGTTGTTTTGATAATTGGGTTGTTTTGATCCAGTGGTTGGGTTAAATGTTTAACCCAACCTTCTGGGTAGTAACCCAAGCGCTGGGTCAAAACAACCCAATTGCTGGGTTTGTCCCTATTTTACCCAGCACTGGGTTGTATTTAACCCAGCATTTTTTAGAGTGTACTAGTAGTAGGCCTAGTAGTATTTACTACAGACTAGTAGGCTGCTACTAATGTAATTGGATGTTTACACATAAATACAATCACTGAATAGAATGAAAATATAAAATAAAAATAAACATAAAACATAAATCAACGACCAAACTTTCCTGCCCAACACTATGCTGACGTGAACTGTTTTTAATCCAAAGGCTAATCATAAGTAATGAATTCAATTAAAATGTAATAAAGATAAATAATTTATTAGATTGTAGATGATGATATAAATAAATTATTTACAGATAAGGCTCTATAAAAAATACAAATCACCTACACAAAACATTTACGGTTGTTTTTAAATTATGATAATAATTTGTTACATTAATGTAGCGCTTTTCTTGGTTTAACGTCTCATCCGAAGGATGGGTTAGGTCAATTACAAAAAAAGTATATATTGAAGTATACTAATAATGTGATTGCATTTAATTATTAGGGTCTCTTATATGGTAGCCTTTTTATTATATGTTGTAACCTAGTTGGTGTTTTATGGCTTTTAGCTGGACCATGCTGGCCATTTCCAGTCATTAACTGCTTCAAGCTGATTTAGAAAATTGACTACCAGCTGGTGGGACCGTGACAAACCTGAAAGACCTTGATAAATCTGGTTAGAGCTGGTAGACCACCTTCCAGTAACAAACCAGCTGCTATATGTTCTGAAAACAAGCTTGACCATTTTATAAGCTACTACGACATTGTTTTTTTCCCTCAGCAGGAACAGACCTAATTAGACAAGCTGTGGCAGCACAAAACTTTTATCAGGTGTTCCAATGCACATTTAGCAAACAAATAAAATAAAATAAAATTGTTTGTTTTTATGCTCACCAAAAAGTAAAATATAGCATGTTAGTGTGTCCGTATTGAATTTCTGTCTTAGAATATGATCTCATTCCGAGTCATTGTGCCCTTTTACCAGAACAGTATATAGAGTAGAAACACCCAGGAGTTGTTCCCACCCTCTGCTCGAATCGCCATGACCTTTCTTTCATTTGCTTTCCCAGGTCATTTGAACTAGCAAGTGATTCAAATGTATTAGATACAAAAGAGGAAAAGGTATCAGAAGTAACACTCCCACTCGAAAAAAAATCTGTCTATACTGTATCTAGCTCTCTTCATGCCCTCTAATACCTGTCAGATCAGATCTTTGTACCTTTTCAGTGACATTCAACACTGTGGTGCACACTATGCCGGCTTATATAAAAACAATAAGCATCATGATTGAACTGAGTCACATTTTGCTCACAGTGTCAGTAACTGCACACTCAGTGTTCATTTTGGAAACCACTCGGTACGTGACAGCAGCAGTCTGTCTTTGATTTCTAAGGATGTGCTTCAATCAGCAGAGGTCTATTGAAGAATAGCTTTGACCGCATCAGCTGGGATTTTGTACAACTAAAGCTACTTGGCAGAGAACGTTATGGTGTGTAAGATGACTCACTCTGTTTCTTTTTGGGCATCTGCACAGGCCAGGGCCGATTTATACAGTGCTTCTAGGTCTTTTAACTTCTTGGCATCCAAGGTGGAGTGTCTGCGGGCCAAAGGTGGAAGCAGGAGTGGCCCAGAGAACCTGGGGCGAATGGCACTGCTGGTTTTGGGCTGAAGCTCCAGTGGGTTGGAGACAAGAGAGCTCCTTCGTCTCTAAATAGAAGAAAATAGCTGCAGGTCAGCTAAGCAAAATACTGGCTTGAAGTGCAAAAAATAGCTGTTCTAGGATGTTCTAGGACAGGGATCCTCAAATCTGGCCCACGAGATCCACTTTCCTGCAGAGTTTAGCTCTAACCCTAATCAAACACACCTGAGCATGGTAATCAATGTCTTCAGGATCATTAGAAAATCACAGGTAGCTGAGTTTGATCATGGTTGGAGCTAAACTCTGCAGCGCATTGGACCTCCAGGGTAAGATTTGAGGAACCCTGTTCTAGGATATGTATGTCATTTATCTACTACTAAAAACACTCATTCACTTCTTATAGATTGTTTATCTTTTATACTTGTAGAACATCGACTTTAAATAGTACATTAAGATAAAATCACATACCATATTTTCCATGTCTTCAACTCTCACAGTGTGATTACTTCAGAACCATCTTGATGATAATTTTAATTATCCATGAGAGAACTGCAAAACAAACAAACAAAAAAATACACTTATGTTTCTTATTAAGTATAAAATATAAAGAAATATAACTACCTAACTGTATGACATGCACAAAATCATGTTTAACTAAAGCCCAAAGTGTATTTTGGTTTTTACTAATAATTTTTTTGACTGTACTAAAGCATTAAAATACAATAATGTGTTTGCAAATATTTAGGAAACATGCTAAGGTCACCAGGGGCCTGTTTCATAAAACAAGTTTACCAAATAAGCCACATTTATTTTAGTTAGTCTGACTTATTGTCAGTTTATTTGGTTCAGAATAAGTCAGAATAACTGAAATAAGCCTGGCTTGTTTGGTGAACCTGTTTTATGAAACAGCCCCCTGGTATAGCCAGTTATTCTTATTTGAAATGTGTGTTCCATGTCAGAATGTCTGTTTTTGTTTTGGTCTGTGTGATTTCGCCCATTGACTATTTAACCAATAGTATTTCGACACCCCGGGTTGCCAGTTGGTGGAAAACACAGCATATTACAGTCATAGAAGCCAGCAAACAACCTGGATCAGAGATGGCAGATTCTACCCGACCTAAAAATCCTTGGCATCCATCTAAAAAGTTCTATGACCAGAGGTATATTAAAACAGGGATAAATCAACTAATCAACTTAATGTGTAAGGCTTGTCGCATTCCATCGCTCCTTCCTTTTGCGCTCGTGTCCTCAATTTGGCAACCCATGTGAGGAGGAGGGGATGGTAGAAAGTTGAAACAACTTTCTCTGATATTTTGAATTTGGACTGCAGTATCATTTTCAACTGTTAGCTGTCAATATTAGTCCATTTCACCATTGGCATAGTTACTCACTCAAATTTTTCTTTTACGCAGAATTCGCGCAAATGTGCCTTAGCTTGTCACCAAGGCCAATAGTGTCACAGTCGAACAAGACACCAATGATGAGATGGAACAACAAACTACAAGAAAAGGCAACAGCAGCAGCGTGGACGAATGCTTCCTTTAGGCGATTAAAGGTATAGTAAAGTGATTTCTGAGAAACACTGATTAAAACTGAATTCGACACCAAACTATTTTGTGAATTTTTGTGAATATTTGCCAGGTGTTTATTCTGAAAAATGTAGCGTTTTGTTCATGGCTGTGTAAATACTGGAAAAATATGGGCAGTATTTTCTTTTCCAAAATACTATTATATTGTACAATAATAAAAGAATATATATTCCAATTAAATTGACAGAATCTTCATGTATTTATTAAAAAAAAGTTTTAGAAGTAGAGTAAAAAAGCTTGCTGAATTTTATGTAGAAAAGGTACATCGCCATCTTGCTCTCACAAAAATGACTTGGAATACACTTGACACCTGGAGAACTTAAATGCACCATCAGCTTTCTGTGACATTCAGTTCCAGTCATTTTACAAGTACAAAAATGTCTGGTGTGTTGCTTGATATTGCAAACTGGTATCATATTCTTTTCATTTATTAGCATACTCATAAACACACTAGTTTGCTTTCGTGTTACAAATTAAAGGGGTGGTTCAATGTTTTTTTTCTAGGCTTGATTATGTTTATGGGGTGCAGTCTAACATGTGTTAATGCTTGGTTTAAAAAAACGGATTATATTTCACATAATTTATCTTTATTCCACACCTCTTTGTCCCTTCTCTCAGAAACACCCTGATTGTTTCCTTCTTTTATGAAGCCCCTCCCTCAGAAATAGGTGATGGGCTCTGATTGGCTAGCTAGCCCAGTGTGTTGTGATTGGCTAAACCGCCTCTAGTGCGCGTCTAATCGTCCCGCCCCTCACCTCAGTGGCATGTGCTCCGGTTGTACTGTAAACAAGTCGTTAATATCGCTTATCAGTTTGAGCCCGATTGAGAAGCAGAGGATATTATTGAAGAGGATCGTGCAGAACCTGTGCAAGCATAGATTTTTACCTGCACCTCTAGTTTTCTCTTCCTCTTCTCTAAAGCAGCACAGGCCTCGCCCCCTTTGCTGCCTTTTCCCGAGGGTGGGGTTTATCTGGGTTTGTGATGTCACGAAACTTGTTGTAGTCCCTACCAGCCATTTTTATAGGCATTAAACTGCCAGAATTTTAAAAGACGATATCTCCGTTTGCATTGAACTTTCAGCTTCGTAACTTTGCAGATATTGTTTATGCTCAAACAGCAACATTTACACACTAACTTTTGTTAAAAAAGTGAAATCGCAATCAACCACCCCTTTAAAGTGGATACTTTCAAAGGCTGTACACACATACACATTCGCTGAAGTATACTTTGAGCCATCTAAGAGAAGAGAGCCAATAAATGAAGTCATAACACGCTGTGTGGTGGGAGACTGTGAAATTTGATTTTGCCAGCAGACACTGTTTGTTCGTGTTAATGTGACAACATGCGCAGCAGCCAATGAAATTGCGGTATTTAAGACTATATTCGCATATTTGACGTGATGGTACATTGGTATTTACGTATACAAACATCAGAAGTCATGTTTTTTCATTAAGAATGTTGTAATAGTACACGCCATGCGCACATGCAAACATCAAACGACAAATGTCATCATTTGTCATGTCTTTTCACGTTCTTTCACAGGCTGAACATTCTTAATTTACATTGTAACATTGTAAAAGTATTACATGTTCAACACTACACAATAAAAATGTGCGTCTTTACATGTACTAAAGAATCAGTGAAAACTGATGCTTTAACATGGGCAGAATGTGCTTTTCTACACATACAAAAGAAAGCATTCAAAATTGCCGCGTTAACACGGATGAACTGTACGTGTTGAAGGTCAAATTTCATAGGTTCCATTTCTTTTCCAATTTTTTTTGGCCTCGTCTGCCTTCCATACTGTGTAAGACTGAAATAGCCAAATATTTGATATCAACTGTTTTAGAATAGAAATGTTTAAACGGCTAACAGTAAAACCCAGCAATGCAAACTTCTCAACTTTTTTTCTCAAAATTCGACACAAACTGAATGTGACGAGACATGAAACGTTTTGCGTTTCGGGCATACAGTAGGCATGAATGTGAGCATATTTTAATGTGAATGTGTGCATTATTTCCCAACTATACTTTGACTTAGAACTTCTTTCACCATTCTATTTATTTATACTTAAAAAAATAAATAAATAAAGATTGGTCCCCCAATTTTCAAAACATGGTTATGAACTTGGTTATTGGTGTTTGTCACTGATGTTCATTTCAGCTGGACACTGCAATAAATTGTATATAGGATACATTTATGGTGCTACTTTGTTTCTGTTTGTCTCAGCAGTAATAATGTAATTGATGACAGAATTTTCCAATTTTGAGCATGCGTCTATGATTTGTAATGATGAGCTTAGTCAGTTATCTACAACCTATGTGCATTATTACTCCTTGAATAAAAAAACTAAATTCTGCATCATCTCAATTGTTAAACCTTGATTCTTTCACTACATTCAGGCCTATGTTATCATAAATTACTGTAAAAAATCTTTTGAAGCAGAGTGAGACAGACTAAAACACATCCTGAGTAAAAAGTTGTTGGGTCGCAACAGTTCTCACATTGAAGTTAAATGAGTATATCAGGTTCAACACCAGGTCAAAAGTCCATTGTTTTAAGGGCTGAAGATGATCTGAATTAGTTTAAATCAATGGCGTGCTAATGCAATGAGAGATGTGTACAAACACAACAGGTGGCTTTTGAGAGCCGCTCAAATGGCAGAATGCCTCAGAGAGACAGACGCTGAAATATGACAGATGACAAACATATCTGCTGTTTCATCACAGCTCAGATCTGAGCAATGAGTTTCTTCATAGCTGGATGCACCGAAAAAAACATTTAATAAGTACTGTGGCAGATCAGTATAAAGCACTTTAATTAAAGAAACACTTTCAATTAAATCGTAAACACACACTAACTTTTGTTAAAAAAGTGAAATCGCAATCAACCACCCCTTTAAAGTGGATACTTTCAAAGGCTGTACACACATACACATTCGCTGAAGTATACTTTGAGCCATCTAAGAGAAGAGAGCCAATAAATGAAGTCATAACACGCTGTGTGGTGGGAGACTGTTACAAAAGTGTGAAAATCAACTTGATCTCACAGCTCAGTTCTCACTGTTGAACAACATGACATCCCATATCTTCTCAGAGATTACATCAGGATTGTCCTATTAATAAGAATCAAGGAGTCATCGATCAGTCGTCTGTGAAGAGTACAAACAGGTCCTCATATCGACCTGACAGTCTCTTCTCTAATGCTCCAGTTGAGCAAGAATCAGTTTTTTTCCTTGAATCTGACAAACAGTCAGGAGCCGCAGTGGTGACTAATATGAAGAGCAGGCAACGTAGGACGTCGGCTGACAAACTGTGGGCTTTGTGTGTTAATTGCTTGATGTAAGCTGTGAATCTGTGATAGCTACAATGACTCAGTCTCTGAACTATAGGGAATCTCTCAAACAGACACTGCAATATCTAAAAATTGCCATTGTGATGAATGGTTCTAGGTCAGCTGATTAACAACACTGATTTTTCACAGCCAACGATTGAAGAATAGTGTCATTATTTCACTGTCAGTCAGATTTCTGTCTGCTGTGATTGCTAACATGTACAGTAGAGTGAATGTAGATCGATGGCTGTTTGTATTGAGCACTTGTGTCAGCTGCTTGGCCTCCCTACAGCATCCTGCCCCTCTCAGCTCACGCATGCATCCAACTACTGCTGCCCATCTGCCCAAAAATACACCGCAGACAGAGATGACTTAAAGAACACGTAGAACATGAGACGCTTCAGTGTGTTAACATGCTAAATCTGCAATGCTAATGGGAGCCAAATGTCCCACAATTTTATGTGTCATTAGATTCTGATGTCATTTTACATGCCATTTGATTCTGACAATAGCACCATTTCGACTTGATAACAGAAATATAGCCCTGAAATTATGATGTTGCATTAGCACTCCTAAAGCTCCTATATACTGTATATGAGTACATGTTTTTTGTACCTGACAGTGTTGACACTTTTATCAGCAGAAGTAAACACCTCTGAACATGCTGAACAGATGACTGCATTTAGATATCTTGATGCTAGTATATATGACTAGCGAAAAGTGGATGGATATTTCCTGATACTGTACACATTCATTCATTCATTCTTTTATTTTATTTTAAACTGTGTAGACTGTTTTGTCCCAGTAGAGAAGCATGGATGAATGTCAGTCTTGTATATGTGTGTGTTTGTGTGATGTGTGTATCATGCCCTGGGGTCATTAGCAGTAATTCTCTTTATTAAATGCCACTGGCAAACCAGCAGTCTCCATCACGACCGTATGAATCCCATATCACAAAGAAAATACACCCGAAGCGTAGATTCATTAGTTCAATCAGCAGTATGACTGTGTAAAATATCTATGCACTAAATCAAACTCTTAATTAAGTCACAGTTTTGTTGTCTTCTTCATTAGCTAATGCTCTCAATAACCCCATAGTAGCTGATAATGCTCGTCTGTTTATACCAAGTAGGTTTTACCATGTATTTTTAAGTGGTAGTTTATTTGCTGTTATTTTTCCTGCATGGCAAATTAATGACAATTTATAATTTCTTACAATATTATTCATTTTGAAATGTATTAATACTGGGGCAAAGCAAACTATAGTAAATTATTGTTTTTCTGTGATGAAATAGGATTGTTAAATACACCTAAAAATAAAGACTAATCTTTAATGAAATACAGAATTGTACAGCCATGCTGTTGCACTGCAGAGTGCAAATATAACCATATGCAAAAAACACATCTAACACTCCCCTACAATTCTCTGTTTTGTGAAAATCTACACCAAACAGCTGATGTTTCTCACCTCAGTGATTATTCACCGACAGATCCTATTTTTTACACCTCTAGAAATAGTGTGGTTTTCTTTGTGCTGATTTAGCGTGTATGAATGTATTACTGCTTTTACAGATCACCCACACTTACAGTACAGACACTAAATCACTGTAAACACAGAATGACAGCTGAAACATATGAATGTCATCGGATGATGCTCTTTCTTTAGTTTTTTATATAGACTTGATTATCTACACTTGGTTTCAAAATAGATGATTTAATAAATTAAGCATTTCCTCTTTTTCAGTTTAGCTTGTCAGTGCAAGGAGCCAGCAGGGATTCTTTTTATTTTTTTTATTTTTTATGTTTTGCAGATTCATGCAAATTTCATCGTAGTTTCAATGTGAAACTAAAATAAAGTAATAAAAAAGCCTTCAATTTTCACCAAAACAGATGAACGGGACTGTGGCAATGCTTTGTGTAGGTTCTTGCTTCAAGAAATGCTTATGAAATGAAATGTTACAAAACCCTACCCAAAAGCAAAAGGATAATTAAAGAGTAAAAGAAAACTTTAAAAATGCATTTTCTGATGCAGCCACGCCATTTTAGCTTGGCTTTGCACTTTTGACCAATGTCACAACTCATGTTTCATGGGCGCTCCATATTCCAAGTTCAATGCTGTACTAGTGGTGAGCCACATGTTTTTAATCAACCTATAAAAGTAACATTTGAAATCCTTGCACTGCTCTGCTGCACTCCATTTAGCTACATTTTTAGGATGGTCTGCATCAGCAGTCTAAAGGTGCTCGTTAGTGTCAAAATGATTAAGATTGACAATCAACTCAAAATAGACAGGATTTGTGGTTCACAGAAGCAGAATGCAAATTTCAGTGCAAAGCATCAGTTTAACATAGAAAAAGAGCTAGGTTATGGAAGGCAGATGAGGCCAAAAGTCTTTAAATGGTAAGTGTGAAATTTGATTTTGCCAGCAGACACTGTTTGTTCGTGTTAATGTGACAACATGCGCAGCAGCCAATGAAATTGCGGTATTTAAGACTATATTCGCATATTTGACGTGATGGTACATTGGTATTTACGTATACAAACATCAGAAGTCATGTTTTTTCATTAAGAATGTTGTAATAGTACACGCCATGCGCACATGCAAACATCAAACGACAAATGTCATCATTTGTCATGTCTTTTCACGTTCTTTCACAGGCTGAACATTCTTAATTTACATTGTAACATTGTAAAAGTATTACATGTTCAACACTACACAATAAAAATGTGCGTCTTTACATGTACTAAAGAATCAGTGAAAACTGATG
>NW_015505408.1:346285-347677 GCF_001515645.1 Sinocyclocheilus grahami
CCCCCAATTTTCAAAACATGGTTATGAACTTGGTTATTGGTGTTTGTCACTGATGTTCATTTCAGCTGGACACTGCAATAAATTGTATATAGGATACATTTATGGTGCTACTTTGTTTCTGTTTGTCTCAGCAGTAATAATGTAATTGATGACAGAATTTTCCAATTTTGAGCATGCGTCTATGATTTGTAATGATGAGCTTAGTCAGTTATCTACAACCTATGTGCATTATTACTCCTTGAATAAAAAAACTAAATTCTGCATCATCTCAATTGTTAAACCTTGATTCTTTCACTACATTCAGGCCTATGTTATCATAAATTACTGTAAAAAAATCGTTTGAAGCAGAGTGAGACAGACTAAAACACATCCTGAGTAAAAAGTTGTTGGGTCGCAACAGTTCTCACATTGAAGTTAAATGAGTATATCAGGTTCAACACCAGGTCAAAAGTCCATTGTTTTAAGGGCTGAAGATGATCTGAATTAGTTTAAATCAATGGCGTGCTAATGCAATGAGAGATGTGTATAAACACAACAGGTGGCTTTTGAGAGCCGCTCAAATGGCAGAATGCCTCAGAGAGACAGACGCTGAAATATGACAGATGACAAACATATCTGCTGTTTCATCACAGCTCAGATCTGAGCAATGAGTTTCTTCATAGCTGGATGCACCGAAAAAAACATTTAATAAGTACTGTGGCAGATCAGTATAAAGCACTTTAATTAAAGAAACACTTTCAATTAAATCGTAAACCTCTGTCTAGTCCTGCGCTAACATTTCAAGGGGCCCCTGAAAGTGAGAAATGAGTAAGACAGCATCAAATATTCGTTACATTCATTCACGCTAAGCAACTAAAATGTCTCTTATGTCACATTATGTTAGTCATGTCTTATTCATATCTTTACTTTATGAGACTGGGAGGTGATCTGAGCATGCGGTTGCGAATATGAAAATTGTGTCATCATTTACTCACCCTCATGTCGTTTTATGATTTTCTTTCCTTCTTGGAACAAAGGGCAATAAAATAGCGTTAGAGCCAGATTGATAATAAAAGCGGTCTTACAAGATACATCAACACTTTTTAATCAGCACCTGTGAGCAGGCTCACTGACGTTTTTTAGACAATTTTGCACAATTCATATCTGATCTGTTACAAACAGGTACATAACGTTATTTGAATTCAGGTTGTTAATCACCATATGCACTTATTAGTTTGCACTGGTCTCCTTTTGGACACATTTATAGATTTTTTTTTCAGATGTTAAGAAAGGTTAGAATTTTCCTTTCAGGTTGAAATTGTTAATTTCTTTAAACCTTTTTGTGATTGTTTTTCTGTCAGCTGATTTCAACTATTGAATATTCAATTACTCAAGGCAAGACACACCAAAAAA
>NW_015505408.1:347778-414451 GCF_001515645.1 Sinocyclocheilus grahami
ACATTTTAGTTTCATTTTGTTTACATATTTAACGGTTTTTACAGAGGGGATTTTGGATTTCTCTTTTTTTTAACACTCCGTGAATCATAAATACAGTTTTTAAGAAAACCCTTTTGTAAAAATCTTTAGAATAGGAATAAAACTGTTGAGTTGGGTGTATGAAGTTTTCAGATTTCTGCAGGACAAAATAAACAGCCTTTAAAGATAAGTATTATAATTGAAATCTACAGAAGCAAATAGATCAAGTGTAATAAAAGCAACACTTAAAAGTGTATTTTGGATGTTTTTTGTTCTACTACTTTGAAACTATACTTTTTGAAAAGCCAAATAGCCAAAAATCTCGAAGCTCGAAAAATGTAATTAAATGATGAATAGCAAATAATATACAGTATTTATCGGAATCCAAAGTTATGTATTAGTAGTAGTAGTAGATTATAATGCAGGGCCATAAATGTTATCAAACAGCGGGAGATGCAGCATAATGCTGAGAGAGGATGAATTATACCGCTGATCGTATTACATAGAGCTATGGTTGACAAAAATGGAGGGATGACAAGTCGATAAAACCTCACATGTCTCTAGCAGAATATCATACAGACTTGAGGGTGGGCTCTTCTGACCTGAAGGAAAAAAGCCCAGGACAGCTGTAGCAACCCATTGGCAACAACTTAGAAACACTGAACACCAAAGCAATGCTGTAGAAACCAGCCAAAACATCTTAGCAAATTCAGCAAAGTCAGGTCAGCACCAGTGTCACACCAGAAAGAATTATTTTATTATGACATTTCAGCAAAATCCACTTCAAGGACAGTATGACCTTTAAAAACAACAAAACAAATGGCACATCCATAAATCTCCCAGGAGCTGTTTAATGCTCACAGGCATTAAAATCTGTCTAAAGCACCGTTGATGCATCCAAATCTCAATGATTTATCAGAAACAAAATACAGATAAACAACTCATACTCTATGTAGATCATACATGCATTCAATTCAGATAGCATATATGCATTTATAGTGGTTGTCATGATGACTGTCATTTTGCTCTACACATGCTGATTTTGCTGCTGATTGATCATTAACATGCGCTCTTTCTCATTGGCAAAAGCTTATGACTCATATTTCTATGCACTTTGTGCCTGTTTACAACATGCACCCAAGTGCACCTGCTGCGTCTGAACCTTCATTTGAAGTCAAACTCTTCAGTGCTGTTTTCAAATCACTCCTGCCTGAATACAGTCATTCTCAGTGATTATGCTTTCCCCCACAGATTCTCTTCACAATGTTATTGTGGACCGTTGGGCAAACTGTTGGCAAAGCACCATTACATGATTTATACACTGCTGGTGATTTTGAACTTTTATTATATCATGACTTTACCGCAAATTATTTTATTTGAATAATAATAAAAAATTTTGTTGTTGCTGCTGCGAATAATTCAGTCTTTAATCACCTCCTCATTAGTTTGACACCAACCGACTCTGGTCATTGATGCATTAGTTACTATACGACAAACGGATATTATTTTCACTTTTGCTGTGAAAGCACCTTCAAAGTAGCCAAAAATATAACTTTTGTTTTTTTTGTTTTGTTATTAGAATAAAGCAAGTCCAGATCAGGTGACAAAAGGAATGTAATGCATTACTTTCCATAAAAAAGTAACTAAGTAACACAATTAGTTACTTTTTCATGGCGTAACACAATATTGTAAATGCATTACTTTTAAAAGTAACTTTTCCCAAGTTGTAACTAACATATAGATTATTAACATATACAAACCCGAATCCAAAAAAGTTGGGACAATGTACAAATTGTGAATAAAAACAAAATGCAATGATGTGGAAGTTTCAAATTTCAATATTTTATTCAGAATACAACATAGATGACATATCAAATGTTTAAACTGAGAAAATTTATCATTTTAAGGGAAAAATAAGTTGATTTTAAATTTCATGGCATCAACACATCTCAAATAAGTTGGGACAAGGCTATGTTTACCACTGTGTGGCATCCCCTCTTCTTTTTATAACAGTCTGCAAACGTCTGGGGACTGAGGAGACAAGTTGCTCAAGTTTAGGAATAGGAATGTTGTCCCATTCTTGTCTAATACAGGCTTCTAGTTGCTCAACTGTCTTAGGTCTTCTTTGTCGCATCTTCCTCTTTATGATGCGCCAAATGTTTTCTATGGGTGAAAGATCTGGACTGCAGGCTGGCCATTTCAGTACCCGGATCCTCCTCCTACGCCATGATGTTGTAATTGATGCAATATGTGGTCTGGCATTGTCATGTTGGAAAATGCAAGGTCTTCCCTGAAAGAGACAACGTCTGGATGGGAGCATATGTTGTTCTAGAACTTGGATATACCTTTCAGCATTGATGGTGCCTTTCCAGATGTGTAAGCTGCCCATGCCACACGCACTCATGCAACCCCATACCATCAGAGATGCAGGCTTCTGAACGGAGCGCTGATAACAACTTGGGTTGTCCTTGTCCTCTATAGTCCGGATGACATGGCGTCCCAGTTTTCCAAAAAGAACTTCAAATTTTGATTCGTCTGACCACAGAACAGTTTTCCACTTTGCCACAGTCCATTTTAAATGAGCCTTGGCCCAGAGAAAACGCCTGCGCTTCTGGATCATGTTTAGATATGGCTTCTTTTTTGACCTATAGAGTTTTAGCCGGCAACGGCGAATGGCACGGTGGATTGTGTTCACCGACAATGTTTTCTGGAAGTATTCCTGAGCCCATGTTGTGATTTCCATTACAGTAGCATTCCTGTATGTGATGCAGTGCCGTCTAAGGGCCCGAAGATCACAGGCATCCAGTATGGTTTTCCGGCCTTGACCCTTACGCACAGAGATTGTTCCAGATTCTCTGAATCTTTGGATGATATTATGCACTGTAGATGATGATAACTTCAAACTCTTTGCAATTTTTCTCTGAGAAACTCCTTTCTGATATTGCTCCACTATTTTTCGCCGCAGCATTGGGGGAATTGGTGATCCTCTGCCCATCTTGACTTCTGAGAGACACTGCCACTCTGAGAGGCTCTTTTTATACCCAATCATGTTGCCAATTGACCTAATAAGTTGCAAATTGGTCCTCCAGCTGTTCCTTATATGTACATTTAACTTTTCCGGCCTCTTATTGCTACCTGTCCCAACTTTTTTGGAATGTGTAGCTCTCATGAAATCCAAAATGAGCCAATATTTGGCATGACATTTCAAAATGTCTCACTTTCGACATTTGATATGTTATCTATGTTCTATTGTGAATAAAATATAAGTTTATTGGGTTTGAATTGGGTTTGTAGATTATTATATCTTTTTACAAAAAAAAAAAATCTAAATTTCATGTTTAATGTGTTACACGTCATGATTTTGCTGAGTTATACGGAGACCCGCACATGGCATACAGGAAAAAAATAATAGGCTAAATCGTGTGCACGATGTACTATTTCCTTCCCTCGATTTATAAATTGTGCGCACAATTTACTTATTAGTTTCCTCTATTTGCTAAATCGTGCACACGATTTATAAATCGAGAGACTTAATTAATAAATTGTGCGCACGATTTAGTAAATCGAGGGAACAATATAGTAATTGTGTGCATGTTTTAGTACATTGAGGGAACGAATTAGTAAATCGTGCGCACAATTTATTTATTTTTTCTTGCATGTCATGTGCGGGGCTCTGTAGAGATAGATGTGCTATAGGTCAACATATTTAGTTGACCCTGGAACAACATTTTAATCCAAAAATGTAGTCTTGTCCATATCCCTACACCTAAACCTAAACCTTAACCATGAGTAATCCTTAAAATCAGAGGAAATGATAGATGAATGACACTGATGTGCAAGCAACAAACACTGATTGTAAGTCTAAACATCACAAAACCTATAAACTGGTTCTTCAAATCTGATTGGTTAATCAAATATGTTAATCCAGGAACATGTTGCACTTGATAAAATCAGGTTCTGCGTAATGGGTTACTTGTGGTTTCTTTGTAATATTTTTGTGAAATTTACTTGCAGTTTCTGAGTTAAAATTGTATTATGTCTTTTTTTATTTTCAGATTGTTGTTGCATTATTAAGATATTAACATTAGTCAATTATAGAAAGTATTAATAAATACTATAACAAATGTATTGCACATCGTAAGTTAATGTTAGGTAACAAATGGGACCTTATTGTAAAGTGTTACCAGTACACTGAAATCAATTGGTGTAGGATTTACTTTAAAGGGGTCATATGATGCTTTTTTAAAGATCATTATTTGGTGTAACAGAATATGTTGACATGCTTTAATGTTCAAAAAACACATTATCTTTCAAATACTGTACATTATTGTAGGACCTCTATGCTCCGCCTCTCTCAAATGCTTTAAAGGCATTTTCTGCTTTTGTAAAGGCAGAGCCTGAAAGGGGAACAGAGTCGCGTGACAGACACAGTGATGAAGCTGGTATGTGTTTGCAGTTTTTTACACAGAAATCGCTAGTACATTTCACAAATAATTACAAAGAAATGTGAAATTTTGAAAAAGACTGAAATAGTATTTTCTAGTAAAACATAATCCAATAGTCTTTGTTTCATTTACAATAATTTATGTGCAAAAATTTTTTTTTACTGTTTATTTACAGTATGCCATTCATATGTGAATATCTGCTAAACACTAAAATTGTGTTTGTGCCACTGAAAATTACTGTTAAACATATCATATATTATTTGCATGTTGCTATTTGACTCATAAAAAAGTCATAATGGCTCATTTGAAAGTGTAATCAGTGGCTCAAAATGTTTTGTGGTAAACTTCCATGCCAAACATTAAATTCTCCTGAGAAGTGCAATGGTGACAAACATTGACCAATAAAAATACACTGTTTGACTGCTCTGAGTTTATTAGCCTTAGATCAGTGTTCGCTCACAGCAACTCTTGAAAGCGAACTGAACTGAAACTAATAGTTTTTAAAACGATTTTTCCTAAAACAGGACCAGTTTTAACTTCATATATATCGTAAGTCAGTTTTTTACAATTATTTTTAATTTACAGTACCTTGGTTTTCTGAATACAGTACCAATTCAAAAGACTAAACCACTGTTCACAGATCAAATACCACAAGTAAGCAATTTTTGGTAAATTATGAGCTAGAAAAAAAGAAGAAAAAAGTCCCTTGCAAACATATAAATTGTTTTACAAGTGGACCCTTGAGTCTTGATTTAGACAAATAGTTTTGAATAGTATCATAAACTGAAAGTGTCATTTAGCCATTGAGGTGAAATATTTCACTAAGACCCTGAGCTTGGTAATAATATGTTAAATATAGAGTGAAAACTTCTGGGAATACAACATCTGTAAATGCACCAACAGAAGACGTAAAGAAAGAAGAAAAGGCCTTACGTGCGAATTCCTGTGGAGTAGTAGGGGAGTGTCGTACAGGTGTGTCTGTTCTGCAGTCGTGCTCACATACTTCAGCATATATTTGAGGTGAAAGGTTTTAGACTTCAAACTCTGAACCGCATGCTGATTTCTGTGACGCTGATCCAGTCACATGGTAGCAAAGTCTTGATGTAAACAGTGAGAGCATGCTGTCCCAAACAGCAGGCTACTTCAAATGAGATGCCAAGCTGTGTCACATACTATACTTTCATTTTTAACACCATAAGTGATCTGTAAAATTACAAAAAGGTGAAAAAATCAAATAAAACTGCTCCGGGTGTGTGTTCACTGCTGTGTGTGTGCACTTAGGATGGGTTAAATGCAGAGCAGTAATTCCGAGTATGGGTCACCATACTTGGCCACATGTCATGTCACTTTTAAAAACATTAAAAAAAAAAAGATTTAAAAGAAATTCTGACCTTCATGCATTCAGCTAAATGTTAGCTAAAAAGTTTATGCTTAGGTTATTTCAACTTACCTAAAACAAAAATTTAGAAATGAAAGAATATATTACTATTTTACAGTGATTTATTGCATAATTCAGGTTTGTTTACAGTACATTTGTAGAATTGTTTTATAGATCAGGTTCCCTGACCAATAATTACACTGAAAGGATTTGGTATTGTGAGCAAAAACAAATACAAATTCTCAAATCAAATTAAAAGAGCAGGTCTTTATGACCACATTATAGATACAGTAAAACTGCTTGTGAATAATTTTGCCGCCATCTGGAGGACAAGCTGAAAATGCTACACAGCTGTCATAGTCTCTCACAAATATTGACCATGCAAATCATGACATAGGTGGCCACCAGTTCATTTATCCTTATGTGCATTTACATTCCTCATTTGACTATAGATTTGTCACTGTTTGTGCTATTGTGGGAAAAAAATTAAGCACAACATTTCCATATTTTCTAACTAATACACTAGGTATTGCACATCAAGTCTATGTGCTAAAAAGGCACATTTCATTTAAAAAACAAAAAAAACAAGCTAAATATCAGAGGCATAGCTATGTAGTTTACTGAGACTGCAAGTTTAAGAAACTGGAATTTATTTTGGAGGGTAGCGGGCAAACGGTGCATCCTCATTTACCTTGCCCTAAAGAAAGAAAAAAATAATTTAAGTACAAATAAGTCCATTTTGCATTTCGTACGCCTTTTTTATATTTCGTACTTTGTAAGCTTCTTACAAAATCTTACTGACCCCAGATTATGATTATATAATAATATGTATATATACAGTCGTGTTCAGAATTATTGGCACCCTTGGTAAATATGATCAAAGAAGGCTGTGAAAATAAATCTGCATTGTTAATCATTTTGATCTTTTATAAAAAAAAAAGACAAATATCTAACCTTTCATTGAACTAAAACAATTGAAAATGGGGGAAAATCTCATTATGAAATAAATGTTTTTCTCAAATACACGTTGGACACAATTATTGGCACCCCTAGAAATTCTTATGAGTAAAATATCTGTGAAGTATATTCCCATTCATAAATACAATTATGAGCATACCAGGGTGATTATGAACATGAAATTATCCAGCCATGGCTTCCTGTATCACAGGAATATAGATAGGAGGGAAAACAAAGGCCAAATTCCCTTAATCATCCATCACAATGAGAAAAACCAAAGAATATATTTCTTATGTGCAGCAAAAGATAATTGAGCTTCACAAATTAGAATGTGACTTTAAGATAAGAGCTAGAGCAGTGAACATTCCCGTTTTCACCATCAGGGGAATAATTAAGAATTTCCAATCAACAGAAAATGTTACAAATCTGCCTGGAAGAGGACGTGTGTCTATATCATCCTAATGCACGGTGAGGAGGAGAGTTTGAGTGGCTGAAGACTCTCCAAGGACCACAGCTGGAGAATTGCAGAAAATAGTTGAGTCTCAGGGTCAGAAAACCGTAAAAAAAAAAAATCAAACAGCACCTACACCACATGTTGTTTGGGAGGGTTTCAAGAAAAAAAAAATCAAGAAAAGAAAATGCTCTTATCCAAAAACAATCCCCAGCATCTTCTGTTGTCAGACACGACTGGAACTTCAAACGGGACTGGCTTCTATGGTCAGATGTAACTAAAAAATTAGCTTTTTAGCAACAAACACTCTAACCTCATCAGGCATTATAGGAGAAAACTCAGAGCTGTTATTATGCCAAATGGAGGTTTCAAAAAGTATTGAATAAAAGGGTGCAGTTAATTGTGTCCAATGTGTATTAGAGAAAAACATTTATGTCATAATGATATTTCCCCCATTTTAAATTCTTATTCTCCAATAAAAGGTTAGATTTATTTTCACAGCCTTCTTTGATCATATTTACCAAGGGTGCCAATAATTCTGAACACGACTGTATATATATATATATGAGTTCTATGGGTTGCCAAAAACTCACAGCCAGAAGAACATGCAGAAAACTTTGGTGCTTGGCCTATAATTATGATTACAGTGCAGAACCACTACTGTAAATTTAAGACTCACCATTGGTACATCATCAAGCCTCTCAAACTGTGGCCTCCTGGAGCGAACAGCCTTCACTATCACAACCACAACAACTACAGCCACCACAATGCAGAAAATACACAGCACTGCCACCAGCCCAGGATTTGTTGTCACATCTTGTCCTCCTCTGTCTCCAAGATCTGTACAAGACAGAGACAATCCAACCACATAAATGTATATATCAACAAATATATAGGTTTACAATAGGGGGCAAAAATTAAGGGGCAATGTTTGTTTTCTCAACATCAACAAAAGCCATCTTTACACTTGGAACAGAAGCTGTATCTGACATGGCATTAACTAATAATGATTATCATTGTCGAAAAAGCTGAGAACCGTTTATGAATTTGTTTATTTCTTTTTACAGATTAGAAAATCAAGACTTCACATGTGTTATTTCAGTAGCATGAAAAACAAAACGGTTATTCAAACTGGTAATAAATTATAGGCTATAAAGACAATGAGTAAACACTGACGCGTAGTGTTGGGGGTAACGCGAGTTACGTAATCAGATTACTTTTTTCAAGTAACTAGTAAAGTAATGCATTACTTTTTAATTTACAAGAGAATATCTGAGTTACTTTTTCAAATAAGTAAGGCAAGTTACTTTTTTCCCCCAATTTATTGACTGACAGCTCTCCTGTCCCCATGTTGAGAGAAATCAGAAGATGTTACTGTAGTTCTAAAATAAATATGAATATGCATTAATTCATCTCACTCACAAAAAAAAAAAAAAGATTCAGTATTCCTCAAAATTAATAAAAATAATGCAATATATAATGCAATAATGCAACTCGCAATGACGCAAACCTGCAATAATGAAATGTTAAACAACACAAATATCCTTTATGTATTTAATCCCATTCTATTAAGCAATGTCTTTGCTTCTGAGCTTCGATGATCCAGTTCAACCGTACTAATAAGCACAAATTACTCTAGACAAACATTTGTGTGTTTGTTTATTGCTGAAGTGTGTTGAAATGTCTTCTTCTGCATTCTACTGTATGGACGTAAATGTACTTTCCCTTCAGCCTGAGGTTTATTCATTTCACTTTTTGTGTGAAAAGGCTTTTATATTTGCCAAAAATAGAACTTTTTTATTTTAAAAACAAACAAGCATGTCCTGTCCAGATTGAAAA
Source organism: Sinocyclocheilus grahami (assembly GCF_001515645.1). Taxonomy (NCBI): domain Eukaryota; kingdom Metazoa; phylum Chordata; class Actinopteri; order Cypriniformes; family Cyprinidae; genus Sinocyclocheilus; species Sinocyclocheilus grahami. Next base: position 356,867 of record NW_015505408.1, read on the forward strand.
AGTTATGCAAAAGTAACGTAACGCATCACTTTCCATAAAAAGTAACTAAGTAATGTAATTAGTTACTTTTTTATGGAGTAACGCAATATTGTAATGGATTACTTTTAAAAGTAACTTTCCCCAACACTGCCATGACTTCCATCTAATGTGAGTTCACTTTTGCTAAAACTCCCGTTGAATTCACTAGAAAACCTTTTCTACATGTTGTTGTTTATCATGATGAGAGAATTCTCGAATGCAGATTCACAATTCAGTCAGTGAGCGCCGCCGTTACGCACACCGAACAACTCCGGCGTTCTACGCGGTGACAAAGCACCTCTGATTAGTCATTGCGTTCATAGGCTCAACAGAAACGCATGTGATTATATTATATACGCATGTTATAAAGCTCAACGCTACTAAACGTGCATAAAAAGAAATCAGATGCAATGTGTGCAAACCTGTTGTATAATGCTATAATCGACACTTTTTATTAATTTCACTTTATATGTGACAGCCGTACATTCTTAAAAATAAAGGTGCTTCAAAAGGTTCTTCAAGCGATGCCATAGAAGAACCAATTTTGGGTCCACAAATAACCATTCAGTCAAAGGTTCTTTAAAGAACCATCTCTTTCTTACCTTTTTGTAATCTGAAGAACCTTCTTTCACCACAAAGAACCTTTTGTGAAACAGAAAGGTTCTTCAGATGTTAAAGGTTCTTTATGGAACCATTTCGACAAAAAGGTTCTTCTATGGCATCGTGAAGCACCTTTATTTTTATGAGTGTAGACCTAGCTTAATATTTTGCTTCCTATCTACCTTGGTATCAACAGATTTGATAGACTAATCCAGCACAGCTATAAAAACTGTGCAGGTACATTTTGGTCTTGGCAGTCTAAGGATCTGTTTAATCTTGTACCCGTGTTATAGGCTTTGCTGTTTTCTTCTGCTGGAAATGTTTCACTAGAGTCGACAGAGATTTTCAGTTTGGACGTTGTCAGTTCAGATGTCTGGGGCAGCCAGGTAGATTGTGAAGTGGTTGTCTCAGTGTTGTTTGTGTCATCCATTTGTTGAATTATGATTAGTTGTGTTGTAGTCTGTGACTCAGAAGTATCTCCAGGGTCTGTGGTGCCAGTGGGCTGGACTGTTAACCCGTTGGGCTGCTGTGTCTCTGATATATTTACTGAAGCATCTGCAGACGGGTAAATAAATGAATCAATTAGCCAGATTCAGAGCAGTGAAAGGAATAGTTGACTCTAAAATAATTCTGTAGTTGACTGAACAACCCTCATGTTGATCACTGGGGATTTTTATTATTATTATTCTCCATACAAGGACAGTTTATAATGACCATGTCTATCAAGCTCTATATATGTGTCAATTTGTAATCTGGATGTAAAATATTGGTTTGTTTACAGCACAAAGATATCACATGGCTTCAGAATTGTAACGTTCCAGTCATATGTTTATTGTGTTTTTATGACGTTTAACATTTCTTCTTTTGTGTTTCATAGGAAAACAACAGTAGTTGTTTTAATAGGCAGTACATAATGATTTTGTGAAAATCTAGGGTTTGTATAACCCTGAAGTGGGCTTGTTTTGCCATTTTGACCGGCTGACTGTACATTATTACACAGCTGCTTATCAAATAAATAAGCTGATTTGAGTTTCAATTATTTGTTATTATGTGAGAAGGAAGGGACTGAGTAATGTATGAGAGACATGAAACTAGCACACCTAGTGGAAATTAGACAATAGTCAGTAATACACTTTTTAGTGCCTCATTAATATAAAATATTTGACAAAATGCTACAATTAACCAATCAGAATGAAGTATTGCAGAGAACTGTGTAAATACTTCTGTAAATAACACCAGAAAGTGCCTTTAAAACGGACTTGCATTATAATTATATCTTGACCTTATTTAAAAAACTCAAAAAAAGATATATTTCAAAAGATATATATAATCCCATAATAAGGATGTATTTTAATTGCATATAAATACTATGCAGTTTGGACATGAAACTAATTAACTTAAAGTGATGCATATTTGTCAGTCATACATGAAACAAGAATGAGATTTATGTAATAGTACTAAAAAAGCGCATGTGTTTTAAATACACAACCAAGGTTTATATATTTACAATATATTTAATTTATTATTTATAAGCCATTCCTACTTGTTCCACAGCTAGCCATATTTAAACCATGTTTATACTTGTTTACTGATAAAATGCAATTGTTTTCACAAGTGAAAGATTTATTCTGACTCTAAAATGTTTTTATAAATACATATTGAAAATATGATTTAAATAAAATAAAATATAATCGATGTTCTTAAACCATGCCATAATATTTTTTGACTGAACAGTGTATTCTTTAGTTGACTTGAAAAGTAAATTGATTTTTGAAATGATAATAAATAAATGCAGGATTTTCTGCAAGACGTACATTTGAATATTGCACAAACCTTACATTTACATATCAAAACATTGCATTTGTCTATTAAACGCTACTTACATTTCATTTTTAATTGTTTTAAATGTAAAAATAAACAATTTGCTTTCAAGTCACAATTTTGAAAATTACAAGCGTTTTGTCTTACCTTGTGATGCTGCGACACAAATAAGTAGAAGAATAAGAGAGAAGATCATTTTAGTGTTGCTATGATATAAAAAGAAAGCACACAGGTCTAAAGCACAGCTGAGCTCCCAGCACAAACATACAGCAGATCCTGAACAGCAGGATGTGGACGTGTGGCAGAAGGAGTAGTTTCAGTCGACCGTCAGAAGGAATAATTGCTCAATTCTTTCAGAATTGTTTACACTGGTATAATATAAACCTACCATTACGTCAGAAAAATATAGTGCCAGCTTCATATTGCAAATATCAAATATAATATTGCATCTGCTAACAGTCCTGCTTGCTATTTACACAAGGTACACAAGGTAATGTTTGCATTCACAGAATTTTCCTGGATGTGACCATACTGGCATCTTTACAGTATAGGCAAATCACGTTCATTTTATTTGTATAGCGCACACACATTATTTTAAAGCAGCTTAACAGAAATGTATCATGAAAATGTCTATAATACCTAATGCCTGTCCACATTTAGCTGTTTAGAGCTGGGCGATAAGATAGTTTGCATATGGCAATATAAACAATACATTTGCTTTTATATATAGTGTGTAGATGTTTGATGTCATGCTATGTTAGCGACATGCTAACAACATGTTAAAACATGGTAGCAACATGCTAAAACAATGCTATAATTTTGTTAAAACAAACTAGCAACATGCTAAAAACCATCAGGAACATGACTGCAGTGTGCTGACAAACTAAAAAGTGCTAGTACTAAAACAGGAACATGTTTTGAACATGCTAAAAACATGCTCAAATACATGCTGGTGAAATCTAGTAAACATGCTAAATCATGCTAACAACAAGTAAAATATGCTTCCAATGCTTAACAACATTGTTACGAAATACTGACTATTAGAAACATGCTTGCACTACATAGAAACATGGTGTGTGTTTTTTTTTGGGGTGATCTTATGAGGTCTAATTGGGTCTGAAAATGTTTATGTTTAATGTGGACTGAGCTTTCTGGCTATCAGACGATATAACCTCCAAACCTCAAGCTTTTAGACTATTTTATACTTTCAGGTCGGACTTTGTCAAGCCAACGTCATTGTTTGCCATCAAATGTTTATCATCTATCTAGATGTTTCTATTGTCACTTTAAGTTATTTGTTTAGAGGTGTTATAGTGTTCAGCGTTTATCTATTATATGTTAAACTAAGATTGAGTTGAACCATTGTTGAGTTTTGTATGCTGTGATATTTGTTCATGCCTGATTTTAGACTCAAATTAAATGTTAACCAGAGCTACAACCACCAGAATAGCTTTTAAAACCTCCCTTCATTGTTCAGAGAACTATAACATATTACAAGTTCTAATTAGATTGAAAATGAATTTTACTCAGAGTATTTATTTTCTCTCTGCTACATGTCCCTGTTGAAAAAACCAGCATATGCTGGCTAGGTATGTTTTGACGCTGGGATGCTGGTTTAAGCTGGTCCTTTGCTGGTTTATGCTGGTCATGTGCTGGCAAATGACCAGCATAAACCAGCAAAAGGACCAGCATAAACCAGCAAAGGACCAGTTTAAACCAGCAAAGGACCAGCATAAACCAGCAAAGGACCAGCATAAACCAGCAAAGGACCAGCTTAAACCAGCAAAGGACCAGCTTAAACCAGCAAAAGGACCAGCATAAACCAGCAAAGGACCAGTTTAAACCAGCAAAGGACCAGCATAATCCAGCAAAGGACCAGCTTAAACCAGCAAAGGGCTATGGTCGAAGTTAATTGGCGACAATAGCCCTGTTTATATTCATAATGTTCAAATCGCACAGGTGTCCTCATATAAATATCTTGGTGTTTGTATTGACTGCTCTCTTACATGGCATGTTCTTGTTGAAAGCTTATGTACCAGGCTACAACAAAGAATGTATTTTTTGAGAAGGCTCAGATTTTATGGTGTCAGTAGCAAGATTATGATGTTGTTTTACCAAGCTGTACTAGAGAATGTGATCAGATACGGTATACACCTTTGGTATGGTAATCTGACGGTACAGCTGAAATCAAGGCTTGGACGTCTTATTCAAACAGCTATGAAAATCTTGGGCAGGATAGAACCTGTCAATATGGGGTGCTGTGTGTACATTAATGAGGGAAAAAAATTAACTTAAATGATTTTAGCAAATGGCTGCAATATAGTATGTATGTATGTATATATATATGTATATATATATATAAATATATATGCATACAATATTTATTATTATTTTATTTGTTTATTTATTTTTTCTTTACTACTATGTGTTGTATGTGATGTGATGGTTGTATTTCTGAGCCTAAGACAAATTTCCCTCAGGGACAATAAAGTGGACCTAACCTAACCTAAAGGACCAGCATAAACTAGCAAAGGACCAGCATAAACTAGCAAAGGACCAGCATAAACTAGCAAAGGACCAGCATAAACTAGCAAAGGACCAGCATAAACTAGCAAAGGACCAGCATAAACTAGCAAAGGACCAGCATAAACTAGCAAAGGACCAGCATAAACTAGCAAAGGACCAGCATAAACCAGCAAAGGACCAGCTTAAACCAGCATCCCAGCGTCAAAACATACCTAACCAGCATATGCTGTTTTTTTTCAACAGGGAATGCAACCAAACCTGAATAGGCTAAGGTAAACTCACAGACAAAGAAAAATGTGCATACATTAATTAAAGTAATTGACATGAAACACAATACTGACTGAATTCATTTAATAGTTTAATAGTTCGCTTTAAATTATATATAAAACTATGTAGCTAGTTTAGACTCATTTAAAATAAAATGTAAAAATGCGGAAATATGCAGAAGTCATTTTCGTGAGGATGTTTATTCTCGCAGTCACCACAAGGTGGCACGCTTTCCTCTCAAATAATCAAGCTTGTGTTCTAGACTGAACTCGCATTTCACCCTGGTTAAAGAAGCTATTTCCTTGCAACCTTAAGTGAATTTGGAATTATAATGTCTTGGTTTGTTCAGTTCAGTTCAGTGAATTATCTTTTTGTATACTTTTTTTTAAATGGCACATTATAGGCCTACTCAATTTCCCCCTACATTTATACAGGTACAGGAAGTCATATTCAGGTAAACACTATCTCAAATAAAATCAACAAAAGCATCAATCCTTTATTGCACCGTTATTGCAGCGTCAAGTGCTCATAAATCAGGTTAATAGATAAATGAATGAACTCAGTTGGAATCGTATTAAGAAGTTTGGCCTCCACTTCAAGTTTTATTATCTTTAGCAAAATAATTAACATGATTTTATACATGTTCAACTGATCAACATGTTAATGAAGCCTCCGATTGGTTGAAGTCTAACTGCTGCCTTCTGTAGAGTATGTATGAAGAAATAGACTCAAGCTGCTGTTCAGTAAACCTTTTATTTTGCTTACACATCATTTTTCTTTAAAACATCATAAAGAACGCGTTCCTCTATTCTGAACAATATTTACTCTAAAATAATATCTATCAGTAACGCTGATTCACAAAAAAACAGTGTTTTGATCAGCTAACACACTCATGATAAGGATGGATGGTGTTTGTGTCTAAAGCTGTCAGTGTTTGACTGTTTTTTAAATGAGCCCCTGTCCAGCCACCTCTTTAAATGCATGTTGCACAAAATTTCAAAGGTGTCAGACGTTGATTTAAAGCCTGTTATTCTGTCTGCATTGTGAGGGAGGCCTTGCAACACCATCACTACAAAAAATTATTTTCTTACTTAGTTTTGTTTAGTTGTTTTCTTTAAAAAAAACATCAAAATGAAGTGAGTTTATGCTTAAAACAATAAAAAAATATCTGCAAAGTGGGGTAAGAAAAATAAACTTGTATTCCCTTTGAATTAAGAGTTGAAACAGATTTTTTTTTAAAGCATCAACAATTTTCAGAAAACAAGACTTGAAGTCACTTTGCAACCTGAATAAAAAAAAGTCTCATATAAAACTTGATTTTCAGTCTTTCTTACACAAAGCTATCAACTGGCTTCAGAACACTTATTAGTGCACGGTATGGATTGTTGTTTTGTGTCACGGCCCCTAGGGACCTCGAGTCAGCGTCAAACCCGTGGCAAAATTTTGTAGACGACGACATGACAACGTCGCATGCGTCCTAACAGGAACACTAGAAGAAAATCTTTGTTTATGTACATGTTTGATCCCTTGTGCACAGGCTATGTGTCAGTGTGACACAGCAGATCTCTGAGCCTGTAAATAGATTAAATCTCTGGTTCACTCCAGGTCTGAATGAGCAGCCTCAGGCTCGGCACTCAACACATGCTCTGCACAGGTCTGGCTTATGCTGGTTAGTGCGATTCTAGCTAATGAACGTGCACGGTCCCCAAAGCCCTTCACTAGCAACTTTGTCCTTTTTTTTTAAGCCCTCAAAAAACAATCAAAAAGCAAATTCATTTATAATACCAGAATCAGAAACAGATTTTTTGGCCTCAGACTGATGTGTTTACACCATCAACCAGCAGGGGTTGATTTTAACCAGCTAATGCATGTTACATGCCAAAATATTAAACATTTCGCCTGTTGGAAATGTATCATTTAACTTTGTTTTCAATGCAACTACAAGTACTCTTCGCATACACATGAAAATGTTGTCAAAATCCCCATTCGCACGGATTCGCAAAAGCAACTAAAAATGCTGTATTATGCATGCCAGGCCAGTAGTTGGCGATGTAAAGAAACACTACACGCCTGTGCACTTACCTATAGACTGAACATGTAATGTGCATGCGCATGATGTCAGTTTTCACAAGTGTTTGTTGTCTACACAGAGATGGTAATGGTGTTGTTTTCAAAAGTTTGCATTTTCAGGCCCCTAAAACACAGCTGACCCTCATCACGTTTTTTTTCTCCATGCAGCCTTTGACGATCACGAAGCTACCTACACCATTAGTCTCTGCACAGTTTTATTGACTAAACCCACTTTGTGAAGCAGAATTGTGGTTAGTCAGGACATTCCCCCACTTTGTACTGACTTATGTAATAGGTCTCTATGACTCAGTTTGGAGCACATGGTAGTTTATCTTGGTATAGAAATTTAACATAAGTTCATGCAGGCAAGAATTGTTTTTTTCAGCACTTTTCTGGTTGAATGTGATTTAAAAAATTTTTTGCATGTTTAAATTACTTTCTTCTAATCCAGTTTACTGTGACTACAATATGTAAGCCATTTGTAGATTGATTCCCCTGAATAAATGTAATGTTTGCCTGGCCAGCTCAGCACAGCAACAATGACAACCAATAGTGTGAGTTTGCGGGCGGGGCTGCCTGTTTGTCTGACCAGTTGCAGATGAGAGAGGAAACTTGTTTGAAAACAGTCATTTTTACACTAGTGGCTCAAATCATTTTAACTTGTTTATTTCAAATGGGTGCACTATGTTCTTAGTGCACCACAAAATGAAAGGCAAAAAAGTCTTATGTGAATGAAATGAGGGTGAGTAAAGGATGAAAGGATTTTCATTTTTAAAATATAATATTAATATTTGTACTTTTTTTTTTTTTGCATTTTTGAAATTAGATTTTTTTGTTATGTATTGGCTCTTTTTTTTATAGCTTTTTAATGTATCTGTAGTTTTTCATAACTTCTCACTGCTCGTTCTTTGTTCCTTCTAAAGTTTACTTACACAAAGCAGTTAACAGACTGTGTTTCATGACCACTTTGCATGTCAGTACTGATTATAAGGAAACATCTGGAAAGAAGTTGTTTGCACTCATTGGCTGGAGAACATGCTGTCCAGATGCATGACGCTGACAAACCAAAGACTGTGAGCAGCAGCTTGTCTGTTTAGTCCATGCTGATCCAGTCCTTGACGCAAAGACCACGTCATGTGAGCAAGGCTAGGCTTGGGGGCTACGTAAAGAGAGTAAATCACTCTAATGATGCTACGTGCAATGTTACATGAAAAGAGACATGAAGTGATTATGTGGACTTACACTGAATCTTAGTCAAACAATATTTTGCCTACTTATTAAAACAAATACATTTGAAAGTGGTGCGTGTGGAAGTTTCAGCAATTAATTATTTGCGCAAATAGAGCTCAATGCAAAACAGATGTTTTATTAATGTTGCCTGTAAATGCTGTTGCTCTAGTAGTGGCTTATATTCAAAACGTCTCAGCCTCATTCTTGGATTTGTACAGTCTAATGTTTTCAGTTGTAAACACTGTTGCTGTGTATATGGCCTGTTTGTTCCAGATGTCTCCGGCTGAGACGCAAATGCGTCTGTAATCCCATCGCCTACTTCTCATGGGGTTGGAGGCCTATATGATCACATGATTATCAAGACACAACGTGCCTCTGCTGTCTGTAGGGTTGCCAACCGTCCCGTATTTTGGGCCTAATTGATTTGTCTCGTACGTGACTTCCCTTGTCCCGTTTTTTGACTGCTACGCTGATCTAACCACTGACTGATACAACAGCAGCAGTGCTGATCACTTGAGAATGATCACCGACACCTGTCATCATCCAATCACAGCCCCCCTCACGCAGTATACGTGAAGTAAATCAAAAATTGTGAACATAAAGGCTGAGGAACCCTCTGACGGCTGGTCGCTTCCGCCTCACAGCAAGCGATGCTCGCGCTAACGCCAATTCTGTCCGTTTTTTTACTTCAGTAAATCAGTTTTGGTGAATACAAACTCTGTGATTATTTTTCAGTAATTTTTGAGTCCAACGCAAGAGACGTGATCAGTAAGGGAAGTCGTCTTTCACTATTGTAATGTTGTTACATAGAGAAAAACATTTTATATTTAAGTAACTAAATGCATAATTCAGCCAATATTAAATCTATAAGCTGTCTTTAATTGAAAAATACACATTTTCATGCATACTATATATACCAGGGATCCTCAAATCTGGCCCACGAGATCCACTTTCCTGCAGAGTATAGCTCTACCCTAATCAAACACACCTGAGCATGCTAATCAATGTCTTCAGGATCATTAGAAAATCACAGGTAGCTGAGTTTGATCAGGGTTGGAGCTAAACTCTGCAGCGCATTGGACCTCCAGAGTAAGATTTGAGGAACCCTGATATATACTATATATATATATATATGTGTGTGTGTGTATATACACGGTCACTCACCCAACCAAACTCCCACTGAAGTTTTTACTAATGCCAACTGCTTTATAGCACTTGCCACTGATCAATACATTGATGAAAGGAAAAGTAAAAAATGTCAACTAGATATTAGCTACAACATATCTTCAAAGTAATGAAAAACCCAAAATGTCCTTTTTGTAGATAAAACAAACAGAAACCAGGTTATGCATCTGAGGATTTGTATTTGTGGCTCAGACGCTTGCTTCAAAGGATCATGGGTAGTGACAGGACACAATTCCCCCCCCTACAGTCCAAACGCGCAACACACCCCCCCCCCCCCCCCCATCCCATTTAATATTTTCACACCATTTAATCAGTTCTGCAGAGGGTAAGGTATCACTGGAACATGTCAGCAGCATTGACCGCTAGTCATTTGTGATGTGCTTTTCCTTTTCCCAGGAGATGCTTGTGGACGTCACGGGAGCGGCTGATAAAACTTAACTTCCTGTCTTGAATGAGTGATAGCTTTTGGCCCATGTATCACAAACCATGTTGTTACTGACACATTTAAATCTCACAAGACTCACTGATATTGCATACATTTATAGCTGTTTCCAACTTATGAAGTCTTACAATGGAAAATGTGCTCAAGCGATGCTTGGCATCTGACGTAGAACATGTTAAGGAACATGTGCAGTTTTATGATCTTTACCTAGAACACTGTACATGTGAGTCAAGCTTGTTTTTTGTTTTTTTTCTGTTATTCTGTTCTTGCAGCAGTACGGTCTGAACGATCTAAAACCATCATGTGCTAGTTAACATGTTTTATGGGCTGGATTATGTGAGTTGTTTGATGTTTATATATGTTCAAAATTAAAGTCTGAAACATGTAATTTAGCAATATTTTATAGTATTGTAAACTCATTTAAAGTACACACGTTTCTGATTTAAAGTTAACACTTTGTCTGTTAAAAGATACTAATGTACTGATAATCTAATTCAAATGTAATATTTTTATCAATTAAAGGGGTCATCGGATGCCCATTTCCACAAGCTGATATGATTCTTTAGGGTCTTAAGGAAAAGTCTATAACATACTTTCTCAATGGTAAAATTTCTCAATGGTAGTGTAAAACAGCACCCTTTTTACTTTGCCAAAAACAGCTCTTTTCAGAGCAAGCCGTTTTGTTGCATGCCGCTTTAAATGATAATGAGCTCTGCTGACCCCGCCCCTCTCTTTCGTGGGGTGACGAGCCGTTCTCATGAGACTGCTTACTTTAGCCGCGGAACTTGCTAACTAGCACGTTATTAGGAAAGGCGATTTGCAAAGATTCATAAAAAAAACTTATTCTCACTTCTTCTGTAGGTGAAGCTGGATCATGAATGATTCGCCCGAAGATAGACACATTTAGGTAGATCGGGGGCGCATTCCCTTCAGCGGCTCAGATGTCGGGAGTAAATGATGACTGCTATGTTCATTATTACATAACACCTCAATGGCTTAGGAGACATTCTTGTCTACATCTGCTCCGGCGTCGAAACAGTGGCAGACTGATGACAGCTCACTCAGGGCGGGTCTAAGGTAAAACGCCAATGTCAATCAACTATCGTGGGAGGGGCCTGGGCCTGTGTGACGTCACACTGGCAGAAATCTGAGAACGGCTTGATTTGAGAAAGGGGTAAAGATTTTAGGAGACAAAAAAAATAAACACTGGGGGGATTTTTATCATTATAGGGTGGTTGTGGACACACACACACTGCCAACACACATTTATGTTCAAACATGTAAAAGTGCATTTCGCATCCGATGACCTCTTTAAGGCAATTATAGTTTTCAAAAATAAAATATTTCAAAAGATACATTTTCAAAAATTAGTCAGACATCCAAATCTTGATCTTAAAGTAATTTTCTCTGTAATTATATTGAGTTTCGTTCGTATTTTAGGGCACATTAATAATTTTAGTTATTTTTGGTTCTTTGCAGTGTCCCATTGTTTTATTTTTATTTTTATTTATTATTATTATTATTATTAATTATTATTTTATTTTATTCTATTTATTATTTTTATTTTTTGCTGCTTGTTTTTGTCTCAGTTGTATCTTCTGTTTTCAGTAACAGCTGTGTATTATCTGGATTGTTTTCACTATGAGGCCAGACAACAAGAGCCACATGACTGTGTCCAACTGACGATGCATTCAAAAATCTATCTGGAAATTTCAGCCCAGCCTAGAAAATCTTTTGAACTTTAATTATTTTTCCACACAACAATAACCTTCGTCTGGATGCAGGAAACCCCTCTATGCCTGCTGTGTGCTCCCCGGTGACCATGATTTCACCAAGTACAACATGTTCCTGGATCAACATCCTTGTTGATCCTGGAACAACATTCCAATTAACCAATCAGAATTGAGAGAAAACTTTTTAGGAAATATCTGTTTTAGGCTTACGATCAGGGTTAGGTGCTTCTACAGCCTTGTTAATCAGCTATCATTTCACACTGATTTGAGGAATAAATTATGGGTAGGGTTAGGTTTAGGGGTAGGGATTGGGTTTAAACAAGCGCTTTTGCAACTAGCCTGATTCCACTGACTCATTTCACTACACAAATGAGTGCCTTTACATGTAGAATTAATGTGACATTGCAAAACCTTCCAGTGGCTTTGAAAATTGAATAGAACATATTAGAACATTCCCTGTAGCCAAGGGCGTAGAATTTAGTAGGGACGCTGGGGACATGTCCCTACCAATAGCCAGCGACTTCTAAATTGTCCCTAGCAATAATTTTGACCAAACATTTAAATATATGTGTATGTAACCACTGTTGTTGTCATTTCGGCTGCATCTGAAAATAGGCCATACCATTGATATTGTCACGGTTACTACTGTGTAGGAGCGAGGAACGCGGAGACGTAGGAGTTGCAGGATAACGGTCTTTAATAGACAAACCACGGGTTACACAGGGTAGGCAGGAAACACTTGTAGCACCATCAGGAGGGGAACTCAGGAGGAGGTTCGGGTGGAGGACGGCAAACAGAGTCCAGGGCAGAGACAACGGAGGGAGGAGCCAGGGAGGAGACAGGGCAGACCAGATGGAGGGAGGAGACAGGAGGGACTTGGAGCAGGCGGAGCCAGGCGGGACCCAGACAGAGAGGATCCGGAGGGCCAAGGCGGAGCAGATGGCTCAGACGACCGAGGCAGAGGCGGGGATTTGGAAGGCTGCAGTGGAGCCGGAGCAACAGAGCACCGAGGAGGAGCTGAAGGGAAGGAGGAGCCTGACAGAGTCAGAGGGATGGAGGGAGCCCAGCGGAGCCAGTGGACTAGGAGCCATGGTGGAGCCGCTGGGTCGACGGGCCGAAGCAGAGTCTGGGTCTCAGAGGCTGGAGGCGGAGGCAAGGGATTCTCCAGCCACGCCAACGATGGAGACTGGCAGACTGGCATGGAGACCCGCGGTGCTCGCACCGAACAGATGGTGGGCTGAGAGTGAGCAGAGGGTCTGCCAGACGACAGCGGTGGAGGAGGCAGGAGCAGGAGGGTGGTGGGCATTTGTGAGCCTCTGGGCTCTCAGGGCTGGTCTGCGCTGCCCACACACACCAAATCGCGACTCCTAGCACCGGGAGCGCGTCAGACAGGGGAACGACAGGGCTGGCAGACAGTTCAGGGCAGACTGGTAAGTCCGAGGAAGGTGGGAGGAGAATGGGCATGTCTGCATATATATTTGCCTCCCACTCTATTAGGTACCCTTCAAAGTCCAGCAGTCCCAGATAAACAATAAGCCATGGTGCAGTGGACAGAGCTTCTCTCTGCGCTCTCATTATCCACGGCTCTTTCCCTCGTAGCGGGCGTTGTAGCTGGCTCTCACACCTGGTCTGACGTCACTAGCAGCTCCGGCTCTGTGGCGATCCTCAGCTCTGTCGCTCTGTTCGGCGATGGCTCGTCGGTCGCGGCGGGCTTGGGCTCTCTGTCATTGGTGTGCTCTGGCTTGAGCTCCACACAGCGGGGTGATGGTGGGCTGGGATCTGGGTTTGGCTGTGCTTTGGATCGGGATAGACACTCTCCAGACATCAGATGATAGCTTCCGTCCAGCTCAGTCCAGTGGTGTCTGAGAGGTCGACGGGGCGGTGGTAATTAGCCCCGGTCCAGAACAGTGAGTTCAGCTAAGCGTCGTCGAACGCCTTTAAAACGGCGAGCTGGCTGAACTCAACCACATACTCCAAGAAGGGCATGTCCTTATGGGCTAGGGAGGTGAACAAAGCAGCAAGGGGATCCATGTGGAAAAACACGGGAAACAAAAAAACACTGTACAAAGTAACGGAAATCAAACGGAGGGAAAACACACAGTTAAATGTTTGTGGTCCGGTATTCTGTCACGGTTACTACTGTGTAAGAGTGAGGAACATGGAGATGTAGGAGTTGCAGGATAACAGTCTTTAATAGACAAACTACGGGTTATACAGGGTAGGCAGGAGACACACGTAGCACCATCAGGAGACTAACAATACCGGACAAGGAAACATGGAGCAGACAACACTAAAATACAGGGCTTAACAAGGGGTAATTACAAGGCACAGGTGATCAACGAGAGGGGAAAAACTGGGTCATGGGGGGCACATGGGAGAAAACACAACAAAACAGGTCCATATTCCTGACAGATATTACCTGAGAAGTTAAAGTAAATACTAGGGCTGCACGATTAATCGCATGCGATATTTAACGCGCATCTTGTCAGAAAGCCGGTTCTGTAATCAGCGGTAAATCTCCATCACCTGCGTGCTTTCACATTGAGCAGCATTAACTACACAGAGCCATTGTTCACTGAGGAGCTGCGCTAAAAATCGCGCGAATATGAACGTGGTTTGGCAGCTCGTCAGTGAACAACGGCTCTGTGTAGTTAATGCTGCTCAATGTGACAGCACGCAGGTGATGGAGATTTACCTCTGATTAAAGAACCGGCTTTACTGATAAGATGGGCGTTAAATATCGCTTGCGATTAATCGTGCAGCCCTAGTAAATACTCTATAAAAATCTAGCATAGCGTTAGTTCTGGCAGGTCACAGTTAGTTAAGCTTGCATCAGCTGACTCTCAGCTGATCCCCATCAACCTATGGGAATATGACACCTATCTAAGCATTCATATATAAGATCCCTCAGTATTATCAGCAGTTTTTGCATTGCTCAATAGCTAATTACCCTCCTCCATCCCCAACTCCTCTGTCAGTCAGGATTCGGCTTCTGATTCTCCTTTGAATCAGACTAATTCTACAATGTGTACATAACATTATTGAACTTTAACGATATCTGCAATGCATTTATGTTGGTTCTGTCAAGGTTTCACAAAATATACGATGCAAATAAAATGTAATGATATTACTGAAAACATTATCCTTCTGCCAAACAATGTAGTTCTTCAGAAACGGTTGTGGTTGCAACTGGTTGCTGAGCAACACACAGAAACAAAGAGGTGTATGTTTGTAGAGTAATTAACAACCGCTTCGAAGGCGGCTCAACCAATCAGAATCAAGGACCGGAACTATTCGTTTTGTGATTTAAATTTTAGAATGCCATGAACTTATTTTAACTTGGGGGCGCGTTTTTTAGAACGCCGTGTCATGCGGAAGACGTGTGCGCAAATTTACGCATGTTTAAACAGAAAAACAATGGGGAAAAATATGTTTCGTGTGAACTAAGTCTTATTAAATGTAGATGTTTTGACATTCTTTTAACACAAACTGGTTTATTAGACAATTTCCTGATAGAGCATCTCGAGTAAAAGACTTATGTGTTCTGCATGATGCAGCCTACACAATGCATTACCGTTACCGAACAGCAAGCGGTGATACAAGACCAGGTTTTGTCCTCTCTCAGTTGTTTAGTCTGCTGTGCAGGGCAGACGGCCAGGGGTGGCTGAGGTAAATTCCTCTGCTGTTACATCAGGTCGCCAGTAGACTTTGACTCATCAAATCGGTCTGAGATTTTCAGGGTCTGGTCTAGGATCTTCTGCAGGAAACCGGTGGGCCTGGACGGCCAGACGGCTGACTACTGTCTAGATTCCCAGCATACTGATGTATTTGGCTGTCCCCAAATCTGATAAAACATTACTTTTAGTAGATGAGTTTTAGCAGGAGGCTATTTTTTGTTACAGACAGACAGTAACTGGGGCAGACTTGGTTACAATGCAAAGCAAGCTTGCATATAGACTGAATGGGATATTGTATTGTATCAATTAAATATTTCAAAAATGCATTTACAATCTTAAATGCAATTAAAACATACAAGTAGGCATAACTCATTCAATGCACATGCCGAAAGAAAAACATCTAACAGATTTTATCTAACAGGACTCCCATATGTCACTGAACTCTGTGTTGATTTTTGACTTGCATCCATTGATTGCCATGTTAAACTGTTCCAGCCATTTAGTTCCACACTGGAAGAGAGCGAGTTCTTGCATTGTCATTGTTTCTCCTGTTTCTCCGTGACTCAGCATTTCTTGTTTCATTTTACTTAGGCAGGGACTGCATGGCATTTTCTAGCCAGTGTTGAGAAACAGTGCAAGGACAAAAACACACTCCAACAACAACCATGTTCTCCGAAAGGCAAAGCAAAATGAGATCATGTTTTGATGCTGTTGAACTTGTTTTGATGGAGTTGCAGCTGAGCTGGGAAGTCGTTCCTGTTTTCAACGGGCAAACGGAGAGACCCCCTCCCACCCCATCACGTGTGGGCTTCTCAAAAACAAACCGTCCAGCAGTGGCAGAAGAGGAGGGAGGGGACTTGTGTAAAAGGGGATAAAATTTGGAGAAATGCCAGGGATAATTTGTTGGGGATGTTTTTCTGTGCACATGGAGGATTGCAGAATGGTTGCCTCATGTGGTGCTTTCCCCCACAAAAACTCACAATCTGTCACCTGTCACCTGCTTGGCGCGGTGTATTGCTCTACTTCAGCCAGACCAGAGACCACAAGCCACAATAAACAGCAGCTTGAATATGTATGATTTTGTAGGCATCCTTCCCACAATACTGAGCAGGGTGCTAACACGTCAAAAAAGCCAGAATGAGGTTAGCATTTTACTGGCCTGTTGTGACATTTCCTACTGAAACGGGATGTTCAAGGAGAAAAATATGAAGGGCAGAATGTGCGTTTGCAGTTGTTTGTGGGAAACTACTGGCCTTTTGATTACATTTCTCCACATTTTTGGTGGAGAAAACGGGGTACCTTGTGAATATCATAAAACACTTGTATGAGTTTCTTTCTTCTGTTGAAAAATGTTGGTAACCAAACAATTGATGGTTCCCATTGACTTCCATAGTATGAAATAACTATGAAAGTCTATGGGGACAATCAATTGTATGGTTACCCACATTCTTAAAGACATCTTTTTTATGTTCCAGAAGAAAAAAATTCATACAGATTTGGAACAACCTGACGGTGAGAAAAGGATGACAGAATGTTAATTTTTGGGTGAACTGTCACATTAAGGTCAATGGCATGTGAGAGTGACCATAATGAAGAAAAGAAAAAATACACTAAAAATATAGTTTAAAACACAAGTGCCAAGTTCTTAGAAATTTTATTTAAGTGTTCATATAAGGTTTTTGGAAAAAATTTACACCATTTTTAAGAAAAGTTTACTCTAAAATGTCATGTGGCATAACCAGCAAAAATATATGTTTTCCTTACATATTTATCATTATTCGCAAAAAATTTTAATTAATATTTTCACAGTTGTACCATCCTGACATTTTTATAAGCCTCCCAAAAAGCAATTTTAAAGTAGAAAAGAAAACATGCTCATCATAGAAGAGATCAGAACAAATTTTAGTAACAATTTAACAATGAATGAATTAAAACAAATAATTAATGTATGTATTTTGTAATAAATTAATAGACAGAAAAAGACACTGATGCATTATATGCTGCATTCTCTGGTTTCTGATGACTTGTGCGCAATAAGACCTAGAAAGTGTATTAAGAAAGTAAACTGTCCGTTTTGGTTTCATGTTAACTTGAAACAGTGCTTTTCATTTTGCACGTTTTCTTGTCATCGTTCTCATCTGAAGGAGGAGTGATCTGTCCTCGCACTTTCGTTTTCACATGTCTGCATCACAGTGTCTCGTACCCATGTGCTCCCCCTCCCACACTGCGACCCACGTGTGTGTGCGTGTGTGTGTGTGTGTGTGTGTGTGTTTGATGGATGTTTTGCGGTCTAACCTTTAGTGAGGTCTCTGCTTCTGCAAGGAAAGAAAGGGAGATTACTAGTTTGACCTTTCACTACTGACAGCACGTGAATCATCATCTCGATAAGTTACTCTAGAGTTGCTCTGATCTGCTGGATTTGGACTGCTTCATCTCGCCTCTTACTTCAGATAAATAAGTCATATTTATCATGAGGTCACTATCACAAGAAAACAGAATGAAAATGTCATATTAGCATCTCTAGAATAAGAGCCAGTATCATAATCCAGAGTTGTTCAATTATTGGCACAATAAATTCTGCTTAAATTTTTTTTTTGAATATTACATTAGATCTGCCAAATGCATTATTAAAAATGTGCTCAAATTCTTTCTTTAGTGTGAATGTTTTTGAAAGAAGTCTCTTCTGCTCACCAAAGCTGCATTTATTTGATGAAAAACACAGTAAAACAGCAATATTGTGAAATGTTATTACAGTTTAAAACAATAGTTTTCTATTGTAATATATTTTAAAATGTAATTTATTCCTGTGATGCAAAGCTGAATTTTCAGCATCATTACTCCAGTCTTCAGTGCCACATGATTCATCAGAAATCATTCTAATATGCTGGTTTGCTGCTCAAGGTGTTGAAAACAGTTGCGATGCTTAATATTTTCGGTAGAAAACTGTGATACATTTTATTTTTCAGGGTTCTCTGGTGAATAAAAAGTTCAAAATAACAGCATTTATTTTAAATCTATAGTAACAGCATAAATGCCTTCACTGTCGCTTTTGATCAATTTAATGCATCCTTGCCAAATAAAAGTACTGTGATCACACTTTTTAAATCTTACTTAGCCCAAACTTTCCAGCAGTAGTGTATATTAATAGACATTTTACAAGCACAACCAGTAATTTCCAGCTCATTCTCAAACATGTGAATCTGTTTCAGCCAGCTGCTTTGCATGCTTCATGTGACATGTCATATTGTCCATGCAGGGAGGCGTGTAAAACAACAGCTCAGGAAGGTACAGGCACATTACTGACATTCCACTTCATAATACATTTCAGTTAAAGAACACTCTGCTCTATCCGCTTCCTATAACCATCCTATACCTCCCGACATGCTACTGAAGGCTCTGCTCTCCCCCTCCGGCGGACATGCTTGGTTATTGTTCGCTTTGAAAATGTAGACTAATAGTTTGGGAATGCAGCTGCATCCTCCCTGAATTGAAATGTGAGGAATGTGGAGAAAGCAGGAGAATATTTCGGCGAAATATTCATGGAAAGAATGAACGACACGTTTCAGGGCTTGAATGTTGGAAATTGGACTAATAGAATTTAGGAGAGATTGGAATTTTTAGGATCGGGGTCAGAGGGGCTTTGCAAAGATTTCAGTCTAGACTGGGAATGTAACAATCTGATGAAGCAGCAGAACAGGGAGCGACACATTGCTGAGACACATTGTCTGTACAATCATGCACGCACACTGGGTGGGATCCGCTCACATCTGCCCTTGTGTTAGTGTGTGTCTGTCCATGCAGTTACTCTAACCAGAAAAGGCTGGGCTTGGATCTGGTTGTCCACCCTTCAGTCCTTCCTGTTTCTCATGAAAATGCTGCTTCCCATGAATGATGACACAAGCAGAAACAAGGTAATAAAAAAAGTATTTTGAATTCAAGAATGTCTGTGTTGATTTGGTGCTACTTTATAGTTCTTTATAATTCAAAAATAGTTTCTCTAAAAATTCAACTGAACTTGATATGGTCTTGATCTTGATATCCTTTCAATTTTTTTCCTCCAAGTTTGTTTGACCACACGATTTTTGCAGAAAACTTTTTCAAACATTAACAACCAGTGAATAAGTTTCTGTTATATACACATTTTTATATATTATTTATATGGTTCAAGGCACAGTGCTGATGTGAAGGATTCTGCATTGGTGCATAAAAACAAAATGATTGATTTTGTTTTAAATGGGTTATTTGTAGGCTTATTTTTATTGCAAACAAATTACCCTTATTTTATATTAATGCAAAAAAATTTTGTATGTCCTTTGTGAAGAAAACACTTGATGTTTTGATTTCGGCTTTTACAAAGAGAACATGAATTAGAAAATAATGTACTGTGATCCAATCAGATGCATTCAAAAGAAAATAAAAAATAAAACACAGGAAATTATGTCATTTTGAATACCACTGCAGACCTTCATGATTGTGTGTCAGAGTAATTTTACATTAAAATGTAAATTAATATATTTTTTCTTTCTTTATGCACCACAAAAAAAATATTATTATTTTTTTTATTAAGAAATGAATAATTATTTGTATTTTGGAATACATGAACAGATCCGGAAAAAGTAGAATTGTGCCATTAATCCTTCTGTGTATTTATTTTTCTTTATTTATAAAATAAATAAAACCACAACCTTTAATAAATTGTATTGACAATAGAAGATATGCATAATTTTATGCTTACGTACTGAGTAATATTAATTAACTACACTGTAAAAAAATAAATCCGTAAAATAACAGAAAAAGTACTGGCAGCTCATTACACACAACATTATCCATTCATTTTATGGACATTTCTGTTAACTCTAAAACACAATGCAATGAAGTGTAAAATTCAAAATACTGGTAAAACACCTGTAAAAAATAAATGTGGAAAAATTCCTTCAAATTATACAGTATATTGTGCCCTATTTGTACCGATTTTTTTAGAGTGTACATGTACTTGCTATATGGCTAGGGTTTGTATAAGGGCTTGGTTTAGGGTTAGTTGCATGTAATTAATTTCTTGTTATCACTATAGTAAGCACATGTAATGTGTAACAAGGAAACCATGAAATAAAATGTCACTGAGGATAAAACTTAGCAATTCCCCTGTAAGATGTTTTTAACAGGAATTCCCAAATTACTAAGAATCAAGCCCATAACAGCAGGACACTCTTCTGAATGCTAAAGAATTTCAGATTAGTCTGACTTGCAGGTGAACTGTCACTTATTAAAGGAAAGGTCTGGGTAAAGAGTTAAACTCAAGCTACTCAACAATGCATGACACTGTCAGTGACTTACCACAAAAAATAGTTTCGACATCCTTCAGTTGCATAGCCAATAAATTATTGTAACTATAATAATAATAATGACTCTTTTGTTTAAAAAAGCTTTAACAAGTGTACACACACACACAGTGCTGGTAGATTACAAATTACAGTTTGTAACTTAATTTATTGGATTACACGTATTAGGTAATGCATTCTGACTACTTTTGGATTACTTTTAGATTACTTTAAGATTATGCCATGGTTTCACAAACTGGGGTTCAATTAACTGCAGGGAGGTTGTGAAGCAATAATCAAGGGGAATCAAAAAGTTATGAATAATTTACAGCCATTGTGTGAATAATATGTAATCATGTAACATATAAAAAAGTAACTGTAATCTGATTATGAGCATTTTAAAATGTAATAATTACAAGTGCTTAATTTTTAAATAGTATTTATTTATTAGCAATTTGAAAGCAAGTGTGCCGGTCTGTATCTTGTATACAGTGGTCATGTGGACACTTTTGGGCAGCTAAAGCATTGGTCAGTTTAACTCTTGTTTTGCAAAACATTACTCTGTTGCAAATTGTGCAGTGACTAATAATGATATGTGTCATGACTAGCAGAATTTTCCTCCTCCTCTATCTCATCACCAGCAGGAATGTAAATCATATGTAAATCTAAACAGAACAAATTCCCAGGCCTCCGTCCAGCTTCTCGCTCGTTCTTTTCAGAGAAGGCTCATTTGGTGTCTTCGGGTCACTGGCTCTGGTTTGATCATCACAGACAGCAGAAAGAGCCTCATAAACTCAGTGTGTTTCAGCTGTGTGTGTTCTCAGGCCACAGTCAAGGCAAACATTCCCACACTTCTCACTGAGCCTCTGTCACCTCTGCAAACCCTCAACCTCTTCCTCCCGCTGTCTCTCAGTTTCAGTTGCTCAGTACTTTATTCCCATGATTGCTTTTTTAGTATAATACTGATACAACATCAAAAAGTACTCAAAAAAGCTTCACTAAAGTAACTGGTAATAATATTGAAATATATTTTAAACATTTATTACTAACTAATATTGCTCAGCAAAATTTCTTGAGCGAAATCATCTTTCCCATTGGAAATTTAGCTTGTGTTCAAGTTGGACCAACAGAAAGTGCTTGGTTTTAAAGTGACTTCTGTTTGAGCAGTGCTACGTGTATTGCTACAGTTTCAACAATAGAAAACAGACCTTTTTTGCCTGCAAACATTTTCAGGCTGTCAGGCCATCCAAGATGTAGATGAGTTTGTTTCTTCATCAGAACAGATTTGGAGAAATGTAGCATTACGTCACTTGCTCACCAATGGATCCTCTGCAGTGAATGGGTGCCGTCAGAATGAGAGTCCAAACAGCTGATAAAAACATTACAATAATCCACAAGTAACCCACACCACTGAAACAGGAGTGGACTCCAGTCCATCAATTAACGTCTTGTGAAATGAATGCTGAATGTTTGGAATATGTTTGGAATACACAAATCCATTATTAAGACATTTTAACTTTATAGTGTCGCTTCTGATCAAAATGCAAACCCAAAATAAATAATAATGCTTCCTCCAGTGGAAACATCCATCCCCTGTTGTCTTCACATCAAAATCCAGACATATTTGTGTAGAAATGTTTTGGGCTGTTTTCGCTTGTAAACAGTGCTTGATCTGTGCAGATTTCTCTCCTGTTTCAGACGAGATTACTTTATCACAGGAGAAAGCAATATAATGGATAGAGGACTCCTATTTCAGCTGGAAGCAACATTTCAAAGTTAAAATTTCTTAATGATGGATTTGTTTCTTACAAACATGCTGCTTTTGGCTTCACAAGATGTTAACTGATGGACTGGAGTGCTGTGGATTACTTGTGGATTATTGTGATGTTTTTATCAGCTGTTTGGACTCTCATTCTGACGGCACCCATTCACTGCAGAGGATCCATTGGTGAGAAAGGGTTGTAATGATACAAATCTACAAATCTGTTCTGGGGCTGTGCAAAAAATTTTCATGTGCATCTCGTCAGTAAAGCCGCTTTTGTGATTAGTTGTAAATCTCTATCACCTGCTTTCAGATGGAGCGGCATTTACTACACAGAGTCGTAGTTCACTGACAAGCTAAGCAAAGTCGCATGTGATTGATTGCCGATTATGAACGCGATTTTGTGTAGCTTGTCAGTCGATTCAATTTTTTTGCACAGCCCTAATCTGTTCCAATGACGAAACAAACTCATCTCCATCTTGGATGGCCTGAGGGTGAGTAAATTGTTTGCAAATTTTCATTTTTGGGTGAACTATTCCTTAAAATGTATTTCAAAAATATTTAATATGTATTTATTGTTTTTTAAATAGTATAAAATATTATAAAAAGTGATAACAATAAGCAATGAATTTAATGAACAAAATTGACATTAAAACAATAATTTAAATAATTAACAAACTTAGAGCTATTCTGTGGAAAGCTGGGCTAATTATAAAAATGGATTTGTCTTTGAAAGTAACAGTTGAAATGCAAACTTTCTCAGTCCACATCTCATTGCACCTTCATTAATCAAACTCTCAGAGACTCTCCCATGACCTGCAGTGGAGGTGTCAACACCTCAGGATCTGGACCCCCAGTGAGGAGGCTTCTTCCCCCTCAGACAGACCGATAGATCTAACACTCTTCCACACACGCCCAACACCACCTTTAGCTCCCACCAATACACTTCATCTGATGCCTGGCTGGCAGTAAGAGTGACAAGATGCACTAGCTGAGGTGCGAACTCCGTAATGACTTGAAGCCTCCCTCTTAACGATGAGAATCCCTGTGGAGAGATATAACGAAACAAAACATATAGCCTGCTACTTCCCACTTAATGTTAAGATCGTTCATACTGCATTCTCAAGTCTTAATAATGCTTTTAATAATGTTCTCAAATCCTTATTATTTCTGAAACATTTTAGTTGAATTTTTTCTTGTTTCAGAACGTTCAGAGAATATTCAAAAGTAACGCTTCCAAATGTACACAATGGAATGTTTCCTTAATGATAAAACAATTAAAAAACTGGTAGCTTGGAATGTTCAGAGAACCTTCTGAATTTTTTTAAAAACCTACTGGGAACTTTCTTAGAACTTATTTTTGTTAGCTATGAGCATTTTCTGGCCATGAAGTACAAGTTTTTAAATATCCATTTGCTTTATAACAAGGATATTTAAGTTATATACAATTATATGAAAGACTACTAGGCCTACCGGTTTCTCTATTAGAACATGTGATTGTGTATGACTTCAGAAGACTTCAAATATAGTACATGAGTTTATGGACCACTTATCACTGAAAAATGTGTATGTGGCGACTCTTTAAAAATGGCATAAGAATTTGGAATGAGATAAAGGTGAGTAAATAACATTGTATCACTTTTTATTTTAATATTCTCTGCTTCAATTTTAGTTAATATTTTAGTAATTTTGGTGTTTTTTTAGTCTTTTAAAAAATATGTCTATAATATGTCTTATATGTGTAGTTTTTATTCAGTTTTATTTCAGTTTCAGTTATTTTAGTACATAGAGTTAAGTTGGCAGTTAGCTGAAATATAACGTTTATATTATTATATTATATAATACTGTATGTTTATTTTATTTCGGTTAATATTTATTTTATTCAGTAACAGATTTTTTTAAATTTTACTTTCAGTTTTAGTTTTAACTCTAATAACCTTGGTAAATGATGACAACATTTTTATTTTGAGGCAAACTTTTACCTAAACCATATCTTTTTTTTATACAAAAGAACAGCTCTATTAGTTAATCTCTATCTATGATAGTAACTTACTGTATATTTACTAATATTTGCCTTATACACTTGCATGGCTTGCGACTTGGCCAGGTTGAATGGTTTCTGCAGTTTCATGTTGTTTTATTCAACAATGAAATCATTTAGTTGCTGCTTGCACAACTTTCAGAATAACAGTGTTTCACACAGTATCTCCCCTTCCAGTAACTCACACATGCACACATTCCTGCAGGGACGTGTCCTGAGTGCAAACACTGACATGCGAAATGTTTTCGAAATTCAGAATACACAAATGCTTATAGCTTTCGTTTAGCTGCTACAAATCCTCTTGAGTGTATTTTCCTCCAGTCAGTCAGCAAAAATTATTTCTTTTCATTGAGGCGACGTGCAGCATTTCAAAGATGGTCAGTGACTGGAACATGTTGCAGAACAGCTCAAATGCTCGCATTTGGCTGCATAACTTTTGGATAAGGATACTCTTACATAAACTCATTTGCATGACTTGTGAACAATCCCAGTGAATGTGAAGCTCTTGTCTGGGAGCCAAGAGTAAACCAGAATTTTACAGTTTCTGAAGAAAGCGTGGTGCTTTCCAGTGGTCAGGACCCTACGGTGTTGTGATTGGTTTGAACTGTGCTAGGCGTTCTGATGAACATGAGAGAGAGAGAGAGAGAGAGAGAGAGAGAGAGAGAGAGAATTATATGCTTTGAAGAATGTTGGTAACCAAACAGTTTTGAAGACCATTGACTTCCATTATGTAAAAAAACAAAAAAAACAAAAAAATCATTTGGAATTACATGATGAGTAAATCATTTGAATTTGATTGAATTTGAATTTTTGAATGAACTAGCCTTTAATTTTGAAAACAAACAAAAATGTTTAGTCAAAATACATTGAAATGCAATTCATTCATACAATGACATCTCTTCTATGGAATATGATTAATTTGAGTAAAAAAACAGTTACAAAAAAGTATGCATTATTAAAATAAATGTGAAAAATCTTGAAAAGAAAATTAAGCAGTTTGGCTTTATTTCCTAGAAAAGTATGTTTACAAAACCTTTTTTTATTATTATTTAAAAAAAAGTTTTGTCCACCACATTAGAGCCAGAGAATATATACAGTATCATGAAGGACTGTGTGTCAAGGTCAGTAAGTCTCTTAAAATATAATATAATAGGACCTTATAAGCTGTAATAACAGGTCTGCAGAATTACTTTTCAGGGGGCGTTTACACAGCACTAAAAACATAAACGTTTTAATGCATTTTGCCAGTTCATTTACACAACAGCAGCATTTTGCAGGCCTGAAAATGGGTTTCAAAATGCATGTTTTTGAGAAACAATACCCTAATGATGTCAATTTGTGCACAGTCTATAGCTATGCATTTGTGCGCAGGTACATCATTTTTCTGTACAAAGTGACATCGCCAACTACTGGTCTGGCATGCATAATACAGCTTATTTATTGTTTTGACAACATTGTCCTCTGCATGTGAAACTTTTCAAAAATGCAAAGAAAAAATGTTTTCTTTTTTAATACAATCATTGTCATGCAAATGCATGCTCAGACTTGATGGTTACACCACATGCCATTTTATCATGGACGCTCTTGTTTATCACTGTCTCAGCTGCACGTTCTCTTCCACTGTGAACCTCAACTGCATAGACCCTGCAGAACAGGTCAGACCCTGAGAGAGAGCAAGAGAGAGAGGGTGAGCGGGACGGACAGAGCGTGTGTGGGCAGACGTGTGTGTGTGAGTGTGAGCAGGGGCGTCAGTGGGCAGGTCGTATGTGTACAGTAGCGAGGTGAAACAATCCACCGATCTGCTTGTACAGGGCCTGAAAATGAGTTTCAAAATGCATGTTTTTGAGAAACAATACCCTAATGATGTCAATTTGTGCACAGTCTATAGCTATGCATTTGTGCGCAGGCACATCATTTTTCTGTACAAAGTGACATCGCCAACTACTGGTCTGGCATGCATAATACAGCTTATTTATTGTTTTGACAACATTGTCCTCTGCATGTGAAACTTTTCAAAAATGCAAAGAAAAAATGTTTTCTTTTTTAATACAATCATTGTCATGCAAATGCATGCTCAGACTTGGTTACACCACATGCCATTTTATCTTGTTTATCACTGTCTCAGCTGCACGTTCTCTTCCACTGTGAACCTCAACTGCATAGACCCTGCAGAACAGGTCAGACCCTGAGAGAGAGAGAGAGAGAGAGAGAGAGAGGGTGAGCAGGACGGACAGAGCGTGTGTGGGCAGACGTGTGTGTGTGAGTGTGAGCAGGGGCGTCAGTGGGCAGGTCGTATGTGTACAGTAGCGAGGTGAAACAATCCACCGATCTGCTTGTACACTCATCTCCATAGCTGCGGTCTCCACGGTGACTCAGCCACGTTTTCACTCCACCAGCCGGAGTGACACACTCACATGACGCCGCTAGCATGCACAAACCCTGCATTCAAAGCCCTCTTCTCTGCACCCACACGGGTACAGGATGCTGCAAAACCACCAGCCCTCTCCTCTCCCCCTTCTCTCACTTTTACTCACTTGTTGCCCTCCGTTTCTGATAAACAAGACCACTGTGGCGGCCAGTCTGCACATCTGGATTTTCATTTGTGTACAGCAGATGTAGAGCACTGGAAAGTAACTATTAAAATATGCACACAGTTTTTTAATGTATAGATATATGACACGACGCCTTTGCTAGCATTAGGCCATTTTCAGAGAATCACTTACCAACCTTGTGTTTGCAAAGTATCCAGTCTTTCGACGCAGCGTCATGAACACTGCGTGAAAGCCCATTTCCTCAGGGTAAAAAATAAAAAGCAAAGTTTAAATGGAGAAATTATGTCACATTGTCAGATATAAAGAACAAGAAAAAGGTCAAAATTGTGAGATCACAATTAAATTTTTAATAATTAAGTCATCTTTATTTAATTGCAATAATTGCACTTTTTAATCTCATAATTGCAATTTTAAAATTGAGATGCAAAATTATAATTAACTTTTTAAAAAATATATAAATTCCGTTAATGCATAACCGAAATGAATCAGCCTAGAAAAGTAGTTCCACATCAAACAGAAAATGTTAATGAATAATTCATGTAACTGCTTTCATACAAACATAAAAAACAAACACCTCAGTATTGCTTTTACAGCCTCAGGAATGTCTTGCCCCATTGACTTTAATGTAAGTGCACTGCAGTGCAAGTCATAGTTGTTTTCTGTGGTAAGTGACAGCATGCCACAGATGTTGTTGAAAGAATGCAGGTCGTATTCAACCCAGAAATTAAAATATTTGAATCACGCTGAATTGTTCTCAGTTTGCCTAATCTGTGTTTGGTTTGGTTAAGCACCTTGTTTTCCCCTGACATTCACTGACACAACATCAGAGATGACATTTTGATTATTACGGGAACTTGGGGGCCCAGTCAATTGAAACATCTCATATCAAGAGTAAATCTGAATGCATCGCTGAGACAGAATATCACAGCCTTCAAAAAAACGGAGTCGTTGAATTTCAGTCTTACACATCAAAAAAACCTGATGACAAAAAAAAAAAAGTGCATTCCGTGCAGTGCTTAGGGGCTTTTCTTTATCTTGGAAAACTCTTATTTAAAGTCTCGACATCACTCATTAGATTTGTAAAGGGAATTTCCATTCAGGAGGGAGAGATTCAACTTTACTGATCTTTCTTGTATCTTATCAGTGCTGCATATTCAGTGCATGAAATCTCACTGCATGATTTCAATAAAATATCCCTTATTATTTGTTTATTTAACCCATTAGCTCTGGACTAAAATTGACTGCTCAAACAATTAAAAAATATTTTAGATTATTTTTTTACATTTTAATGTTTTTTCTCACCTTGAAATGATCAGCCTGCAAAAAAAAAAAAAAAGACTGATTATAAATTTGATTATAAAGATTAAAAAAAGTTTTGTTTTTTTTGCAAAATATTGGATTCAATCTTTTTTATCAACTTGTTTTCCTTCAGTTAGCACAGGTTTTATATTTGATTTTGGAACTGATTAATTATAGGCCCCACCATTTCTGAGTTGATTATTTTTTTACATTTTAATGTTTTTTCTCACCTTGAAATGATC
Organism: Sinocyclocheilus grahami; assembly: GCF_001515645.1. Classification (NCBI taxonomy): domain Eukaryota; kingdom Metazoa; phylum Chordata; class Actinopteri; order Cypriniformes; family Cyprinidae; genus Sinocyclocheilus; species Sinocyclocheilus grahami. The sequence goes on from NW_015505408.1 coordinate 385,650, forward strand.
AGCCTGCAAAAAAAAAAAAAAAAGACTGATTATAAATTTGATTATAAAGATTAAAAAAAGTTTTGTTTTTTTTGCAAAATATTGGATTCAATCTTTTTTATCAACTTGTTTTCCTTCAGTTAGCACAGGTTTTATATTTGATTTTGGAACTGATTAATTATAGGCCCCACCATTTCTGAGTGAAATTATCCACAAATAATACTTTTTTCACTCATAAGCTCAGATCATTGAGGGATACAAAGAATTGTAAAAACCTGTTATAATTTGAAGAAAACAGAGATTGATTTTTAGATTTGGTGATAATTTGACATAATTAGAGAACGTCATTTGGTTACATCATTCTACTAACTATAAGTAACTTTGTAACTACATGTCAACTACATATCAACTAATTCTCATTAATTTGCAACTACATGTCTACTAACTCTCAGAGTAGACTGTTAGGGTAGGTTTAGGGTTAGTAGAATAAGTTGACAAAGAAAGAGTTAGAAGATATTAAGCAGACAGTCTACTAATACTCTACTAACTGCTATAGTTGACATGAAGTTGCAAAGTTACTTACTGTTAATATAATGTCTAAAGTGGACTATTGAAATAAAGTGTTACCAGTCATTTTTACTAGATCAGAGTATAAGCTCATAAAGAAAACAAATGTAAAATGCACGGGTGCCAATGATTGACAGTTATTGGACGCCAGTTCATTCCACAGTCCAGGAATGACTTCAGGGTGAATACTTCAATCGTAAGATATTATCATCACTGGAAATGAAAATAAAATGCAAAACATACCAAGTATTCAAAACAGGCACCTGTTTGCACAGTACAAACCCACTGACCCAGTGTCCCATATCTGCAGCTGTGTATCTAAACACTTGACAACTGGCATGTTTGCAGCACTTTTAAGTTTACAGCTTTTTATCACCGGTTGCTAAGTGCAGCGAAAGGGGCCAAACTTCGACATTTACACAGACAGATAATCTCTTGTGTTTGCCTTGCAGGCTAACTGGTAATTTTCACTTTCTTCCTTATTGTTATATTCCCTCACTCTCTCCCACCACCTGCCAACTCATAATGGTTTAAGGCTAATCGAGAAAGTGCAGCCCTCCTTCCGTCCATCTGTTTCCCTCTATTTTTCTCTTTTTCCCTCCAAGACGCAGTTCAGGTTACCAACCGAGTTAAACATCTTTTTCTTGATCTACCAGGCTGTTTCCTTCAGAGCGATTTATCAGATTGGAAAATATCATTCAGACCTTTGTAACAGCAATATTAGTAAACTCAATTTATCACAGCAGGTGCATTCAGCAGAACAGTATCATTGATGATTCACGCTTAGATTATTGCTAACTGGGAACTTTTAATTGGAAACATTTCTGCCCCTCAGTGACGTCTTTTCAGAGTGCAGTTGGTGGTGATTCAGCGAGGGAGAGCAGTTCAGGCCGCCACTCGCTGTAGGAATTAATGAAGTTTATCTTTGAAGTATTGCCTTAATGTAAAATTATTTTCCCCATGTTTGAAATTTGCGGAACAATTCATCTGAGTGATCATTTCAATCTGACTAACATTTGCATATTTATATCATAATGATGCCGAAATGGCTTCCTGTGAGCTAGTAGCTCAATTCAGTCATACTTTTTAAGGAATTAGGTTCTTCAGGCAATTTTAATACCATAACACAAAGATAACATTATGCGTTTTCTGCCATAACTGAAGTGCCATATTTATGACCTTTGAAAAACGCACAGTAGACTAACAGTCTCTATGTACATACTGCAGCTAAATTTGTTGTAATTTCACCTTTTAGTACTTAATTCTGTTCTGTACACACCGCTTTACACCACATTTTACAACTGAATTAAAAAATTCCAGTATTTACAGAATTTGTGTGTGTACAACACTAAACTAAACAACTAGTTGTTAATGATGTATTTAAATCAGAGTTGTGTCTTTTATGCGCAGTGCAAGAAATAACAGGGTATGTTTTGACTCATTAGTGTTGACAGATCTTGCTAGAAGAAGAAAAAACAAGCCCTTAATAAACTCAAATCCAAACACGATATCTTGGAAATAAGCCACATACCAAATTATAGCGACCCACACCTTCCCACAATTACCTCCATTAATTGGATCGCTTTATGAGCCATACCCAAACAACAAGCTCAAAAATGCTTAATAAGTGTCACTTATAATAAGTGGACATGGCAACCCTTCAAGAGCGTGCCCTGCGAAGTAGCCTTCCAAACATAAACAAACCATGACAGCTCTGACGACATAGGTTTAGTTAAAGCCATTGATCATAACGAGTCTTTGGTTGCTGTATTATTACTTTGGTCAAAAGTAGTTAAAATTTTAAAAGTGATTTCTGTCCACACGAAACTATAATTTAGGGGATTCATTTACGCCCTTATTTAAATGCTCAAAGGCTAATCTCATTTAAACTCAAATTCTTCACCTTCTTAATTTTATAAATTACACATTCAATTTTCATGTTATTGCAAAGAATATCTTTTCAATCTTTCATCAAAATGCAATAACTTGCTACACCCGTGAAACAAATGTACATTTCTGTTGACATCACCAAATCCTTATTTTTAAGCCCCTCCCCTTCAACCACATGGCTTTATTGTGCAACCATTTTCTGTCCCAAGTACCACCCTACATTTTTGTTGCTGTTGTTGTTGTTGTCAAATATCTTATATAAAATTGACTGCGTACCACTTTATGTTGACTTCATAGGGTCTCTTGTTTCAACTCTTCAGTATTCTTTTGTTATTTTACTGTCTAAATTAACGTTTGTTTCTGGGAGTACGAGTGGCCTCAGATGTGAGTCATACTCACTGTAGGCTAACAATAAAACAACACTCAAACACAATCACACATGCAGTGATGACATCAGAGCGGGCCTGCTGACCTCATCACTGCAGGTCTCATGAGAGCTGGGTGATTGTGTGTGTGTCAGGCTTTAAGATGGAGTAGGAGGGTGTATGACACACCCTTCCACTCCCCACCCTTCCCTACTCCAAGGGTCTTATATGCTTCATCTAGCTGCTCTGGAGTACAATTTGGTTCCACATGCTAAAATAGACTAAATTGTTGATAAGCTGTACATATAAATCCTATTAAAATCTCAGCGTGTAAATGTAGCTAGCAGAACCCTGGTGCCTGGCTAATTGCAGTGTTATATCAGAAAGTCATACTACTGACAATTATGCAAATTGCACCAGAGAGCACTGTAATGACCGGGACATTTAGGTTTTCATTGGCACATGGGCCTCAGCCCTTCAATTCAGCCAAGTAACTCCTTTGATTTGCCACATTGGTAGTAGATGAGCTTTAATCAGCATGTTAATGGCACAGCTGACTGAACTGTGATAACAGACTAAGGTTGAATTCTCACTGTAACCCTGACAATAAAACAGAACAAAACCTAGAGTGGTTACCATAGCAACAGCCCTCCTTAAGCATTATTGATGTTGTGCATGTATAGTGAAACTTGCAGAGATAACAGTAGCTATTCACAGCTGCACAGACACATACACATAAATATGCATTCTCCATAGACAAATATGTCCATTCTATAGGCACACATCACGTATGCTCAGTTGCATATGTAATCACATGCATGCATTCACACTTCAATCAATTACTCATTCGCTTTAATAGATTTTTAGCTCCAGTTTGAAAACTTTACCTTCATTCTTACCTTAGCAACTGTTGTCATCCACCCATTATCTGACAAGCATATTTTCTCCAATGTGATTCTATGGGAATTCAATGTGTTTGCATAGTTTTAAACCATTTTTACATGAAATCATATGAAACGCAACTGTTAAGTGCAGTTACTCTAACCATGGGTCAAATAATAAGTGTGATAAATTGTCTGTATTCATTCATTTATTTTTATTTTAATGTACATGGATGTGCTGCAGCTGTCCAGAAGACTAATTCATGGGTTCCCTCGAGAATTTCCTATGGGTTTTTAAATGGGCTTTTTTAGTTCATTAATAAAATAAGGTCTGTGGTAAAGATAACTTGACAACAGTTGGATGTTTTGTTGCACAATTTATATCCCAGTTGGTATAAATTGCATTAAATGCAACTGTTTAATGCAGTTACGATAACCATCTCTCAAATAACAAGTGTGATAAATTGGATATTCTTTAATTTAGTTTTATTTTCAAAAGGGATGGATATAGAGTGCTGCAGCCATCATGGCAAAACCCAGAAGACTAATTCAACATGGGTTCCCTCAAGATTCTCCTCAAGGTTTTATAATGAGTTTTTAATTCATTAGTAAAACAAGGTCTGTGGTAAACATAACTTGACTATAGGCCTACTTGACATTCTGTTGTACAACACAAACTGCAAACACTCCCACCCCAACATCCTTATTACAAACAAACTTATAAAAATAAACTGCTTTCAAAATTCATGTTTTCACAGTGGGTTTGTGTAATTTACATTGTAGAGCAAAACGTCCAAGTATCGTCCATTTAGGCTATATTTACCACAGACACCATTACATAAAAAATAAAAAACATTCCTGAGGGATTTCTTCTTCCGGGGTTTGACGTCACGGCTGCATACCTTTTTATATGTGAATGTGGTAATTTATATTAAATTTCTATATATTTCTATACATCTATTATATCATATCTGACACCCCTATTCTGCCCAAGTTGATTCTGATATGACGAATGTTTGAAGTGAACGTATGTGTGCCTGGACCACAAAACTAAATATTTTGAAATCTGAAAGCTGAATAAATAATCTTTCCATTGATATGGTTTGTTGGGATAGGACAGTATTTGGCCGAGATACAACTATTGGAAAATCTGGAATCTGAGGGTGCAAAACAAATCAAAATATTGAGAAAATCGCCTTTAAACTTGTCCAAATGAAGTTCTTAGCAATGCATATTACTAATCAAAAGTTTTTTTTATTTTATTAATTAAGTTTTGATATAGGCTATTTATAGTAGGACATTTACAGAATATCTTCATGAAACATGATCTTTAGGCTAGATATCCTAAAGATTTTTGGCATAAAGGAAAAATTGATCATTTTGACGCATGCTATGTATTGTTGGCTATTGCTACAAATAATATACCTGTGCTATTATGACTGGTTTTGTGGTCCAGGGTCACATATAGGCTACACAGTGTCTAGGGAACAGTGAGCATTGCATGAATCGGACGCAGCTATGGCCAGCTGTATTGTAAAGACTGAGGTGAACAGTGTGTCTGTGTTAAGTTCACTGTTCAGCCCACTGTGTTGCGTAGTGGAGAATCTCGTGTGGGCGTAGCTGTGGCATTGACACTTGATCTTTGCTGAGGGGGATTGCCTCGCGAGTGGGCGGGAAACTGAGACCACGAAAAAGCAAACAGCCAAGCGCGCTCTGTAGCGGAACGTTCTCGTGCGGTTACCATGACGCTGAGAGACCTGTCGCGCTGCTCTGACCTCTGGATTGGTATTTGTTTGAGGTGAAGGGAGTGATGCCAGAGGTTTGTGTATGTCTGTGTTGTGGGTGCGAGGGTAGGCTCCTAGACGCGGTTTAGGACATGATACGTCGATGATCTTTATGATTTTAAGGTTGTGTTGTCTTCGTGACGTGTAACTTACCTGACGCATGGCGACAGTGTCAGAGGATTTTCCTTTAGACTGATGCTTTCAGTCAGTTATGATGGTCCAGTGGCTCTTACTGAATTAAATTCCATTTATAATGTTGTGTGTAAAAGATACGTTTTGCTATTCCAATACCATAATCATAAAGACATAGTGTTGTTATCATTCAACTTGCTTTAAACATGTTGACTCTAAAGGCCGGAATACACTACACAACTGAACAATTTTAATACTAGGCACCAAATACTTATTGACATAATTACAGAGGGGAGAAAACTGGGCTTCATATTCCAAACAGCTGAGAATCACACTGTACCAGAGTTTCAAGTTGTTCCGAATGCAACAAACTCTTTCAGAAACACATCTCTTTTTGCTAGGAGAGGCGTGACAAAAATATGTGTTCTAAAATCAGCTCAAAATATCTATATTTTATGATCTCGGATGACTGGATGGAATCATAGTCTGAAACAAAAAAATCGGAGTCTTGACTTTTGGCAACTATAGTATCAACTTCTCCAGACTGTAAATTTCTAGGCTATACCCAGACCATAAAAGTAATTTGCAATCTGACACCGCTAGTTATGATTCTAAACATCTGATAGAAAATACACATGACTTGATTGTCGTGAAAAATGTTTCTCATTTTGGTATACCATAATCTCCTGAAACATTTCATAATGAAACAATGCATGAAATTGTGCTTGTGAAGAGTATTTTGGGCCCAATATTAGGTAGATTCTCAGCAATGTAGCATAGAGTGAATTCAGGTCTGCTTGCCCAAATTCACAGTATGTTTAATTTTCTGCCAGAACTGTTCTGTATTTGTATATGCATTTGGTCAAAAAGTGCAACTCGTTTTCAATATTGTTATTTAGTTGCAAGCTCTCTATTCCTTAGGGCCTGAATCTGGCACTAAATTTGTCTACTTTTAGTGCAGAATTAGCAGTATTTGTTGACAGGCCGCACACTTGTAACTTTTTAAAGACAAAATTTCACATCACATAAACACACACACATACACATACTGCATATAGTGAACTAACCTACACTAAAACCGTTCCTTGATGCTGTTAAATAACCACAGTGATCACAGAAAAACCTGTTTTAGAAAAGATTAACAGCTTTTTATTGTAAGTAGGTATATAAGTTTAAAAGAAGCAGCTGTGTTTTCTATTGTTTGCATCAGTCTCATTTACCAGAATGTGTATTATGAACCTGTGTGCAATTGCACTTGCTTGCACAATGCTGTTGCTGTAAATGCCAGTAATCAGATTACGGCATTTGTTAGCATAGCGATTAGAAGAGCACCTCTTGCTTGCTTGCTTCACATTTTAACTGATCAATAAATGCCCAAATGACACAGAAGAGAGCACATTTTGTTAGACAGAAAAACAGAGCAGAAGGGAGGGGGGAGTGGAAGAAAGATATTTCGAGACTGTACTGGAAGTCATGTGGTATTTCCACAAGAGGACCCCCTACTTCCTGGTTTCTGCCTAAGCCCCTCCCATGCCCTAATATGGTCACTGTTTAGAGTAGCATGTATGTTGCGTCACTGCTGAAATTATGCAGCTCCTTCTTTCTCACCCCCTCCCCATCTCCGATCCACGCTGTTTTTTGTTCTCAGAGTGTTTGGCTGTCCTCTTATGTACTGCCTTTACAAGCGACTGCTTATTCTTTTGAACAGGCTGTCCTGTCCTTGCATATTACTTAACGCATTTGTAAAGTGCTATTGTTAGGAGAATTCAAATATAGATGTAACACAAAACAAAGAAAATCTTCCCTTGCATATTGAGGAAACACACTGGCAGTATTATAAAGGGAAAGTTTTTTTTTCTCATGAGAAGTCACCAGAGGTCATCCCAAAGGACTAGTTTTTATATTTGCATTAAAATGTGAGAGCCGTATTTGCATAGAGAATCTTGTTGCACATGGGGAATTTCTTGTCTGACCAATGCAAATTGAATAGTTTCATTTTTAACTAATATTCCTATTCATAGATCTAGTTGATATTGTCAAATAATATTTCAATTTCTGAGTTGCACATGGAGTAATTAGTTGTGAGAAATTAACAATAAAATGACATATGCATTGATAGCAATTAAAATTCAATGCATTTATTACAGATATGCCTTTCAAAGTATATTTTTAATATTGTCAATAGTGTTGATGTAGTTACACATGACCTTCAACAATAGAAATGAGCAAATAAGAGAAGATGGGATGAGTATTTCATGTCAAATATGAAGATTAGTCGATAATCTGTTTTCTGTAATCCGTCTCTGGTGTTTTCCACCAGCAGCTTTCTCTTACCAGCAGGGCGAGAGTTATTTTAGAAAACCACAAATGTATTGCTCGTAAAATGTATGCTTGTGAATGTGTCCGAGGACTCTGGACTTTTGTAATAAGCCAGGCTGCCACATCACAGTCAGAGCTCCATTGATTTGAGTTTTTGTGCGTAACCTGCTTGTAAACACTCCTCACCTACACTGCCCGTCAGCATCGCCCACTTACTGAGTGGGACACTAGGATGGCTCTTGTGGTTCCGGTATGAGTGACCTTTGAAAGCCCACATGTATGCAAACACGCATGCACAAACACTGCGTTTTCAGACATCTCATTTGCACAGCTGATGTTTGTTTTCTGATTCAAATGAGATACAAGGGATTGCCTGGATGAATATGAAAATGAGATATAAGAGGAAGAGGCTTTTATGGTGAATAAGGTTGTTTTGCTCCGTGTTAACTCTATTTACCTCTGACTTACAGTTGCAGTCTGCAGCCTCAGAGATGCAGTAAACAGTGCATGCATGCTTTAACATGACTCATATTAACAGCCCCCATGCAGTGCATTAAACTCTATGAAAGTGTCCAGCTGCTTGTTAACCCTGCTGCTGCATTGCGCACAGATCAAGCATTCAAATGCAATGTTGAAAAAAGTCACACAATGTCATCTTTTACTCCATTTAATGACCATTCAAAGTGCAACCAACTATTACCCAATGGTTCACATGATATATAATCCATGCCAACGTGAAAATGAAAACAAGAGAGACTGATGCTGTGTGTTTCTAGATACATTGAGTACCCTGAGTATACAACAACATCCAAGGCACATCAAGACATTGAGAAAATGATTATCAAATTATAGATGCAAATAGTAAAATGCCCTTCTCTGAAGATACCTGCAATGCTTTTCATGTCGAGGTCAAAGCACTGTGATGCATGCATTGAGAGCTTTAGAAGTCTTTGGAAGTTGAAGTTCAAACTTGTAAGATTATGATTTTGTATTATATAGGGTTTGAACAAAATACTGTGAAAACCTGGGAAATAGGCAGGTGTTTTTCCACCATTAGCCTTTAATGCAGTTTCCAGCCTTAGAGTATATTCATTCAACTTTTGCATCATTTTCTGGGGAATAATGACTATAGAATTATCTGCCAGTTGCTTCAGAGATGTTGGAGGAGAAAATCTGCTTCTCTTTAAAACTGCAAACAGTGGTTTAATAATAGGTTAGGAGATTAATATGGCCAGGGTAGATGCTGTAGTTCATCTTGTTGCTCCAACTGTCCAGGTATTATGATCATAACTCCATCTTTTTTGCAATTTTGCATTGGTGTCTCTGACTAACATTACAGCAATTGTAGCTCTTTCATGAATTTTGTCTTTGTGAAGTTGGGTTTTTGTGGTCTTCAATGTGAATATTGCGATTTGCTGCAGTAGTTCTGTGTTGTTTTGGACACATTCCTTGTAGTGTTTTACAGTCCTTATCATTCACTTTCGGTTTTCACCACTATCCTAAAGTCTTGCCATACTTTGTGTATGCAGTCATAATCGCAAAGACTGTTGTTCTTAAAACACCATACAGTTGGGCTGTTAAGTTTACAGAAGCTCCTGCTAAACAAGCTCCCATAATTAGTCAGACAAGTCAATCATTTCACCCACGACTTGGACTAAACATTGCTGAACAACGAAAAGATAAGTAAAGAGATTTGTTTTCATAGAGTTTTCAGAGTTATGCCCTGTTGACATCTCTAGTTCTTAGAGATTCGCTGTCTCTCACCTCCTCCTATTCCACCAGTGCTGAGCGTCTGGAGTCTGGCAGCAATCCTGGGCGCTATGCCCAGGTCAACACTTCGCAATATTACAGACTCAAGAGTGTTCCCAGAGTGCAGCTCAGATAACTGCTGCATGGTAGATCTGCATGAGCTTGTTTGAAGGATTAGATCCTTTGTCCTCATGCACCAGAACTGACGTCAGTTTTGATGCTTTGCAAAGATTTGCCTAGAACTGTCTTAATGTGATTTAACTAAAAACACTAACTGAACCAATTTGCTTTCCTTTTAAGAGCATTTCTCAGAGGAGGGAGAGTGTTTGGACATCTTGTGCTGCACATGAAGCCAAATGCAAATTCCCTGCTCAAGAGGACATTTTCTTCCTCGATAGAAGTCACCAAAGTTCATCCCAAAGGATAATTATTTGCATAAAAATTTGGGTGTGACTAGTGGGGCAGGGCCAAGAACCATAGGAGTGGAGCGAGGAGGAGCTCCGGAAGGATAAAAGGAGGAGCGACGACAGTGGAAGATGAGAGAGGACCAGGCCTGGACTTTATTTGTGATTGTGTGCGGCAGGCGTCCGTGAGGGGCTGCCGCTTTACTTTTGTGTTTATTTATTTTTTTATTGAATGGTTTAAATGTTCGCCGGTTCCCACCTCCTTCTTCCAGTTCTACGAACTGATACAGTGGGATTGCAGTCTTTAGCCTCCTTGTTAGTGCGTCCGCCTCCCATGCCAGAGACCTACTCGGAGCGAGAACGAGGTGTGGCGGAGAGGACCCAGGGGAAAGGGGTTACATTTGCATAGAGAATCTTTTGGAGTTCACAAGTACACATGGGGAAATTTTGTTGTCGAGTTATGCAAATGAACAATTGGTCAGTTTTTAAAATGCACTGATCTATCAATCACAGTTTTTTTATGTGATATAATTATTATAATAATGGGCAATATATTTACACATTAATTTTTTTTAAATGCAAGTACCTCAAGGTACATTTGAATCTTCAGCATATTTTTGAAAATAACCCATGACCAAATGTATAATTTCAAGATAAATTGCATTCATTAGAAAAGAACTATAAATATGTTTTCAGCAGAACCAGCAACTGGATTCATCCACATTTTTGGTAAATGCAGCATAACACATCATGAAAACCCCGTCCCTTAAAAATCAGGCTGGGAATTGCAAGCACCAGCATGTTCTTCCAGCCTCTGTTCTCACACTTTTATGGAAGTACATTTTCACACACTCGTTTTTTTTTCTCCATAGGGAACAAAGCTTTCCCTGAATCCCATATTCTCTTTCTAGGTGGGGACATGCAGTTTCTGCCTGCGGGCGAGAGTTCTTCATCAACTTGAGTTGTTTTCTTTCTTTGCCTGGCCTGCTTGACCTGTTTCTCTTGCTGCAGTCCCGGAGGAACTGGTTCCTGTTTGTGAACTCCTGTGAGGAGCTGAAGACTTGTGCGTGTGTGTTAGAGGAAAAATAATTAATCTCATTCCTGCTGTAACAGACAGAAAGTTCCGTGTCTGTTTAACTCAGCAGGCCTGTTCTGTTACCCTACTTTAAACAAAACTGTTGTCATTATTTATAATGCATATTAATTATATTAATGCTTAGATATGCTTGGTATTTGTGCCTCGTCCCAGCACACAATGTACAATTCAGGTGCAGTTTCTGTAAATGTTTCAGTCTTGTGATTTAAGTCTTTTATGGAATGTTGTTTATGGAAAATGTGAGTGCTGCTTACCAGTGCAAAAGTTGAGACCACAATGCTAAGGTGTTCTGGTTGTTAAGCGACTGATCTATGTCAAATAGCCCATCCAGTCAACGCCAATAGCCTTGTGGGCAGCATGCCGACATACAGCACTGTTGCACTACAGGTGTCCCGAGTTTGAATCCCAACTCAAGGACCTTTCCTGATCCCACCCCCTATCTCTCTCCCACTTCGCTTGCTGTCAGTTCTGATCTGTCCTATCCCAATAAAGGCAAAAATGCCAAAAAATTTAATAAAAATAACCCATGAAGCCTCTATGACAGGGGTGTCCAAACTCAGTCCTGGAGGGCCGGTGTCCTGCAGAGTTTAGCTCCAACTTGCCTCAACACACCTGACTGGAAGTTTCTATGCCTAGTAAGAGCTTGATAGCTGGTTCAGGCGTGTTTAATTAGGGTTGGAGCTAAACTCTGCAGGACACCGGCTCCCCAGAACCAAGTTTGGACAGCCCTGGTCTAAAGTATAGCTTACAAATAGATGAAGCATCTGACCCTATCAGTGGAATGGAGAAAAGGTATTCAGCACATTATTGCACTTCTAATATCAACAGCAGGTCAAACTGAACAGCAGAAACTGTTTTTCTTTGTGAAAGATTCCCTTTGAAAAATTGCAAAATTCTGGACTTTTGGTAGTTCCTAGGATAGCAAAGTCCACTAAAGGAGGTAGAGCTTTTTCACATTTGGCTCCCAAACTCTGGAATAGCCTTCCTGATAACGTTCGGGGTTCAGACACACTCTCTCTGTTTAAATCTAGATTAAAGACACATCTCTTTGGCCAAGCATTCAAATAATGCATCTCATAATATTTTACTGCAGTTATATCTGATCAAATGCACATTATTATTCTTTAGTTTGGGTTAAACAAATCAATTTTACTTGGTTGGAACAGCAGCTATGCTAATTATGTTTCTATTGTTTCTCTGTTTTTTGCCGTGGGATTGACATCCCGTGGTACCTAGGATTTACACAAACTTCAGTCTGGATCCAGAACACCTGAGAAGAGAAGATGCCAACCCCTCAGAGGACCTCAGATGATGCCAACCCTGAAACAGCATACAGAACTACCACATTTTGTTATAAGTTTGATTGCATCATATAATAATCGCTGTTAATATGACTTTGAAAAACCAAAGCTCAACACTCAGTCCAAAATATACAAATGAGATGAAAACACTCATTTCTGGTTTAAGGTCGGTGCTGTCCAAGCTGCTTATTTCTGAATCATTTGCTTTCATCTGTGTTTCCTGTTTTGAGTGAGGCTATGTTGCATTTGCAGGTGGTGGGAAATCTCACATGTTTCACACCCACTGTGTGCCCCTCAAAAAACACTGCAGAAGCAAAAACATCTGCTGCAGTCTGTGGGAGAACAATGAATTAAAACTCAAAGCCCAGAGCCCAACACAAATATACAATCTTAGGGTTTTTTTAGGGTCTTTCCTTTCCTGTTGTCAGCCACTCTGTGCGTGAAGACCGTGAGAGCTGAAATTATATAAGCGCTCACATGACTCAAGCTGTGAGAGGGTGCTGTAAGGAAACAAGCATGGGCCTGATGGCTGTGCTTCCGTAAGATCTGATCACCACCTTTTGGACCATGGCTGATGATGCAAACCTCAATAACAAGGAGAGTCCAAACTTGCTCCTGGAGGGCTACACAGTTGCTTGAAAGTTTTTAGTGGTGCCCTGTCCCAAATCGCACCCTAATCACACCTATGCCATTTGGGACAGGACTTGAATCTAGAGAAGATCTTGAATGATGTAGCTCATTAAGGTGTGTTTATTTAGGGTTGGAGTTAAACCTTGCAGGACAGTGGCCCTCCAGGAACAAGTTTGGACACCCTCTCAATAACAGATCGGGGACTGGAGGACTACCTTTCTGCAGAGTTCAGCTCCAAGCTGGCTTCAACACACCTGCCTGTACTTTTTAAGCAATCTTGAACACCTTGATCAGCTGGTTCAGGTGCATTTAATAAAACTTTGCAGGAAGTTATATCTACTGTTAATCCTGTAGTAGATGATGTCACGTCAACTTGTTTCTGAAATCTTGAAATGGCTTCTTACATTTGTCACAAACACTTCTTATAGCAGTGGTTCCCACCCACGTTTCTGGATCAACACTGCAGATTTTCCATCCCTCTGAAACTCCCCTTTCAGATCTTGGAGTCTCTACTAATGAGCCGATGACCTGAATCAGGTGTGTTTGATTAAGAAGACATGCAAAATGTGGAAACCACTGCCCTATGGGGCCTGTTCACACCTGGTCACTTCATGCGTTTTCTCTGATCGGACAGCAATCCGATCGTGAAAAGACCATGCCCTCTGAAATGCATTTAAATCCAATCGCTCAAACCACTTCAGGAGGTGGTCTGGGCCGCATTCCAGGCTAAACTGGACAAGTGTAAATGCATCTGGTTGTTGAAACCACATTTGCAAATTTTACTCATGCCAAAATATTAAAATAATAAATGTGTGAGAGCATTTTATAGGCTATATGGCATGTTATAGTCAGATATGACAGTGCTAATGCAACACGCATTGCTGCGGATGAGTAGCTGAGTATCTCTTCAGCAAGCCGAAGCGCAAACTGCCACAAATGAAACTGAAAGTAAGTCGCAGATGCTCAACACACAATTATCTTCATTAAAAGTAGTGAGACTACCCTATCTTTCCAGTGCTGATGCTGTGCTCTCTCCTGTTGTGGTCTTTGATCTTGAAATTTGCTGATAATTAATAAAATACAGCGCTTATCTGTTGCTTTCGTTAATGTGAACTCCGTTAAATTTGCATATAGTTCAGGAATAGAAGACCGGATTTATATCCATTTTGCGAAGACACATTTATGTGGCCAAGTGTAAATGGAAACATTTAACAAATCAGATTGATATCCGATCAGAGAAAACGCATGAAGTGACCAGGTGGCAATAGGCCCATAGAGTTCGCTTGCTGTTTGTTAGGTGATAAGGCATCAAAAACTTTGAACCAGAATATATGTGTTGGGCCATGACTTCTCTGCTAAACTTTGATCTGGAATTAATTTATAAGGCCATGAGAGGCAGCCTATTAAGTCAAGAAGACAAATCCAAATTACTCATTCTTACCTGTGGCTGTGAAGTGTTGGTAGGGCAAGAGTTGAGATGTAGGGTATGACAAACTCCCTTCATTTTTCAAATACGTATGGAAATTAGGCTAATAGGAAAAATGGTTAACGAGCTGCTAGCTTCTGAATATCTGAGTGTGTTTGTGATTAACCAGCCCTGCTGAATGTTTAATGTACTGCTCTGATTTAACAGCTTCCATTGGACCTTTTCATAATTGTCACCTAAACCTGATTCCTACCTTCCAGCCCTGGAATTAACATCTGATGTCTCATCCACAAGAAGATGATTTAGGATCCAGATGAACCTATTTATGACCTTAGTCATAGTGTCACCCATAAACAGGTTTGAGGGTAAGTCAGAAGCATATTTTATCCCACTTAAGCACTGAACTTTGAGTTAACCTGATGAGAGTTGGTATTCTTTTAACTTTGACCTAGTTTGCCTTGAGAGTTTGTGTAGCAGCCCGTCCACCTGAATGCATGTATCCTGACGCGACCCACCCTTTTTAGCCTGCTGGAATTGTAAATCTCCTCAACACTGCTTTTCAGTTACTAATGATCTCCACAGGAGCCTTGCTTCACAACACAAGTTGATGTCAGGCAGAAATATCTCATTTCATTTCTCTTCAGAGTCGGCTTTGATGCGGCAGCAATGTCCTTAGTTGACTCTTAAAGTCTCGAGAAGGACAGCATGTGTACTTATTAAAAGCCTGATGGGTTTCTAATGGGAATCTGATCTGATGCATGCATTTTAAGACATAGATGTTCCTGCAAGACTAATGCCGAGGTCACACTGCACGATTTTAGCCCGATTTTTCACTCGCCGACAGGTTTTGCAAAATCGCCGACAAATGCCCGAAATCGTAGGCAAATCGTTGCTCGTTCACGCAAGTGACAATCACGCAGTGATCACGCCCGAAATTTTTTTGGCATGCTAAATATTTGGAGCTGTCGGCGATTCACAATCACGCTGTGTGCAATGATTTCTGACTGAAAACTACTTCAGCGATGACCTACAGCCAATGAGAGACCAAGATACAGGGCAGAGGGAAGTTCGGGGAGGAGTTATAGACCAGAATATCAGTATTTTAATAGATAGATGCACTTTGGTTGGCATACAACTTCAAGTAAAAGTGCCAAACCCTGTTTTAGTATTTCCTCTGGCTGGCTACAAATTAAGAGTGCATCCAACTGAATCCCTATTGTTTATTTTGAAGGAGAGATAGTTGTGCACAGCTGAAATATCATCCAGGCTGCGCCTCTAATGACACAGCACTTCACTCTAACACTTCAAAAGCTGTTATACAGTGACCTCACTATCACTGTGCAAGTGAGATGGAATATTAATGATGGTGCTGCACCACCTTTGTTTTCAACTCTTCTCCCACGGTAGAGGGCTTGCGCAGGCCGCTGGCTGTGTTTGTGTTTGGTTTGTAACGTCTGTTGAAGGGGTAACGTGCTGAGGGTCTGTTGTATAAACATCGCATTGAACATGACGTGCACGGGGCCCAACGTTGATGTCAAGGAGAAACTGGGAATCAAATTCCTATCTCTAAATGCCTACGCAGGTCACACACATGCAAACGTACGTGCATATGGGTAACTGTGCACTTTTAAGTACAAACATCTAAGTTACATACCAGGAATGTGTTTTACTCTTTAACCCACAGTTTGTACCTTGATGAGAAATTCACATCATTGCACGTTGTCATTACCATCATAGCCAAAAATATAGTGTTGCTGAACTTGCAGTAATTACATTTTTAAACTGTTTAGAGAAAAACTGATTGTTGTAACTGCTGAGCAATAGCTACAGCTGTTAGCATAATCTTAAAAATAATGAAAAAAATTGTGTTGTGGTAAAGAGTATTCTGAAATTTGAGTAAATAGTTTGAAATTTGCACTGCAGTTTTTATTACACAAAGATTTCAAACTTTTTTTCAGTGCTCTTTAAGACTTTTTGGTTTTTGATTTGGTTTGCTCGGGGATTTTATGTAAAAACCTTTGTGCAGGCATGTTTTGATAAAAAATGCTACATTTTAATCGCAAACAAGAACAATTAAATCGGTCACAACTTAGCAATGCCCTAGAAACAATCCAGAATTTCCTAGCAATCACAGAGTAACACCTAGCACTGTAATTTCTTCAGAAAATCTGAATATCTAGTTTTCCCACAAAATAAAATAAAAAATCATATCATAAAAAACATATTTTTATACGTATAACATATAAATAACATACATAGTGAGCATCAAGTTAAGCGTTAAACATCTGAATGCATATAATATTCAGGATAAAAGAGGATAGGGATAAAAAAAAAAAAACACTATTTTAGCATGCACATTTGTGCAGATATTTGCTACTATAATAACACACTCATATTTCCTTCAGAACGTTTTCCAATGAAATGGCATAAAACTCTTATTAAATTAAGCATAATCATATTTGCCGGTATGCAGCTAGTTATTATTCCTACAAGCTCAGCACATCCCTGTCCTGATCGGATCAGCACATCACTGTCCACCAATCAGGAGATCTTGTGTTGCACTGAGCTCATGCACTGACTCACCAATCACATGATTTAAAAGGAACCCCTCATCTGTTTTTACTCCTCCCTTTCCTGCTTTTGCTTTGCTCTCTCCATTTCCAATAACACGGTGTCTTCCGGGAAAGAGAGAGGGAACCGAGATTGAGGCTGGCTGTGTGTGTGTGTGTGTGTGTGTGTGTGTGTGTGTGTGTGCGTGCATGCAAGAGCGCCAATTCCCTCTTTTTCCTCCATGAGGTCAGACTACATTTTGTGTTGCTGATCTCAAGACTGAGCTCTGCATGAATGCAAGCACAAAAAAAATCATGCAATAATCCTGTTTATTATTTACTACCGAATGACATTAACAGGATAGTTCACCCAAAAATGAAAAGGACCAGCAGCTATATGGTTTCCTACATTTTTCAAAATATCTTCTCAGACAGGAAAATCAAACATGTCTGGAACAACTTGAGGGTCAGTAAATCTTTTCATTTTTGGCTGAAACTGACAAAAAAACATGGCACGGTGACCGACTTAGGCACCATGCTGGTTCTCCCTACAGACATGTTCTCTTGGAAAAGGTCTGAACCTGTAGTGTACACATGTTAATTAAGCTCCTCCCAGAACACTTTGTCTCAATTTCCTAGTATTGCTTTAAAGTGAAGTGTGCCATTTCTTTGTCATTTGCATCCACAGAATTGTTTACCTAGCGCTCCCCCATCTGCCATTGGTGGGACAAACAAATAGCCCCGCCTCAAATGCACGTCATTGGTTGAGCCACTGTTACCACGTCAGGCTGGTTAGGTTCTTCAAAAAAACAGGGAGATGTTTTGAAAACACTGTGGCAATAATATAGTATGGGAAGTCAACCTACAAATGGCTTCATCACAGTAAAGTGTCTTCCAGTCAAGGCAGTTCATTTTGGTTACACCTCAGGCAGCTAATTTCTGAACGCAACAGACGTACAGCTACAATTAAAATACAATTGTTAGGTACATGTACTTGTTCATGTCGTAATGCAAAACATGTTTGCTGCTATGGAGGTGGAATACTGGTAAGGTTAAGACAGGTTTCATGGTATCGGTAGGTTTAAGGGTGGTTTAAAAGAGTAGGGCTAGGGTGTAATTACAGATGTACCTGTAGAAGTTACCTAGGTGTAATTACATGCACTTGTTTTTAAAAATATGAAAGCAATGGAAAACCATTATGTACATGTCAGACCTGTGCTCCCCGTGACCCAGTTTCTCCCTCACGTTGATTGTTCATTGATGTCAGGTGTGTCTCGTCTTGTCCCACGTTATCCTGTGTATTTAGCCCCAGTCTGTGTTTGTCAGGCCTACATGTTGGGAATATTCCATTCATTCATACATAGAGACAGCAGCGATTCTACAACGGGTTACATTTGAGAGATACTGAGTTAGAAAATAGAGTAAATGAAGTAGCCTATAATATGATTAGTCTGATTAACATGACACACACACATTTTTCTTTTTCTTTCTTTTTCTTTCTACCCTAAAAATGTGCAGCATATTGGAACTACTTCAGTGATGCTTAAAAATGCTCAATTATAAGATTTCTTTTGAACATTTTGTGGTCACTGGTCCCATATTTCCATTGGCATATTCAAAAAAAATATATATATATTACAAATATTAATATAAAATATATATAAAATATATAAAATAAGTCAGTGTGTCCACAAGTTTGACTGGCGGTTTATTTTTAACCTACTATAATTTGGAAGTCACTAATTCTAATATTGCATGCTATTTAGTATGTATAGTATACAAATTTAAATTGTTTAAAATGTGTTGTTCATTAATTAAAAAAAAATCTAAATTCTGTGAGTAATCACATTCAGCTGCTTAATGTAATACTGGAATAATTGTTCTATTCAAGTCATTTTTTGTTCCAGATGGAAGAAAGGGACTTTTCAGAGTGCACCAAAAAAAATAATAATAATTTCCACAACAACAGGCTTGTATCAAATGTACCTATTTTCCCCACTTTAGGACAAAGTCCATATAAAATTTTAACATTTAGTTGCAAAGACTTGTTCTTTTGCCACCTTAAAAACACACACATACAACACCCATGATGTTTATTCTGTAACTTTATGCCTGTGTACAACTTTACTGAGAATAGAAGTCTTATCTTATCTGTAGCTCCTCCTACATTTGAATTCCACCTTTTTCCATATCCCAAGTGCCTCTGCTTCTGGGTAATGAGACTCACTAAAAACAGGGATTTAGTGATGTAAGTGTGCTAACCCCCATTGACAAACAGGTGTGGCTGCAACTGCACTGTGAATTGGGCCTCAGACTGTCCTCACCCGGTTTACCCTCAAAATTCATCCTAAGGTCTTTATCACCGCCCTCCGCCCTCTTTACACACACTCGTTTGCCATGTGTGCACATAGTGAAATGTGCAAAAAAAAAAATTTCAGTTGCATTGTGCATGTGCCCTGAGTGACCTCTGACCTTTCAGAATCCAGTGTTTCTGCACCAGCCATGTGCACCGGACAGATTGCATGCATGTCTTCCTGTCCCACCCGGCCACTCCCTGCGTGCCAGTCAGCACCGATACCAGCACATGTCCTTCTTTTTGTTAATAGAGCTGTAATGAGAAGATATCCTGTTCTTAGAGTTGAAAAAAATGTGGGAGAGGAAGTGCGATCAAAGATCAAGCGGTTCATTTAAGGACAACAATGATAGCAGTACAAACTAATCTGTACAGTTTGCACAACATGTACAGTTTTGAAGCCAGTCCTGATCAAGTATTAGCAAACCCTTTAATCCAAAACATGGTTCAGAGGGCTGAGCGCAGTGCACTGAGTATCCCAGGCTAATGGAAGCATGTGCTTCCTTACACAACACTGGCTTTTCTCCAAACATCCATGTGCTAGAATTAATTTAGGGCATAGATCAAGTTTAGATATACACTTGTCCTGCAGCTGTGTGAGTGAGTACTTTATGGATGCATGTGTGTTTATATGTCTCCTGATAGGGACCGTTTTTAGGAATTAGTGTAGGAATGCTGTGAACCTTTGCACAGTGTGCAGTCTTTTACCTGGACAAGGTTTCTGTGGGAAAGGCATGTCCAAACATAAATCTCGGCTCGCAGACACTGTACTTCGTGAGGGCAGGCAATTAATCAAGAATTGTTATATGCTGATCCGAGAGCAGTTTTGACACATTGCTCATAGAAATTTAGATAAAGGTAAGTTTTGTTTAACTGATCCTGAGTACTGCTTTTATTTGCTGTTTTCTGCATCCGTCTGGCTGGTTATTTAGGCCAGGAGCGGTAATCTCTCTTACCGGTAACTCTAATAATAGTTCTTTTAATGCTATTCACTTTTAGCTGAAATGAGATCTGTTGTGTGTTTACATTGTCATGGCTGTTGTTTTATAATGAATTGGTGTTCTTGTTGTTCAGCTGCCAGAATATGGCAATGTTTGGAAGTCTTTGCATGTACTGTAAGTTGCTTTGGATAAATGCAAACACTTTTATCCAGAGCAATTTGCAGTGCATACAAGATAACATTTTTACTGGGATTTGAACCCACAACCTTGGTGTTGGTAGTATTGCTTTCTCTAAAAATATGCTACAAGAAAATGGCACTAACATTTTTTCTTTGCAATTTGCAGAGTATACAAGATACACTTTCTTGCACCATTGTGGCACTAAGAGCATTTTTTTTTCTTTGCATGTACTGTAAGTCGCTTTGGATAAAAGTATGAATAAATGTTATCACCTCCACAAGCAACGCTGCTTACATTTTGGGTTAATTCTCTGTTCTAGATGTTACATTTATGCATTTTGTGAACACTTCTATCCAGAGCAATTTGCAGTGCATACAAGATACACTTTACTTGGTGTTGGGAGTATTGCTTGCACCATTGCTCTACAAGTGTTAAACTTTGACAAATTACTCAACCTTACATGGTGCCAGTTACTGAGTAGAGGTATTTTACATATTTTAAAATAAATATAACTACCCATTTAAACAACTTTGAAAAAAAAAGTATTTATTTTATTTGATTTATTTTATTATTTGTGCATAGCTAAGTGATTGGCTAGTGATTGTTTTGCAAATCCAAGTCACAGCAACACCATGTGTGCCGTGTCATTCTGCCCAGAGCGCTCGAGTGTGTATGACAGTCACAAATCACATGCACGCTCACAGCGTGGTCCTGCACCTGAATTATTTACTGAGCACCTGATGTTGGTCGAATACATTTGAATATATCCAGCCTCAGGAACATCCTTTCATGAATTAATTTTGAGGTACATTACACACTAAAATCAAGCAGAACCAGCATGTTCTAGTACAGACCAAGACTGACGGTAAATCATCTGCTTTAGTGATTCATTTTCTAAGATGGGGTTTAAATCTGAAAGTCTCATATGACAGCAGGACATTCAAATCAGTGATCCCACTTAGTCAGATTTAGAGCGATTTATGCAGAATTTGATTCAGACTTCCTAAGATCAAGAAGAATGAGATTTGCGATGAATTATTTCTCGTACACCTTGTATTCTTATCGTAATTTCAGTCATACTGAGCGATCATATGATCACAGGCTGATTCAACAAGGTATTCACAAATATCTACCGGAAAAAATAGCATCATCATCTAGCCATCTTTGGCATACTGCACAAGCAGACAAAAGCTGGACACTAAAACGCACGAGAAGCTTTTTTCTTTTTCTTTCTTTTTCTTTCTACCCTAAAAATGTGCAGCATATTGGAACTACTTCAGTGATGCTTAAAAATGCTCAATTATAAGATTTATTTTGAACATTTTGTGGTCACTGGTCCCATATTTCCATTGGCATATTCAAAAAATATATATATATATTACAAATATTAATATAAAATATATATAAAATAAGTCAGTGTGTCCACAAGTTTGACTGGCGGTTTATTTTTAACCTACTATAATTTGGAAGTCACTAATTCTAATATTGCATGCTATTTAGTATGTATAGTATACAAATTTAAATTGTTTAAAATGTGTTGTTCATTAATTAAAAAAAAATCTAAATTCTGTGAGTAATCACATTCAGCTGCTTAATGTAATACTGGAATAATTGTTCTATTCAAGTCATTTTTTGTTCCAGATGGAAGAAAGGGACTTTTCAGAGTGCACCAAAAAAAAAAATAATAATTTCCACAACAACAGGCTTGTATCAAATGTACCTATTTTCCCCACTTTAGGACAAAGTCCATATAAAATTTTAACATTTAGTTGCAAAGACTTGTTCTTTTGCCACCTTAAAAACACACACATACAACACCCATGATGTTTATTCTGTAACTTTATGCCTGTGTACAACTTTACTGAGAATAGAAGTCTTATCTTATCTGTAGCTCCTCCTACATTTGAATTCCACCTTTTTCCATATCCCAAGTGCCTCTGCTTCTGGGTAATGAGACTCACTAAAAACAGGGATTTAGTGATGTAAGTGTGCTAACCCCCATTGACAAACAGGTGTGGCTGCAACTGCACTGTGAATTGGGCCTCAGACTGTCCTCACCCGGTTTACCCTCAAAATTCATCCTAAGGTCTTTATCACCGCCCTCCGCCCTCTTTACACACACTCGTTTGCCATGTGTGCACATAGTGAAATGTGCAAAAAAAAAAATTTCAGTTGCATTGTGCATGTGCCCTGAGTGACCTCTGACCTTTCAGAATCCAGTGTTTCTGCACCAGCCATGTGCACCGGACAGATTGCATGCATGTCTTCCTGTCCCACCCGGCCACTCCCTGCGTGCCAGTCAGCACCGATACCAGCACATGTCCTTCTTTTTGTTAATAGAGCTGTAATGAGAAGATATCCTGTTCTTAGAGTTGAAAAAAATGTGGGAGAGGAAGTGCGATCAAAGATCAAGCGGTTCATTTAAGGACAACAATGATAGCAGTACAAACTCATCTGTACAGTTTGCACAACATGTACAGTTTTAATGCCAGTCCTGTATGAACATTTGCTTTAATCCGATACAGGGTTCAAAGGGGTGAGCACAGAGAGTATTGCAGGCTAATGAAAGCATGTGCTTCCTTACGCAACGCTGGCTCTTCTCCAAACATCCATGCTGTGGAGTTGTGCACCGGACAGATTGCATGCATGTCTTCCTGTCCCACCCGGCCACTCCCTGCGTGCCAGTCAGCACCGATACCAGCACATGTCCTTCTTTTTGTTAATAGAGCTGTAATGAGAAGATATCCTGTTCTTAGAGTTGAAAAAAATGTGGGAGAGGAAGTGCGATCAAAGATCAAGCGGTTCATTTAAGGACAACAATGATAGCAGTACAAACTAATCTGTACAGTTTGCACAACATGTACAGTTTTAATGCCAGTCCTGATCAAGTATGAACATTTGCTTTAATCCGATACAGGGTTCAAAGGGGTGAGCACAGAGAGTATTGCAGGCTAATGAAAGCATGTGCTTCCTTACGCAACGCTGGCTCTTCTCCAAACATCCATGCTGTGGAGTTAGTTTAGGGCATAGATCAAGTTTAGATATACACTTGTCCTGCAGCTGTGTGAGTGAGTATGGATGCATGTGTGTTTATATGTGTGAATGAACGCTGTCTCCTGATAAGGAGAGTTTCTAGGAATCAGTCTAGGAATACTGTGAACCTTTGCACAGCGCACAGGCTTATGCCTGAAAAAGGTTTCTGTGGGAAAGGCATGTTCAAACATAAAACTCCACTCGCAGACATGCTGTACTTGTTCATGAGGGCAAGGCAATTAATCAAGAATTGTTACATGCCGATCCGAGAGCAGTTTTGACACATTGCTTGTAGAAATTTAGGTAAAGGTAAGGTTTGTTTAACTGATCCTGAGTGCTGCTTTTATTTAGCTGTATTCTGCAGCTGTCTGGCTGGTTATTTAGGCCAGGAGAGTTAGGCCCCGTCCACACGGAGACACGTTTAGCTGTATTTTGGGAGAGTGAAACCGATATTTTTTGAAACCGGGTCCCAGAGTGGATGAATCTGAAAACGCCGCCTTTGCATTTTCATGTGGACAGCGAATCCATATATTTTCTGAAACGATGACGACATCAGTCCACGTCTCTCCCCTAGTCAGACACCGCTACGTCACGTAACAGCAACAAAAACATGAACAAACACTGAACCATTGCCTTTTTATTAACTAACATTAACACAGATTAATAAATGTATTGTTCCATGTTTGTTTGTATACCGCGTGCAAGGTTTATGCGCATAGTCCAAGTCTTCTTCTCCATTTTTAGTGTATCTCTGTGACAGAATTACAGCGCCACATACTGGTCTGGCATACTACATGGTTTTGTGGTTTCGTGTGGACGCAGATATTTGTTGAGACGAGGGGGAAAAAAAGATCGGATAGGGAAAGCTCTGGCTTTGTGTGGACGTAGCCTTAATCTCTCTTACCGGTAACTCTAATAATAGTCTATGCTGTGAAAACTCCCAAAAGAAAGGTCACCAGCCGGCTGCGCTATTCACTTTTAGCTGAAATGAGATCTGTTGTGTTTTTATTGTCATTGCTTTTGTTTTATAATGAATTGGTGTTCTTGTAGTTCAGCAGGCAGAATGTGGCACTAACAATGATTTTATTTCTTTGCATGTAATGTAAGTCGCTTTGGATAAAAGTATGAATGAATGTTTTCACCTCTATTGTATGTATCTATTTATCTACCTATGTATCTTTTGAGTTAATTCTCTGTTCTAGATGTTACATTTATGCATTTTGCAAAAACTCTATCCAGAGCAATTTACATTGCATACAAGATACAATTTACTGAGATTTGAACTCACAATCTTGGTGTTGGTAGTATTGCTTGCTCCATAAATATTCTACAAGACAATGGCACTGACTTTTTTTTGCAATTTGAAGTGCATACAAGATACACTTTTATGCATTCACTGGGATTTGAACCCACAACCTTAGTGTTGGTGGTATTGCTTTACACCATTGCTCTGTAAGTGTTAAACTTTGAGACATGCCAGTTGAGTACAGTGAGGAAAATGAAGTCTCTTAATGGATCTGGGGCAAAAATTATTTTATTTTATTTTATATGTGGCTAATAGGAGGCTAGTAATTGTTTTCTGTAATGGTTCATTTAGGTCCATGACACTCTGTTTGGTACAGAGGTCTGCTGCAGTCTGATTATGTTGTCTAGTGTCTGTAAATGAGGCCAGTCAAGCATTGGCCCAATTAGAATGCATTTAGCATAGACACACTCACACAACCTCTCTTACACTCAAATTGGTCATCTGCCTTGGCCAGTTTCACACATGTAATGACATGCCTTGCAGTTCTAGGCTTCTCGAGAAAAGCTGAAGTCTTTGACTTCAGTCGCTTTGGTCTTTTCAGAATCTATTCTCTCTCTGTTCATTTAGCCCTTGAACCGAATTTACCCCAAACTCAGGTGTAACAGGATACAGGCCTGTGACCATCCTCTCATGCACTCCAGTTTTTGCTCAGAGATGATTTGAGGATTTTGATCTCATTCTCTGCAGGCAGCATGCTGTCCTTTTCAGCTGTCCTCTTCTGCACTCCTTACATACTTGGGAAGAATATAAGCGGATTCTTCACAGTGTGTGCTACTAATTGGTATACGCCCAGTACAGACTGAGCAGAATGGGAGGGACAGTTTTGCAGGTACAGTATGTTAAAAGTAACGCACTATACCACCAAAACATGGAACATAAAACAGAAATATGTCTATTAAATAAAATATACATAATTACCTGCGTGTAATGATTTGGGTGTATGTATGTGTGCATATGTCACACACACATGCTCTTGAGGGTATAATTGTTATAGGGATCTATTAAAATAGTTCTGCACAGTCAGATCTTGGGACATTAACTTGCATAATTATACACCCTATTTTAAGTATCTTTCACACCCATAATCAAATTCCCAACACCCATCTGCAGGTCCCATCTGTTCATCATGACTAGTTAAGTACTCTTTGCTCTAACATACAAACCTCATTAAATGCAATATCAACATTTTAACGGTGTCTGCAGTTACTGTGTTCATTTAATTTCCTTTTTGTAAATGTTCTGATGTGTTTCTGAGGGGACAGTCTCCACGCTGCTTGTATTTGTTGTTGTTTGTGGGTTACGGGGGTTACGCTGAGTAAGAGAGGTGAGATATTTCACCTGCCTTGTGGTCTCTGGCATTAGGTGTTACTGTGCTGCTGTTGCCCGGTGTGTCATTTTACAGAGCGCTGTGAACGTGCAGCTTACTGTTTGGGTCACAGTGGTTCCTATGGGATCAGTTTACTAAACACTTGAACTTTTTTATTATGTATAATGAAGAAAGATTGAAGGAAAAATTAAGTATTATATAATTAAAATATATATAATTATAATAATATTATATATAATATTTATATTCGTTATTATATGTATTCTTTTATTATTTTAATTTTATAAAATTAAATGTTTAAATTATTGTTATTATAAATGTAATAATTTTAATTTAACTATCTACTTGAAGTGGGTTTTATTTATGTATTTATTAATTGTAATTTTATTAAAAATAACTTGTTCAGTTTAACAGTGTGTGTTAAAGGGAAAAATATATATATTTTTAAAAAATAATACCTTAATTTGTTTTTATAAGAGAATACGCTTAGTTGAGTTTGGCTCGAATCTGACTAAGGACTCTGCATTCTTCTTATTATTTAGTCTAACTTAACATAATTTGCTGTCTTCAGAAGACATAAAATTGTACAGGGACAAGTTATTGAATTAGTGTTACGTGATCAACCAAAAGTTCATTTTTAGAGTTGATTAGATTGCGACAAACACAAAATTGTGTTGTGTAACATCAAGGCAGTCTCTCTGGAGGAGCCACGCTGTCAAAAGGGCAGCACTCAGTATGTACTGTATGTGTGTTCATGCATGTGTTTCTTGCTGGGAAAGTTTAAATACAAAGGGCACTACATTTGTAAATAGCAGAAGACATTAGCACAGCTAAAGCTGAAATAAAGCGTGGGCTTGGACCCTTGTGACACAACTGTTACTCAGACTCATGCAAACATAATGAGAGCTGCTTGTATAGCTCTGTGGAGCCACAGTTCTCAGTGAGTGATGAAATGAGCCTGTCTCGTGCTCTTACTAAGTGAGTGTCACACTGGAGCTTTGTGACCTCTTGAGATACTCTCTCTCTCTCACACACACACACACACACACACACACAGACACAGACACACACAGACAGACAGAGTGTGTTGCTCAACTGAAGAGCTGCTTCAGCAGAGAGATCTCACCATCCTTTTCAACTTTATACAAACAGTGTATGAGATCTTGTGGGAAAATAAAATAATGTACAGTACAGCATTAAAATCACACTCATTATTTTTTTCATCCTGTTTTCAGTCTGTTCTGATCATTGAAGATGATAGATAGATAGATAGATAGATAGATAGATAGATAGATAGATAGATAGATAGATAGATAGATAGATAGATAGATAGATAGATAGATAGAATCAGACTGAAGGTAGATAGATAGATAGATAGATAGATAGATAAGATAGATAGAATCAGACTGAAGACAGATAGATAAATAGATAGAATCAGACTGAAGATAGATAGATAGAATCAGACTGAAGATAGATAGATAGATGGATAGATAGAATCAGACTGAAGGTAGATAGATAGAATCAGACTGAAGATAGATAGATAGATAGATAGACCAGGGGAGAGAGTGCTGACTCAGAGTTCCCAAAGACCCACAGGTTACAGTCCTGCTCAAACCATTACCCATAGCCCCCTGCTGCAACCTGTGCCAAGAGCGAACCCCAGTGTAGTGAAACAAACCCCGTCAGATCGAGCCGGTTGCCCTCTCCTTCAGTCAACCGTCCCCTAACAACACGGTTACCAGGAACCGCTCCCATTACCTCTCTGATAACAAACAAAGCTGGCTGGAGGGCTGGAGAATTACATGAGATGAGTAATGACTTCCAAAATCCAGCCTTATAACGTTGAAACGGGATATATGTTTTCCTGCTTTCCTGCTTCTCTGTTTTTCACGATTATATTTCCATGGTGACACACACTAGAGTTCCTTCTTGTCCTGCCCCATTGATCGACAGCCCCACCGAGGGCTGCAGTAATTCCTCGGAAAGAAATGTATCACATGAACTTTCTTTGAATAAGCTGTTCCAATGAAGTTTGATGTGGATGACTGTGGTCTGGAGAGATGACATGAATAAGTTTCTGTTTTTAAGAGATACAGACTTGTGTTCAAAAGTTTGGGGTTGGTAAGATTTTTTTTTTGAAAAGGTCTCTTCTGCTCACCAAGACTGTATTTATTTGATCAAAAATACAGTAATAATGTGAAATATTATTACAATTTAAAATAACTGATTTCTGTTTGAATGTAATTTATTTCTGTGATACAAAGCTGAATTTTCAGCATCATTACTCCAGTCTTCAGTATCACATGATGCTTTAGAAATCAATTTAATGTGCTAATTTAGTAACTAATTTCTTACTATATTAACGATGAAAAAAGTTATGCAGTTCAATATTTTATTTTAGTATTTTTTTGTAATAGTGTTCAAGTTCAACTGCTTGATTTTTACCCTTCATTTCTGCCATATGGACATCAACTTGAGATAGTCACCACTGATAATCTATTACTAAATATAATTTAGAAACTAAAATTTTCTGTAAGCTGCTTTGCAGCGATTTGCATCGTGAAAAGCGCTATACAAATAAACTTGAATT